>NW_006921802.1:3241969-3249001 GCF_000298275.1 Orycteropus afer afer
GCTATTGTAAATAGTGCTGAGATGAACATGGGTGTGCATATATCTGTTCTTGTCCTGGCTCTCACTTCTTTAGGATATATACCTAGTAATGGAATGGCTGGGTCTTATTATATTTCTAATTCCAGATTTTTAAGGAATCACCATCCTGTTTTCCACAGTGGTTGCATCATTTTACAGTCCCACCAGCAGTGAAGGAGAGTCTCAAATCTCTTCACATCCTCACCAGCATCTGCCATTTTCTGTCTTGTTGAACTTTGCCATTAGTGCTGGGTTGAGAGTGTATCTCATTGTTGTTTTTATTTGCGTCTCTCTGAAGGCTAATGATCATGAGCATCTCTTCATGTATTTGCTGGCTATTGTCTTTGGTGAAGTGTCCATTCATGTCTTCTGCCCATTTTTTAATTGGATTGTTAATCTTTTTGTTGTTGAGGTGTTGGAATTTTCTATAAATTTTAGACATAAGTCCCTTGTCAGATATGTAATTATTGACAAGTATGAATTTGTTGCTGTCATTTTGTTATGTGCTTTTTCATGGTGTTGATTTCTTCGTTCCATATAATTTTCCATGCTGAGCTCATTTTGTTTATGAATTGTATCATCACCTCCTTCATTGCTATTGTTTTAGTATTTGCTAAATGTTTGTATTGGTCTTCTTTTTTAATTTTGATGTGAAGGTTTATTATTTTTCTTTGAGGTTACCCTGTGATTTATAATTTCTTCTCAAGTTTAGAACAGTTCATTCTATCTTGTAGTTGTCTTGACTTCTCTACCATTTAGAAGTTCTGTAACTACACAATTTTTTTCCCTCTTTTTGGTTTGTAGTTGTCCTCATTTGTCAATTGTTGTCTCTGGTTCTCTGTTTACAATCCTGTAGGCTTATTTACTTGAGTCCTTCCATAGCTGCATTGGTTTCTGGGTTATGTCCCCAGGTGTGTTAATGGCCAGTTGCTATTTGCTGTTGTTGCTTCTCTGTCCAAAGAACTCCCTTTAGCATCTCTTGTAAGTTTGGTCTGGTTTTAACAAATTTCCTCAATTTCTGCTTATTTAGAAATGTTCTAATTTCATCATCATCATATTTGAGGGACAGTTTTGCTGGGTATATAATTCTTGGTTGGAAATTTTTCTCTTTCAGGGTTTTATATATACCATCCCATTGTCTTCTCACCTGCATGGTTTCTGCTGAGAAATCCAAGCTTAGTCTTATTGGTTGCCCCATTGGAGGGAACTATTTGTTTTTCCCATGCTGCTTTTAGGATTCTTTCTTTGTCTTTGGTTTTGGTGAGTCTGATGGTGATATGTCTTGGTGATTTTCTTTTGGGGGTCTATCCTGTTTGGGGTTTGTTGAACTTCTTCAATGGATATATTCTCATTTTTCATTATAACCAGAAAATTCTTCTTCAACATATCTTCAACAATTATTTCACTGGTTTTATTTGTCTCTTCCTGTTCTGGAATTCTGATTACATGTAGGTTATTCCTTTGATAGTATGAACCTTAGACTTTCTTTGTTTTGTTTTGATCTTTTTTCTGATTGATCCCTTTCCAAAGATGTATTGAGGTATTTGTCTTTAAGCTCACTAATCCTGTCTTCCATTGATTCAATTCTACTCCTTTGCCATTCAATGAGTTATCCATTTCTGAAAATTTAGTATTAGTCTTCTAGATTTCTGTCTGTAGATTTTGTATCATTTCTAATTATTCATTTGTTTTGTCATTTTGTTCTTTATTGTCTTTTGAAATTGTTCTAGGGTTTTCTCTGTGTTTTCCTCAATTGTGCCAGTGTTTTCCTTGATCTGTCTTTCAGTTCATTGAAGGTACCTAAGTATAATTCTTTTGAATTCCTTATCAGGGAGTTCCAATGGTGCATCTTCCTCAGGTATGTGTTTTGGGTCTGTATCCTTATCCTTTGTTTCTCCTGCTTTATCTTGCTTCTTTGTGTGCACTCTGATGCTCTGTTTTCTCTGAGGCATTGTGAAATTTTTGTGTTTATATTTAATTGGTGATTGTATGTTGGATTGACTTGCCCATGAATTTTGCTTTCTTTGTTTTGTTTGTATGTTATCTACTTAAGCAGGGTATTGTGCTGTGCTCCTCTATTTGTCTGTTGGCAGCACTTATTCAGTCACCACCTATCATATGTCCTGCCCTCCTTGGCAAATGGATTCTATTCTTAGGTCCCTGGAATCCAAATGAGAATACTGTCATTTTAAAATCCAAAATAGCCATCACTTGTAAACATTCAAAATGGCTATGCCCTCAGTCACTTTAAATATCCAAAATGGCCACCAATTGTAAACAATCAAAATGGCTGCACTCTTGGTCTCTTTATATATGAAAAATGGCTGCCACTTGTAAACTTTTAAAATGCCTGTGCACTCAGGCACTTTAAATATCCAAAATGGCTGCCAAGTGTAAAGAATCAAAATAGCTGCACCCTCCCAACAGCTGGAAGTCCACAGCTCAGGTTGTCTCTCTCCTTGCTGTTTCCCTTCCTAGTCATAGACCACCAGTGCAGTCATCCCTGCAGTCCTTGGTGACCAGGGCTGATTTTTAGGTCAATTTTCAGGTCCCAATACCACTTGGAAATATTCAGGCTGTCGGTCCTGTCAGAATACCTGACAGTTCACTGCTGCGACCATCTCCATACTCACTGTTTTCATTCAGGTTTTTCCACTAGTTAGTGCCTAATCCACTTCTATATTCTTCCTTTCAAAACCCAGGGATCCAGGATTATCTTCTGTATCAATCTGTGGGTATCTGTGTCAATTGGTTCCTCTTTTCTTTGTTGAAGAGAGTCTGCGGAGCTTGTCTGCCTATTCCACCATCTTAACAGAAGTCCAAGAGTCAAAGGACTTTTACATGATATGCAAGGACTCTTTGTGTTGTACTATCTGGAAAGTTAACAATGCATTTTCAGGGCTCCTTTTTAAAATCATAATAAATATAGAAAATATTGATATTATCAATGATTTCATTTTACTTGGATCCATAATCAACAACCATGGAAGCAGTAGTCAAGAAATCAAATGACATATTGCATTATCTTTTGTAAAAGATTTCTCAAAATGTTAAGAAGCAAAGATGTCACTTTGAAGACTAAGGTGAGCCTTACCCAAGTCATTGTCTTTTCAATAGCCTCATATGCATGTGAAAGCTGGGCAATGAATAAGTCTGACCAAAGAAGAATTGTTGCCTTTGAATTTTTTTATGGTGTTGGCGAAGAATATTGAATACAGTGTTAACTGCCAAAAGAATGGACAAATCTGTCTTGGAAGAAGTACTACTAGAATGTTTCTTAGAGGTAAGGGTGATGAGACTTACTCTCATGTACTTTGAACATGGTATTAGGAGGGACAAGTCACTGGAGAAGGACATGATGCTTGGTAAAGTAGACGGTCAGTGAAAAAGAGGAAGACCCTCAATGAGATGAATTGACACAGTGGCTGCAACAATGGGCTGAAACACAGTAACAATTGTGAGGATGATGCAGGTTTGGGCAGTGTATTGTTCTGTTGTACATAAGGTCACTATGAGATGGAATCAATTAGATAGCATCTAAGAAATATATGGATACACAGTGTTCTCTCTCAGTTGGGAATGCTTTATTTCCTGGAACTTTTTCATATTAAGCCATCCCTTGTTAAATATTTATTTGAGTCTATGACTATATCAAAATTACATCAGTGTAAACTTAGACCAAGGAGCTCTGTTGCCTAAGACATTTGACTGCTAACCAGAAAGTTGGTAGTTCAAACCCTCCAGCCACTACGCAAAATGAAGACAGGGAAATCTACTTCCATAAAGATTTACCACTTCGGAATCCCAGTGAGAGTTGCTATGAGTCTGAATCCACTCGATGGCAGTGGGTTTTTTTTTTTTTTTAACTTAGACTAACATATTGAGATTTCTAAACAAGATGACATACTAGCATGAGATGCTGTCTCCCTACTGTAAACTTAGTTTGGAACTACTGCATAAGAAACTGATAGGATAACAGAAACTGTATAGCAACTCTTGTGGTAACAACAAATCACAGGGTCATTTTCTGGGAAGTGAACAGCAGCCTAAAGCTGAAAAACACCAGGTACCAATAATGAGGACCAAGTTCTGGTGGCTCAAATGGTTAAGTGTTTCACTGCTAGACACAAAGTTGGCAGTTCAAACCCATCCAGAGACAGTGCAGGAGAAAGACCTGGAGATCTGCTCCCCTGAAGATTACATCTTAGAAAACCCTGTCAGGTAGTTCTACTCTGTCACATGGGGTCACAATGAGTCAGAATTGACTTCATGGCACCTAACAACAACAATGATTACCAGGAGTTTCTATGGGGAGATGTTTTCCAATTGTCCACACCTTCTCTTCCCACATTGCCTTTGATCATTTTTTCCCCCAATGCCTTGTAGTGGAGGTCAAGCAGCAGCCCTTGGTCAGCCTTAGTTGATAGGGCAGGCAATATGAGAATGTTGAAGTGCAGCATTGAGAACTACCATCCGAGTGGGGATTCTGGTTCCCCTTCCTTGCTTAATGGGCAAAAACAGAGAGAAATTGACTTTGGGAAGAGTAGTGCCTGAGCAGAAGATATGGGGAGTTCAGTGAATGGCAGTGTTGTGAGATTCAGGGTGGAAATTGAACTTCCATATTTGAAATGATATAGGCTCTGCTCCTAAGTCTTTTACATACCTCCTAAATTTATTAGAATGAGAGCATATTGTAGGTCTAGGCTTTCATTCCTATTCCTAGATTATTAATAGTTAGGCTCATCATTAGTCTCAATAGAATTTGAACTCTTAGAAGTAAAAAAGAAAGATACTGAGGGGTACTGCACTTAAAAAAGACAAAAAAGAGAGAGAGACACTGAAGGACTTTATTGGTGTGAACGGAATTAACAAACCAGATAAAACAAGAATTTAAAATATATACAATAAATATCTTTGGAATGGAGGAGAGAATATTGCATATATGAAGTTGGAACAATCAAAAAAGATAGATCAAATAGCAAAAGAAATGAAATGTATAATATTAAAATGGATATAGTCAAAGAGTAAATCAATGAAATAAAGGATCTGGTTACAGAATTTTCCAGAAGACACCATAAAGGGATAAGGAGATGGAAAATATCTAAGAAAAGTAAGAGAAGATAGTAGTAGAAAGATCAACTTTGATCTATTAGATAAAATTAAATTGAATGAGCAATTTGTGTATTTGGAAATAGAGACTGAGAATTAAGAAAAATAGAAGAGACCCACCAGCCACTCCTTGGAAGGAAGATTGGGTAATCTACTTCCCTAGAGATACTGCCTCAGAAACCCAAGGGGGGGTCACTATGAGTCGAGATCAACAAAACAGTAGTGAGTTAGGTTTTTTTTTTTTTTTTTTTTTCAGAAGAGACAAGTTCAAATTGATACATGTTGTTGTGTTTGGCCATTGAGTTGGGTCTGACTCATAGTGACCCCTCCTTGGGTTTCCGAGGTGGTACCACTATGGAAGTAGATTGACCAACCTTCTTTCTGAGGAGTGGCTAGTGGGTTTTTTGGACCACCAGCCTTCTGGTTAGCAGTCAAATCCTTAGGCACTAAGCCACCAGAGCTCCTTGATACATAGAGCACTAAAAGACATTGCTAAAGAAAACCTTAAATCTTGACATGTTATATTTAATTTAAAATGCCAAAGACAAATTTCTAAAAACTTTCAGAAAAAAAAAAAAATCACTGTAAATTAAAAATAATTGACATCAATTATTGGAAAAATTAATAAAGTACTAAAGGAAAAATAACCTCAAACCTAGGATCTTATGTACAGATAAACTACCCTTTAAATCCTAGGGTGAATAAAATAAAGGTATTCTCAGACACAAGTACAAAAAAAAGATACATGAATTTTTATAGAAAGCATTTTATAACAAGCACTCTACAGAGAAAGGAAATGATCCCAGGAAGAAAGTCTGCTGACTAAATAAACAACTTCAAAGAAAAGGTGTGTGTATGTGTGTGTGTGTGTGTGATTACTGCTATCCAATAGAACTTTCTGTTAGGATTAAAATATTATATTTGCATTGTCTAATACTATAACCCTTAACCTTAAAATGTGACTAGTGTGACTGAGAAATGGATTTTAAAGATAATTTTATTGTAGTAAAATCTATATAATAAATTTACCATTTTAACCATTTTTAATTCAGTAATTAATTCAGTAGCATTAATTACATTCACCATGGTGTGTTGCTTTTACCACTATCTATTTCTAAAACGTTTTCATCATCCCAAACAGAAACTCAATACCTCTTAAGCAAAACTCCCCATTTTCCCTCCCAGGCCCTGTAACCATTAATAAACTCTATTAATGTCTCTGAGAGCTCTGGTAGTGTAGTGCCTAAGGTACTTGATTGTTAACCAGAAGGCTGGTGGTTCAAACCCAACAGCCACTCCTCGTGAGGAAGATGGGGCAATCTACTTTGGTAGTGATACTCCCTCGGAAACCCAAGGAGGGGTTGCTATGAGTTGGGTCTGACTCCACAGCACATAACATCAACAACAACATTAATGTTTCTATGCATTTGCCTAGTCTAGACTATTTTATGTAAGCGAGATCTACAGTATTTATCCTTTTGTGTCTGACTTATTTCACCCAGCATAATGTTTTTAAGGTTCATGTATGTTTTGACATGTATCAGGTCTTCATTTCTCTTTATGGCTGAATAACATTCCATTGTATTCATCTTCTGATGGACAGTTGTGTCTGTTCTACCTTCTGGCTACTGTGAAAAATATAGCAGTGGACATTAGTGTACAAGTATCTGTTTGAATTTCTGCTTTCAAGTGTTTGAGCATTTAACTAGGAGTGGGATTGCTGGATTTTATGATAATGTTTAACACTTTGAGGAATAGCCAAACTGCTTTCTACAAGGGGTGCACCATTTTGCCTCCTTACCAGCTATATATGTTGTTGTTGTTGTTGTTATGTGCCGTCGAGTCGGCCCCGACTCATAGCGACCCCTCCTTGGGTTTCTGAGGCAGTATCACTACAGAAGTAGG
>NW_006921802.1:3249596-3265368 GCF_000298275.1 Orycteropus afer afer
AAAAAAAAAAATACAAAACAAAAGCCACACATTTCCTTGTGTAAAGCCACATTGTATAATAACTCAAATACTGTTCAATGAAGTGGCTAGAATAAAACAGTACAACTATCTACAAACTTTGATACACAAAAAAGAAAAGGAAAAAGCCACCCTTTGCCCATATATTAATTGTGTTGTCTTTATGTTGTTGAGGAGCTCTGGTGGTCTAGTGCCTCAGGCATTTTGACTGCTAACCAGAAGGCTGGCGGTTAAAACCCACCAATGATTCCACGGAAGGAAGATTGGGCAATCCACTTCCGTAGTGATACCACCTGGGAAACCCAAAGGAGGGGTCGCTATGAGTCGGATCCTACTTGAGGGCAGTGAGTTTGGTTTTCCTTTTTAGTTTTGTTGTTGTGTTGTAGGAGTTCTTTATAGTTTCTGTATATTAAATTCTTATGAAATACATTGTTTCCAAATATTTTCTCCCATCCTGCAGTTTGTATCTTCCTTTCCTGATGCAAAAAGGTTTTTAACTTTGGTGAAATCTAATTTATTTATTTTTCCTTTTATTGCTTGGGCTTTTGGTATCATGAATTTCAGGTTTATTTAATTTTAATTAATTTAATTTGAATAGACACATGTGACTACTTAGCATCTATGTTGTAAAGTACAGCTGTATAATAATAAAGATATAAAGTTCTAAAGACACAAATAAATGTTGAGGGAGAGGGAGCAATCAGAGACTAAAGAATTTTGATAGCAAACTATGATTCTTCTCTTGCTCGTGAGGAAGAAATACATATTAATAGCTTTAAAAGTAAATATGAGATTTATTCTATTAGCAGAAACGAATAGAAATATAGATATTGAACTTTTAGCTTTCAAGCAAGAAGGAAAAAAATATGATGTCAATAGAAGGGAGAAAATGAGAAAAAACTAAAGATAAATTGAGGACTACACAGAAAATATGAAATAAGTTGATAAGAATAAGTCTTAATATAACAGTAAAGTAAATGTGAATAGGTTAAACATGAATCTCAATCACAGAGATTCTCAGTGAAAATAAGAAAATATTCCACAAAATATTGTCTACAAGATATATGTAAAATATAAAGCAAAAGAAGGAATAAAAATAAATAGTTTATAAATACATAAAACTTTTCACAATTTTAATAACAGGTAAAGTATCACTTGTGTTGTCAAGCTATAAAAAGAGATGGATGCTACTGAGTTCAAAACACCACCCTTTTGATTAGCAGCCATACTCTTAATTAGTGCTCTATCAGGGCTCTCTGATGTCTGTTTCTTTCTGTCTGTATGTCTCTCTCTATCTATACACACACAATGTACATATCGATCTATTTTCTGTACTCTGAAGAAAATAAATAAGTTATGAATATAATCAATATTGTAGTTGGCATCGTTAACACACCTTTAAGAATGAAAAGTAATCAAGAAGACAACAAAGAGAGCAAAGTTTAGAAGATTGAAATAAAAATAAGAAAAAGCCTCTGATTAATAATCTTAAATCAATAGCTTTATACAGAATTTTACATCCCAGAAGACAATAAATGTTCTTTTTCACCCAAATGAATATTTATAAATTCAGTTTCAAAATCCATAAAATAATAAGAATAAAATTAGGGATTAATAAGAAGAAAGCTTAATGTTTTCTACAGATAACCTTGAGCAATACAGAGATCAAAATGTGATAAACGTATTTAATGAATAACAGAATGGCTACAACACTTAAATATAATGGGCGAATTACTAGAGTTATACATAATAGCAAAATTGTTACAGGATTTATTAGAAAACTTGAATAAAACAGTAATCAGAAAAGAAATTAAAATGTATTTAAAGGCTTCACCTCTAAAACAAAGCTGCAAGACTGAATGGTTATAAATGTGAGTTTTATATAACTTTCAAGGCACAGATAATCTCGTTAGTATATAAGAGAAAATCTCTCAACTCATTTAGTTATGACAATGTGTTTAAAATACATAATAATCTCTTACGACCAAGTAGGGTTGATACCAGGTATGCAAAGATGGGCCATCGTTAGAAGAACAATCAATGTCATCATCCATCACATAAAGAAAACAAAGAAAAAGAACCACATGATCATATCAATTGATGAAGAAAAGGCATTTGATAAAATCCAACACTGATTCCTGATCAAAACTCTCAGCAAAATAGGACTAGAAGGAAAATTCCTCAACATAACAAAAAGCATATATGCAAAACCAACATTATTCAATATATTTAACAGTCAACATTAATCTCAATGGAGAGAGACTGAAACCATTCCCCTTCCAGACAGGAAGCAGACAAGGATGCCCTCTACCACCACTTCTATTCAACATTGTATTGGAAATCCTAGCCAAGGAAATAAGGAAAGTGTCCCTGGATATCCTGGAAGCAGACCACACCCCTAAGGAAACTCCCCTTGGGCAGATTGGCCACTCAGAACACAGTCATCCAATCCCATCATGGGAAAAACCACACATAACTGGGGTCCAGACAAGTTGACACACAGCTCCAACTGTCGCAGGCACCATGCTACCAGAGCTCCTACCATTTATAATAGCTACCAAAAAATAAAACAAAATACTTGGGATTAAATTTCACTAGGGACAAAAAAAGACCTATACAAGGAAAACTACAAAAGACTACTTCAAGAAACCATAAGCGATCTACATAAATGGAAGAAAATACCATGCTTGTAGATAGGAAGATTGAACATTGTGAAAATGCCAATACCACCAAAAGCAATCTATACATTCAATACAATCCCAATCCAGATCCCATAAACAATCTTTAAGGATATGAAAAAAAAACCATCACTAATTTTATATGGAAAGGAAAGTGACCTTGGATAAGCAAAGCACTATTGAAGAAGAACAACAAAGTAGGAAGTCTCATACTCCCAGATCTAAAAACCTACTACATAGCCACAGTAGTCAAAAGAGGCTGGTACATGTGTAACGACAGACACATAGAACAATGGAACAGAATTGAGAACCCAGAAATAGAGCCATCGACCTATGGATCAGCTGATTTTGGACAAAAGACTAAAATCCACTAAACGGGGAAGGGATGGTCTCTTTAACAAATGGTGCTGGCAAAATTGGATATCCATTTGCAGAAAAATGAAACAAGATCCATACCTCACACCATACACAAATACTAACTCCAGATGGATCAAAGACTTAAATGTGAAACCTAAAATTATAAAGTTCCTAAAGGAAAAACTAGAGGCATATTTGGGGACCATAATTTATGGCATTCACCATGCGTCTGTCAGTTTGTCATACTCTGGTAGCTGGTGTGTTGCTGTGAGGCTGGAGGCTATGCCACCACTATTTAAAATACCAGCAGGGTCACCTTTGGTGGACAGATTTCAGTGGAGCTTCCTAACTAAGACAGACTGAGAGGAAAGAAGGGGCCATCCACTTCTCAAAGAATTGGCCAGTGAAAACCTTATGAATAGCAGTGAAACACTGTCTGATATACTACTGGAAAACTTTGTGAATAGCCCTGAAACACTGTCTGATATAGTGCCAGAAAATGAGCCCCTCAGGTCAGAAGACACTCAAAATATGATTGGGGAAGAGCTGCCTCCTCAAAGTAGAGGTGTCCTTAATGATGTGAATGGAGTAAAGCTCTCAGGACCTTCCTTTGCTGATGTGGCATGACTCAATATGGGAAGACACAGCTGTAAACATCCATTAATAATTGGAACATGGAATGTATGGAGTATGAGTCTAGGAATTTGGAAGTTGTCCAAAATGAAATGAAATGCATAAAGATTGATATCCTAGGAATTAGAGAGCTGAAATGGACTGTTTTTGGCCATTTTGAATCAGACAACCATATGATCTACTATGTCGAGAATGACAGACAAACTGAAGAGGAATGGTGTGGCATTCATCACCACAAACAATGTTTCAAGATCTATCCCAAAGTACAGTGCTGTCAGTGATAAGATAATATGCACATGCCTACAAGGAAGATGAGTTAATACTACTATTCTTCAAATTTACACAACAACCACCAATGTTAAAGATGAGGAAATTGAAGATTTTACCAACTTTTGCCATCTGAAATTGACCAAACATTCAATCAAGATGTGTTGATTATCACTGGTGACTGGAATGCAAAGGTGGGAAACAATGAAGAATCACCACTAGATGGAAAATGTGGCCTTGGTTATAGAAATAATGCTGGAGATCACATGATAGAATTTTGCAAGAACGATTTATTCATTGCAAGTACCCTTTCTCAACAACACAAATGATGGCTATACACATGGACTTTTCCAGATGGAGTACACATGAATCAGATTGACTACATCTGTGGAAAGAGACAATGGAAAAGCTTCAAGAAAAACAAGGCCAGGAGCTGACTGTAGAACAGACCATCAAGTGCTCATATGCAAGTTCAAGTTGAGGCTGAAGGCAAATAGAAAAAGTCCATGAGAGCCAAAATATGACCTTAATTATATCCCTCCTGCATATTGAGACCATTTAAAGAATAGATTTGATGCATTGAACATCAATGACTGAAAGCCAGAGGAATTGTGGGATGACATCAAGAACATCATCCATGAAGAAAGCATAGTGTCATTAAAAAGTCAGGAAAGGAAGAAAAGACCAAAATGGATATCAGAAGATACTCTGAAACTTGCCCTTGAGCAGATAGTGGCTAAGAAAAAAAAAAAAAAGGAAGAAATGACAAAACTGAACAAAAGATTTCAAAGAGCAGCTCGAGAAGACAAAGTCAAATATTGTAATGATATGTGCAAAGATTTGGAGTTAGAAGACCAAAAGGGAAGAACAGTCTCAGCATTTCTCAAGCTGAAAGAACTGAAAAAAAAAATTCAAGCCTCTAGTTGCAATATTGGAAGATTCTATGGGAAAAATATTGAATGATGCAGGAAACATCAAAAGAAGATGGAAGGAATACACAGAGTCACTGTACCAAAAAGAATCGGTTGATGTCCACCCATTTCAGGAAATAGCATATGATCCAGAACCAATGGTATTAAAGAAAAAAGTCAAAGCTGCACTGAAGGAATTGGCAAAGACAAGTCTCCAGGAATGACGGAATGCCCATTGAGATGTTTCAGGTGCCGCACTGGAGACACTCACTTGTCTGTGCCAAGAAATTTGGAAGACAGTTACCTAACTGACTATAAAACCAAAACCAAACTCACTGCTGTTGAGTCTATCCCAACTCATAGCAACCCCTCCTTGGGTTTCCGAGGCAGTATCTCTACAGAAGTTGATTGCCCAATCTTCCTCCTGAGGAGTGGCTAGTGAATTTGAATCACCAGCCATCTGGTTAGCAGTCAAATGCCTTAGGTACTATCTTACCAGAGTTAACTGACTGGAAGATATCCATATTTGTATGTATCTCAAAGAAAAGTGATCTCACAGAACGTGGAAATTATGAAACAATATCATTAATATCACATGCAAGTAAAATCTTGCTGAAGATATTTGAAAAATGGTTGTAGCAGTATATTGACAAAGAACTTCCAAAAAATGCAAGCTGAATTCAGAAGAGGACATGGAACAAGGGATATCATTGCTGATGTTAGATGGATCTTGACTGAAAGCAAAGAATACCAGAAATGTTTACTTGTGCTTTATTGATGATGCAAACGCATTTGATTGTGTGGATCATAACAAATTGTGGGTAACATTGAGAGAATGGGAATTCCAGAACACTTAATTGTGCTCATCAGCAATCTGTACATAGACCAAGAAGCTGTCGTTCAAACAGAACAAAGGGGTACTGCATGGTTTAAAATCATGAAGGCAGTACATCAGGGTTGTATCATTTCACCATAATTATTCAATCTGTATGCTGAACAAATAATCTGAGAAGCTGAATATATATGAAGAATAATGAGGCATCAGGATTGGAGGAAGGCTCATTAACAATCTGCAATATGCAGATGACACAATTTTGCTTGCTGAAAGTGAGGATGACTTGAAGTACTTACTGATCAAAATTAAAGACTTCTGTCTGAAATATGGGTTACATCTCAATATAAAGAAAACAAAAATCCTTACAACTGGACCAATAATCAGTATCACAATAAATGGAGAAAAGATTGAAGTTGTTAAAGACTTCCTGTTATTTGGCTGTACAATCAAAACCAATGGAAGCAGCAGTCAAGACACCAAATGACGTATTGCACTGGGAAAATCTCCTTCAGAAGACCTCTTTAAAGTGCTGAAGAGCAAAGATGTCTCTTTGAAGACTAGGATGCATCTAACCCAAGCCATGGTATATTGAAACCCCTCATATGCATGTGAGAGCTGGACAATAAACAAGGAAGACTGAAGAAAAGTTAATGCTTTTGAGTTGTGGTGTTGGCAAAGAATATTGAAAGTACCACGGACTGACAAAAGAATGTACAAATCTGTCCTGGAAGAAGTGTATCTGGAATGCTCCTTGAAAGCAAAAATGGCCAGATGTTCTGATTATCTCTGTGCTGCCATAACAGAAAATATAGCACAAATGGGATGGCTTTGACAAACAGGAAGTCTGAGTTCAAAGTCCAGGTTCTAGGGGCTGCGTGAATGCCCCTCATCCTTGGCTTCAGCTCTGCCTCCTGCTCCTGGCCCACTGAAGCTGGGGGCTTTTCTTTACTCAGACAGCTTTTAGCTGCTGAGGCTCCAAGGTTGACAGTAAAAAAGCACAGTCTCAATGTTACCAAACAACATGGCAGGCCACTAATTCAAGCCCAAATGAAGTCCCCAGATGGGCAGAGCATGGCAGGTTGTTGCACAATGACTTGGCTACATGCAGGGTTCAAGGATGACAAAAGGCTAGAGACAGTTCTCAAAGCTATTTCTTATATATGGGAAGCAGACCACATCCCTAAAGCAGCTACTCAGCTGTTCCAATAGATTTCACTACGGAGTTTATTACCACTCTTACCATGGGGAATAACTACATCTAATTGTCCAGCTACTCAATCGGGCCCAGCCAAGTTGACATACCAACTTAACTACCACTCCAGACTTCGTCTCACTTACTTTGGTCATATCATCAGAAGGGAACATTCCCTGGAGTAGGATATCATGCTTTGTGAAGTGGAAGGTCAGTGAACAAGGGAAAGACCCTCAATGAGATGGATTGACAGTGGCTACAACAATGTGCTCAGGAATAGCAAGGACTGTGAGGCTGACACAGGACCGGCAGTGTTTTGTTCTGTTGTACATCACGTCGCTATGAGTCAGAGCTGACTCAACAGCACCTAACAACAACAAAAACAATTTATGGTATAAATAAACTGTCAAGCATAACCCAAAATGCACAAACAGTAAAATATAAAAGAGATGAATGGGACCTTCTAAAAATTAAAATTTGTATGTGCTTCCAAAGACTTCTCCAAAAGAGTAAAAGAGAATCTACAGATTGGGAAAAATATTTGGCAACGACATGTCTGACAAAGGACTTACATCTAAAATGTATAGAAAACTCCAATACCTCAACAACAAAAAGACAAACAATCCAATTAAAAAAGGTCAGAAGATATGAATGGATACCCCCCCAAAGAGGATATTCAGGCAGCCAACAAACGCATGAAGAAATGTTCAGGATCATTAGCCATTGTTGTTGTTATGTTGTTGTTATTTGCCATTGAGTCAGCCCTGACTCATAGCGACCCCTCCTTGGGTTTCCGAGGCAGTATCACTACGGAAGTAGGATTGCCCAACCTTCCTTCCGAGGAGTGGCTGGTGGGTTTGAACCGCCAGCCTTCTGGTTAGCAGTCAAGTGCCTTAGGCACTATGCTACCATTAGCCATTAGAGAGATGCAAATAAAAACAACAATGAGATATCATCTGGCCCCAGTACTAATAACAAAGTTCAAGACAGAAAATAACAAATGCAGGCAAGGATGTGGAGAGATTGAGATTGTCTACACTGCTGGTGGGACTGTCAAATGATAAAACCACTGTGGAAAGCAGTATGGGATTTCCTTAAAAAGCTGGAATTAGAAATACTATTTGGTCCAGCAATCCTGTTACTAGATACATGTCCTAAAGAAGTGAGAGCCAGGACAAGAACAGATATATGCATACCCATGTTCATCGCAGCACTATTTACAATAGCCAAAAGATGGAAACAACCTAGATGCCCATCAACAGAAGATGGATAACTAAACTATGGTACATAGAAACAATTAAATACTATACAACACTAAAGAATAATGTAGAATCTGCAAACCACCACATAATATGGGTGAATTTGGAGGACATTATGCTGAGTGAAATAAGTCAATCACAGAATGACAAATACTGTATTAGTCCATTGTTTTAAAAGTGAAGGAAAGGTTCATATATGGAAGGGAACTCTTTGTTTGTTACCAGGGGTGGAAGGGAAGAGGAAGAAACACTGCAAAAATAGGAAATAAACAAAATACATAATAATCTCATATTATTTCCTCAGGAGTACAATGATTTTCAATATGAAGCATTCAATTAATGTAAATAAACTTAGGCAATGATCATGCCAATTAGAAAAGCTGCCATTGTATAGTCTTTAAAAATAGGAAATGGAAAAAGATGCATTCTGTCTTAGGCTGGGTTCTATAAAGAAGCAAAACTAATGAAGTTTATATATATATATATATACACACACACATATAGAGAAATTTATCTCAAAGAAATGGCTCACACAGTTATAGTGGCTGGAAAATTCCAAATCCATGGGTGAAATGTCGAGCTGGAGGCTTCACCTTAGTCAACACATCTGCAGGGGCTGACAAACTCCAAGATCAGTAGGAAATACATCACACTGCTTCCTTCAGAGGCTGACGAATCCAAGATCAGCAGGTGAAAGTGCAGATTTTTGGCTCACAGGATGTGAAGGCAACAATACCATGATAAGTAGGCAGTAAAGCAGGTCTTTGGTTCAAGTCCAGGAACTGGAGATGAGGATGAGGCAGATTCAGGATCCAGAAAATCCTCTAGACCGAGGGAAGACTGATACCAAGACACATGGAGATCTCTAACATCACCAGTCCTGTTGTTGTTTGTTGTTAGATGCCGTTGAGTCATTTCCGACTCATACTGGCCCCATGCACAGCAGAACGAAACACTGCCCGATCCCACGCCAGCTCCATGATCCCTGCTATATTTGAGCCCATCATCACAGCCACCATGTGAATCCATCTCTTTGAAGGCCTCCCTCTCTTGTGTCGACCCTTCACCCTACCAAGCATGACATCCTTCTCCAGGTCCCTTCTGACAACATGACCAAAATAGGTGAGACGAAGTCTGGCCATTCTCACTTCCAAGGAGCATTTCGGGTGCACTTCCTCCAGGACAGATCTGTTAGTTCTTTTAGCAGTCCATGGTATTTTCAGCATTCTTATCCAGCACCACAACTCAAAAACATCAACTCTTCTTCAGTCTTCCTTATGCATTGTCCAGCTCTCACATGCATATGAGGCAATTCGAAATATCATGGCTTCTGTCAGGTGCACCTTAGTCCTCAAGGAAACATCCTTGCTCCTCAGCACTTGAAACAGTTGCTTCGCGGTTGACCTTCCCAATGCTACACGTCTTCTAATGTCCTGAGTGCTGCTTCCATTAGCATCGATTGTAGAACCAAGCAACGTGAATTCTTTGACAACCTCAATCTTCTTTCCATTTATTGTGATGTTGCTCATTGCTCATTGGTCCAGGCCTACTGATGTCCAAAGCAGAGAAAGACCTTACCTCAGACTCAACAAGGTGAGAAAGGCTTCCCTTAGAGCTGGCACCCTGAATTAAGACTTCTACCCTCCTAATTGTGAGAAAATAAATTTATTTGTTAGATCTATGCACTTGTGGTATGTCTGTTATAACTTCAATAGATAACTAAAGCAGAATATGGTAACAGGAGTGTGCTGCTCTAACAGATACCTAAAATATGGAAACGGCTTTGGATTTAGGAATGACTAAAGGTTGGAAGAGTTTAATGTGCCTGATACTACATGCCTACATTGACTTAAAGAGACTGTGGAATTATGGACATCAAAGACAATTTTAGTGAGGGGTCAGAAGGAAGTGAAGAGAATTGTAACACCAGTGACAATGCAGATTGGGAGAAGCAGTGGCAGAGAAAGGGAAGCATCAGAAATATACCAGCATGAGAAAACACTGAAGCTGACCTACAGAGCTAGAGAGCTGAATACCTTCAGCCAGAGGTTTCCTGACAGAGTGGGGTGCCTGTAAGCACTGGTTGACAAGGTTAGTCTTGCTGATCCACAGAGTGAGAAAGCTGAGCACCTTTCAACCAAGGTTTACTAGCTGAATGGGGCACCTCTTGGCACTTATTGGTAAAGCTAAATAGCTTTGTAACATTTGTCTGAGGCTGGATTGATCCAAGAGGCTTGAGGGGCTGAGGGAATGAGAGGCCAAGGGACCAGGAAGCTGAAGCCTAAGGGATAAAATCAGGGGAAGGAGAGTTGCCTCAGTCTCAAAGGCTAAGGCCATAACATCAGGGGTTTCAAAGAGTGGGGCCATAGCCTCTTAGGTTTCCAAGAGTCAGAGCTTCACCAACTAGGTTCTGAAGTGTGGGGCGAGAGTTCACAAGAGCTAGGAGGGTAGGGCAGATCCACTACCCAAACTTGAGAGTAGGTACTGCAGTGCCCAGGGGGCAGAAGAAGAGGGCATGCTGGGGCCAAGGAGGTGGGGTCTCCTCTCCATTGTACTAGGAGAATGGAGTGTTCAAAGCAGAGGGAATAGAGTTGCCATTCTAATGGGACTGGAAGACAAAGCTGAAGCCCAAGGCCAAGGGACGTTCACCCAGAATCCAGACAGCATGGCCAACATCTAGATTTGGGAGGGCAGGATCATTGTCTAAATAGTCTCAGAGAACAGAGAATTATTTTCATGCCTCTAGAACTAATGTAAATTGTTCTGCTGCATTTTTTACTTGCTTGGTGCCCTTTATTCCTTTCTTCTCTCCAATTTCTCCTTGTCTACCTTGTGTCTGTTCCACAAATGTTCTTTAGAAGTAGATAACTTATGTTCTAAATTTCCCAGGTTCACAGATGAAGAGGGATTTTTTCCCCAGGATGAAATTTAGAGTGCTAGCTTGTTGTTGTTGCTATGTGCCATCGAGTCGGACCTGACTCATAGCAACCTCTCCTTGGGTTGCCGAGGTGGTATCACTACAGAAATAGATTACCCAACCTTCCTTCCAAGGAGTGGCTGGTGGGTTTGAACTGCCAGACTTCTGGTTAGCAGTCAAGTGCCTTAGGCACTACGCTACCAGAGCTCCCTAAATTTAGAGTAGGAATCATTTTAAGACTTTTGGGCTGATACGATGGAGTGGATGAATTTTGCATGTGGCAAGGACATAAATTTGTTGGACCAAAGGGTGAAATGTCATGGATTGAATTACATCTCCAAAAAAATACATACCAACTTAGCTAGCCCATGTATCTGAGTAGTTTGTCAGTTATGTAATGCTGTAATCATCCCCCATGATGTGATCTGATGTAATTATCCTCCATTTGTGATGTGTTGAAAATCCTGACCTCTATGGGTTAATGAGGCAGGATTACACTATGTTGAGCATGTAAATGAGGCAGGATTAGGGTGAGATGCAGCACCCTTACTCAAGTCACAGGTGTGATAGGAGGAGAGTTTTCCTGGAGTGTGGCCTGCATCACCTTTTACTTACATGAGATAAAAGGAGAGAAGTGAGCAGAGAAGGAGAGATCTGAGTATCACCAAGACAACAGAATCAAGAGCAGAGCTCATCCTTAGGACATTCAGTCCGTGAGCCAAGAGATTCCTAGACATGAGATTGAAGCCCAGACCTATGGACATCTTCAAGAAATGCTTGGCCTATAGATGAAATGAGGCAAAGACCTACTCCAGAGCCAACTTCAAGAGAAACACAGCAGCCTGAATTCTGATTAGTACGCTCCTAAACTATGAGAGAATAAATGTCTGCTTTTCAAAGCCATCCACTTGTGGTACTTCTGCTATAGCAGCACTAGATAACTAAGACAACCTCTAAAGAGACTCCCTAATGATTCCATCTTCTGGTATTCCCAACTTTGAATGACTCTCTTCTAATATATTGTTATTTTTGTGTGCCTTTGTGTTGATTCTGACTAATAAAAACCTTATACGACAAAGTAGAATTGCCCTTTAGGCTTTCTTAGGCTGTAACCTTTACAGAAACAGATTACCAGATCTTTCTCCTGTGGCGATCCTGGGTAAGGATCAGATATTGGATTAGCAGCTAAGCCCTTAACCATTGTGCCACCTGATCTCCTCCTTCAAATACAGAGTGTTTGACAAAAGTGATGAGATCTGACTTCTGAGATGAGTTTGTAGATGAGATGAGAGACTATGGTCTCTGTCTTGCTCTCCTCTCATTTCTTCCTAACTTGCTCTGTGGGAAGACAACTTTCATGTTCTTAGCTGCTCTTTGAAGAGGTCCATGTGGCAAGCAACTGAGGAAGTCTTTAGTCAACTGCCAGAGGGATACTGAATACTGCCAAAAGCCGTGTGAGTGATCTTGAAAGTGGATCTCCCCAAGCTGAACATTTAGATGAGACTGCAGCACTTGTCGACACCTTGATTGCAGCCTTGAGATAGACATACCCAGCTAAGGCAAACCCTGATTCCTGACTCACATATTGCTTATTTATTATTATGAAGTAATAAATATTTACTGTATTAAGCCACTAATTTTTGGTGTAATTTATTTTTAGCAGTACCTAACCAATATAGACAATTATCTCAAATAAAATAGACAATTAGCTAAAAAGAAATGTGCCTCAGAATGGAAACTATGATTAACTTAGTTTACTTAAGAGCCAAGTAAATAATAACAAAACCAAACAAAAATCTTTGGTCATGCATCCATTATGACTTTGAAATCATTGTGTCTACTACATTAAAATTGTGTCATGAGGTGTGGCAAGTTGAAGTGTAAGTTGACTCACTTCAATATTTGTTTTAACTTCCTCATCCGTTGCTTTCTTGTACGATGGATCTGTAAAGTAAATACTTTTATTTTCAGCCCTCTTTTCACCTAAAAGTGATCATGGACACAGTTCTTGTCAATGAAATGAAAATAGATGTCCCCCAGGACTGTTTCATTTTCTGTATTTAAAAAAAAAAAAAAAGTTCTGACCAAGAAAAAGTTCTGCCCTGGGCCTTTTTTCTGCTTTGAATGTGAAAATGGTATTTAGAGGTGCAGAAAATCTTGCCACCATGGCCATGGAAGGAAAATCATTGCTAAGAACTGCAGGTCTGGAAGCTGAAAGGTTCTTGGGTTCTTGGTTCCTGCTGGCATTGTTGAGGTGTTGGATTTCTCTAGATTCTTGTTTGTGTATTGAATAAACCATTTATTATTTAGTCATATTATTATTTAAGTCACTCAGGTATTTCTGCTCTTTATAACTGAATATATTCTTAACTGAAACCAGGGAAATAATTGTATCTGCTTGTATCAAAATTCCTTATGCCATACAAAATTATTTTTAATTGGGCACTTTGGAACAAAAAACAAACATTTCTTCAACAACATAAGTGGTGACTATACACGAAGACCTCGTTAGAATCAAATACTCCTGGAATACACAAAAATCGAATCAAATACTCCTGGAATACACAAAAATCAAATCGACTACATCTGTGGAAAGAGGTGATAGAGAAGCTTGATATCATCAGGCAGAACAAGTCCAGGAGCTTACCATGGAACAGATCATCAATTACTCATATTCAAATTAAATTTAAAGCTGAAGAAAATTAAAACAAGTCCAGAAAAATCAAAATAAAACCTTGATCATATCTGACCTGAACTTAGAGACTGGCTGAAGAATAAATTTGATCCATTGAACACGTGTTTAAATGGATCACTGAAGACCAGATGAGTTGTGGGATGATGTCAAGAACATCACACATGAAGAAATCAAAAGGTCATTGAAAAGAGAGGAAAGGAAGAAAAGACCAAAAGGAATGTCAGACAAGACTCTTGAACAGGGAGTAGCTAAAGCTAATAGAAGAAGGGGTAGAATAAGAGCTGAGCAGAAGATTTTGAAGTGCAGCTTGAGAAGACAAAGTAAAGTATTGTAATCAAATATGGAAACACTTGGAATTAGAAAACTGAAAGAGAAGAACACTCTTGGCATTTCTCAAGCTGAAAGAATTAAAAAAATCAAGCTTCGAGTTGCAATATTGAAGGATTCAACGGGAAAAATATTGAATGCTGCAACAAACATCAAAAGATGATGAAAGGAATATACAGTCACTGTACTAAAAAGAATTGGTTGATATTCAACCATTTCAGAAGGTAGCATATGATAAAGAATCAATGGTATTAAAAGAGAAAGTCCAAGCTACACTGAAGGCTTTGGTAAAAACAAGAATCTAGGAATTTATGGAATATCAATTCAACAAACAGATACAGCGCTGGAGGCACTCACTAGTTCATGCCAACAAATTTGGAAGAGAGGTCCCTGACCAACTGGCTGGAAGAGATCCATATTTGTACCTATTTCAAAGAAAGCTGATCCAAGAGAATGCAGACATTATCAAACAATATCATTAATATCACATATAAGTGAATTTTTGCTGAATATAATTTAAAAACAGTCACAGTAGTATATTGTCAGAGAATTTCCAGAAATTCAAGCTGAATTCAGAAGAGGATATGGAGCAAAGTATATAATTGCTGATGTCACATGGGTGTTGGCTGAAAAGAAGGATACCAAAAAGATATTTGCCTCTATTTTATTGACTATGCAAAGGCATTCAGTTGTGTGGATCATAACAAATTATGGATAATATTGAGGATAATGGGAATTCCAGAACACTTAATTGTGCTCATGAAGAACCTGGACACAGGCTAAGTGGCAATTATTTGAACAGAACAAAGTGATACTTGTTGTTGTTGTTATTAGGTGCTGTCGAGTTATGTCCAACTCATAGTGACCCTATGCACAGCAGACTGAAACACTTCCCCGTCTCGTGCCAGCTCCACGATCCTTGCTATACCCGAGCCCATCGTCGCAGTCACTGTGTCAATCCATTTCATTGAGGTCCTTTCCCTCTTTCATCGACCTTCCATCTTACCAAGCATGACATCCTTCTCCAGGGAATGGTCCCTTCTGACAACATGACCAAAGTAGGTGAGATGAAGTCTGGCCATTCTCGGTTCCAAGGAGCATTCTGGCTGCACAACCTCCAGGACAGATCTGTTAGTTCTTTTAGCAGTCCACAGTGCTTTCAGCATTCTTCACCAGCACCACAGCTCAAAAGCATCAATTCCTTCTTTGGTCTTCCTTATTCGTTGTCCAGCTCTCACATGCATACAAGACGATTGAAAATATCATGGCTTGTGTCAGGTGCACCTTAGTCCTGAAGGAGACAGTCTTGCTCCTCAGCACTTGAAAAAGGTCCCTTGCAGCCAACTTGCCCAGTGCTATACATCTTCTAATGTCTTGACTGCTGTTTCCATTGGCATTGATTGTAGAAAGTGATACTACATGTTTTCAAATCAGGAAAGGCATGCGTCAGTACTGTATCCTTTCACTACACTTATACAACCTGTATGCTGAGCAAATAATCTGGGAAGCTGGACTATATGAGGAAGAATGCAGCACCAGGATTGGAGGAAAATGTGTAACAACTTGCATAATGCAGATGACACAACCTTGCTTACTGAAATGAAGATGACTTAAAGCACTTAATGATGAGGATCAAAGACTTCAGTATGGATTATACCTCAACACCTTGTTTTCTTTTTTTTT
>NW_006921802.1:3270008-3278162 GCF_000298275.1 Orycteropus afer afer
GTACTTTGGTCATATTGTCAGAAAGGATCAGCCCCTGGAGAAGGACACTAAACATTGTAGAGTATAAGGTAAGTAAAAAAGGAGGAGACCCTCAATGAGATGTATTGATATAGTGGCTGTGATGATGGGATCAGACTTAGCAAATATTGTGAGGATTGCACAAGACAGGGCAGTATTTCATTCATGTAGGGTCTCTATGAGTCAGCACTGGTTCGTGGTCACCTAACAACCACAACAGCGTGCATTTCTTCAGGATACATCAGTCAATAATGGGTGCAATGAGTAGAGTTTCATGAATCATTGCTGATACTATGTTTTTATTCAACAGAAATTTAACAGAAAAAAAAAGAGTCTATAAAAATTTAAATAGTATCAAAGACCTAAATTTGTTTTTGTTGTTGGTTTCCTTGTGGAAGTTCCAGTGAATCTGGACTTAATTGTACTCTATTCCAGTAAGTTTCAAACTCAACCCAGATATATAACAGATCAAAACATATCCTCTTTTATTTCAGTGTTTAATTTTAGGGATTTTCCAAGATTATTAAATGGAATTCCTATGACAGTCTGAAATCTGTTAGAACAATATCAACCTATGTAGTATAATGATTCCAGCTCTATTTTACCTATTGCTTTTGGTTCCCTAAAAATATATGTAAGTTATATATTTAGGGTGCCATCCAGCACTATCCTGGAGCTCTGGTAGCATAGTGCCTAAGGCACTTGACTGCTAATCAGAAGGCTGACGGTTCAAACCCACCAGCTGCTCCTTGGAAGGAAGATGGGGCAATCTACTTCTGTGTGATACTGCCTTGGAAACCCAAGGAGGAGTCGCTATGAGTCATGTCCTACTCGACGGCACATAACAACAACAACAACCAGCACTATGCAGGAAATAGTGCTGTAAAGATCTGAGGGTCCCATACATTTGCCTGCTTTACTCAGGGTATTTTGTGACTAGCAATAAAAACCAACTGTGGCTGGTTTAAATAGAAAGGTTTTTTCCACTGGAAGGATATAGTGTAACTCGCCAAATTGCCAGACCAGCTGGAGAATCAGATATGGGAATTGGGCAGGCACTTTGTATGGTAAAGGACTATGACATCCAAATTTCAATGTGGGACTGTCTGGCAGGGCTATTTTTCTTGCCATGGAGAGATGGAGGTCTATGCTGGTCCTGGATGGCACATCTAGCACACACTGTCACCACCACCACTGACTTTCTAATACCCTGGAAAGAGAACAGAGTTGCCACTGCCACTAAAACAGAATTCTTCTATGACCCAGCTCCTTTGCTCACTTGGTCCACATTCAAATCATGGATTTCAGTGTCTGACTGTCTAAATCTTGTGATAAAAATCAAATAAAATTTTAAAGAGATCAAAGTCAGGCAAAAATGACTGCTACTTATTACCTTCCAAATGTTGTTTTGGAATTCTTCCTATATTTACAGGATATCTTATTTAAAAGGAATGGTAAGAGTGGAGAAAACAAAATAATTTGGAAAACATATGAAAATAATTGGTTGATGAAATAATTATATAGAACAATCAAAGAATTCCGTGTAGTACCTGTATATGTCAAAGAATCTAAAATAAGACTGGTGCATCTGTTGAGCGATTTGACTCTGAGTGTAGTGCTGAGACAGGAAAACTAAATGACTAAGTATGCTAACTTTCCCCTCCACCCTGGCTGAGGCAACTCAGTCAGGTGAATCTTTAAAATGCTCACGTTGATTGGACATCCGGGCCTTCATTTTTTAAAAGTACAATCAGAGCAAATTTAGAATGCTGACTCAATACCTTTGTGTGATCATTTATGCAGTTTAACACCTTTGACAAATTACTTGCACTTTTAATTTCATTTTCCCAAGATACCTTCCCTTCTTTTTTTTATTAATTTTGATTCACCCCTTTTAACTTCTGTCATTTCATTTAAGTGAGTTAACATGATGCTCTGAGTAATGACTTTACTGTTTTAATTGTTATCCGGAATTCATCCTGTTTGGACTGGAGCATTACAAGAGTTCTTACCAGAGGAAATGTTTGAACAAGTCTGCATTGTGCATGTGTAAAGAAAATTCAAAATTGTTAAGAGTTGGAAAGAAAGAAAACCAAGAATTTGGTCTTTGTGTAGAACTGTGGAAGACAGATGGTCTAGAAGATTTGTGGTGTCAGATCTGAACTCCAATCAGTCAAGGAGAGATATTTTCAGAACTTGGTGGTCAAACATGAATTTTCAGATGCACATTCTTGAATAGGAGAGCCTAAAAGATACTACTGAGAAATACTGATGACTAAGAATTTTTATGAAAAATGAGGAAATTTGAATGAAAGTTGTAAAAGGACAATTTCAGAGAAATATACACAGAAAATGAATTAACTGTGATGTGATCATTATTTGTGTTGATATTATAAAAATATTTGATGGGTAATTGGTCTGATTTGATTAAAATCAGGATTCTTTCTTTTACTAAATGATTAAATTAGATCTGGTGGATAAATGATTGTAATCACACGTGATTTCTTTATTGTTTACAATTTTTATTTTTATGAATTTATATGCCTCAGAAGGGGGGACAGGGTTTGCCTTTCTCTCTCTGTTTCTCTCATCTAGCACATATGGTTCATTATTTGTTGATCCATTGGCAAGTAAGAATAAGGAGGTAAATGAATTATATTCAGAAAATTTTGTCCTGAAGATGTCCACAGAGTGTAGCCAGCAGAGGAATAACTATTCTAGTTAACTGAATCTCATTTCCTGACTCCTCAAGACCTTTCTAGTTTTGGTTTAGTTCCAAGATTCCGTGTCTGGTTTGTGATTGTCTCCCCATCCTTGGAAAGAGCTAATCCTTGTGTACAACAGACTTTCCATAAATATTTATTATTTGGACATTATTCATTGTTGATTTATCTGGGGGTCTTGCTGCAATCTTTTAAGTAGAGCTTGGTATGAATCTAATTGCTTATGGAATCTGAGATTATCCTGAGCAGATGTGAAGCCTAGAATTTTTTCAGATATATGTGAAACATATATACATATACACAATTTGTCTGAAGCTAGAGCAAACCTCTCTCCTCTCTCCTCTGGCAGCTCTATGGTGATGCTCTTTTGCATCAGAAATGTGAAGACATTCATTAACTGTACTTGCTGTGCAGCAAAGATTATAACTTTTATTATGTTGTTGTTGATGTTAGGTGCTGTAAATTGGATCCGACTTACAACAGAATAAAACACTGCTTGATTGTGCCATCCTCACAATCCTTGATAGGCTTGTGCCCATCTTTGTAGCCACTGTGTCAATGCATCTTGTTGAGGGTCTTCTCCTTTATTGCTGACCTTCTAACTACTAAGCATGATATCCTTCTCCAGGTGCTTTTATATATTTCCTACAAAATTCAGTTAAGTGATTATTATCTTTGATCTAGAAACATTTTAAAGTATTATATAACAATATTATATTTATAATATTTCAATAAAAAACAAAAATCCATTAGCATTTAGTAATTCTGACTCATAGAGACCTTATAGGACAGAGTAGAACTGCCCCATCAGGTTTCCGAGGCTGTAAAATTTTACAGAAACAGACTGCTTCATCTTTCTCCAGTACAGAGGCTGGTGGGTTCCAACCAAGGACATTTTGGTTAATAGGTGAATGTTTTAACTATTACACCACCAGAACTCCTTAATGCTTCAGTAGGTTCCCATTATCCTTATGCTCAAACTCACTCTACATAATTTGGTTTATAAAGTGACTTCCGTTGAGTAGGATCTGACTCATAGCGACCCCTCCTTGGGTTTCTGAGGCCGTATCACTACGGAAGTAATTGCCCAACTTCCCTTCGGAGGAGTGGCTAGTGGGTTTGAACCACCAGCCTTCTGGTTAGCAGTCAAATGCCTTAGGCACTACGTCACCAGAGACTCTGAATATGCTTCAGCCTTCTCTACTAGCAATTATTCCTTGGAGCCTATGTTTCTAATATTCTAAGTTTCTGACTATGTCATTCTTTTACTACCTTCCAGGATTTTGTATTTACTCTTTTGCTTGAAATATTTTTCTTACAATCTTCCATTTTACTCCAAGTCCCTTACCAGCAAGAGAAATAAGAGTTAAGTTCCCTTCCTATACCAACCAACCAACAAATCACTGTTATTGAGTCAATTGTAACTCACAGTGACTCTATAGGACAGAGTAGAATTTCCCCATATGGTTACCAAGGCCGTAAATCTTTATGGAAATGGAATGCCTCATCTATCTCCTATATAGCACTGGTGGGTTTGAAGCCCTGAACTTTATTTTTTTTGGTTAGCAGGCCAATGCTTTAACCACAGTACCACCAGACATCCTTTCCCTTGCTATAGGGTCCTGTATTGTAATGAATTACTTCCTGATCATTAACCTTTTGCACATTTATATATTGTTGCTTGTTTGCTTTTTTTTGTCTTCCCTACTTGTTGTTATTAGCTGTAATTGAGTTGCCTTTCATTCATGGCAACCCCATGCACAACAGGATCGATCTGTCATGATCCATAGAGTTTTCATCGACTGATGTTTGGAAGCAGATGTCCAGGCCTTTGTTCCTAGTCTGTCTTAGTCTGGAAGTTCTGTTGAAACCGGTCAACATTAGAGAAATACATAATTCTCTATTGACAGACAAGTGGTGCTTGAAGAGAATTGGCTAGGAATCAATCCTGTGTTTCCCACATGAAAGGTGAGAATTAGACCACATATAAACTATGTGAATGTACATATTGTACCTGTCCTATATTCTCAGCATAATGCCTCCTATATGGTTGACAATATCTTTTTGTTGGGTGAATAATAGATGAATAAATGAATGAATGAATGAACATGTGTCCTAAATAGAAAATTATTTTTTTTATGTATTTGCTAACTTACCACTTTAACAGCTTTAGTAGAGTTGAGAAAGTCACAATAAAGGAAGTACTGCTCCTATTTTGGTTACTGAGTCAGACCATGACTGGCCACTTACTTGTTGAAACAGTATAATTACCTGTCCTGCTAGCTTGTCCATATACACAAACCTCTACTGACCATTCAACAAAAAGAGTAGAGTCATTCAACAAAAAGTAGATTGATGGAGTTCAGCTTGTGTTTTGTTTCACAAAGGATTTGTGCAGGGTCTTCTGGCTAAGACCTCTTTCCTCTGTGTCCATTCATTTGGGGCTCTTCCATCATTGTGTTTATCTTTCTGCTTCAATCACATCAGTCCTGCTAAATGCAACACTGATTGATCTCATTCTAGAGTTTGGTCACAGATTTGGAAAATAAATGAAATCAAATAGTGGGTTAAGAGACATCTTCCTCTGCTTAATATTCTGTCTCTGAGAAGGTCACCAGGTGTGAGTGGGGGGCGGGATAGGAAGCATATTCTGCAAGAGGGTAGCAGATTCTCTTGATATCATCTTCCTTAGAATGTAGGATTGTACTGCCATGTATTATTATGCACTGTACTGTAATATATACTTCATAGGTTGTTATAGACTTGTTGGCGTTGGAGAATCAGAATTAAAAATTATGATGCTAGTTTAAAGGTTAGAGTTCAAATCTTTAGATGAGGGGTCTCAGGAGGAAGACTTGACCACCTTTCCAACTCAGATGAGGTCAATGTAGAAGGATCTGAAATTGGTTGTGGTGGACAGTATCTAAGCAGGCTCTCAGTGTTTGGAGATCATGAGAATCAGAGAGATCATTTGCTGCTGTCTTCTTCTCAGCAAATGACCAGAAATTGAAAATCTAAAAAGCAAACTCATTGCCATCAAGTTGGATCTGACTCATAGTGACCCCTCCTTGGGTTTCTGAGGCGGTATCATGAAGGAAGTAGATTGCCCAACCTTCTTTCTGAGGAGTGGCTGGTGGATTTGAACCACCAGCCTTATGGTTTGCAGTCATATGCCTTAGGCACTATGCCATCAGAGACTGAGGGTTTATGTATAATTTATTCACCTTGACTTTTCAAGATAGGGACTAGATTCTGTCATGTCTAACCAAAATTAGTATGTTTTGTTGCCATTAAGGGATATTTTCTATAACATGCTTATGTTTCAAGGCCAATTTATAGAGATTTGATTTATTAGAAATTAAAGAGGTTATTGTATGACTTGTATGTTCCAAGGCAGTTACAGAATTTGATTAATGTCTCTTTCATTATCACAGTGTGCACCTGGACATCTATCTTAGAGAGGCTGTTTACTACATACATTACATACTTCCTTTATTTATCCCCAAGGTTAGAACAACTTTTGAATGACTTATAGTGACTTACAGTTGATGACGGTTAGAGAGCATCACACAAGTTCAGGTGGTCTCCAACTTATGACGAGGTTCCATTCTGATGACTCTGCTATAAATTGGTTCTTACGTGAGTCAAATACCTTTTTTTTTTTCTTTTAGTTTTCATTACTATTGCCTTTTACTATCAGAATCTTTATACATATGATCTTTGAACATCTGAAAGTGAACATTTGAGAGTGACACCATCAGAAAATTATGTACTGCAACATTGTATATGGTATATATTACTAACTATAAGATGTACAAAAATGGTCATAGGTGCAGTTCTTTGTAACTTGAATACACTGTAACTCAGGGGACCAACTATGTATATTTTCTAAGTTCAGAAATTCTCTAACTTCATTTTTTAAGTGACTTATACATAGGTGTTTAAATAATCATATAAAGCATCATAGCAGTGTGGAAAGCATTATAGAAGCATATATAATGGTAGTGTATACATAGGTGTTTGAGAGCATCATAAAAAGCATACTTAAAACTTGCCACCTTAAAAAGCAAAGATGACCTTACTTCAATGCCTAAAATGTACCTAACCCAAGCTATATACTTTTCAGTCATTTCATATGTGTCTGAAAGATGGACAATGAAAAAGGAATACTGAGGAAGAACTGATGCATTCTAGTTATGGTGATGGCAAAGAGTATTGAATGTTCTGTGGACTGCCAAAAGAATGGACAAATCGGTCCTAGAACAAATACAAATAGAATATTCCTTAGAAGTGAGGATAGTGAGTCTTTGATTCACTTATTTCAGTCACATAATCAGGAAAAAACAATCACTAGAAAAGGACATCATGGTTGGGGAAGTGAAAAGTTGACAAGGTAAGGGAAGCCCTTGGTAAGATGGAATCACACAGTGCTGGAAACAATGGCCTCAAACACAGCAATGATCATAAATACGGCACAGGGCCTGTGCTGTTTTGTTCTGTTATACATAAGGTCATCATGAGCTGGAGATGACTTGACAGCAACTAACAATCACAACATCTTTGCCATTTCTTAACGTTAGTCTAAATTTCTGTTGTTGTTGTTGTTATGTGCCGTCGAGTCGAACCTGACTCATAGCAAACCGTTCCAGGTTTTCCGAGGCAGTATCACTGCGGAAGTAGCTTGCCCAACTTTCCTTCTGAGGAGTGGCTGGTGGGTTTGAATCACCGGACTTCTGGTTAGCAGTCAAGTGCCTTAGGCACAATACTATCTGAGTTCCTCGCCTAAATTTTTAGCTGTGAAAATATTCCTTTGAACAAAAGTAGGACATATCATTGACCCAATAGGTAATGTAGCACTCTGGAAACAAGAAAAACACCAAGATATACATACTAATTAAAGAATTATATCCCAGTGTTTATTTTCTTTCATTTAGAAAAGAAGTATCTCATGTAGGGAAGGTGGGCCTTTTTTATATGTCATAAAGGAAGGACCATTATTTTGGGCTTTCAAAAATTACTTAATGTTAAAATCACTCTTTTTCTTCCCCAAACTAGAAGCTCAGATGAAACTTTAAGATCACATTTTAGCTAAAAAGCTACAATCTTGAGCTTTGCTTACTTGAGTTCTGTTTTTTTTTCCCCTTCAGTCTTTACTGTTATAATGATAATGATAATAATAATTATTATTTTGGTAATATAATATATGTGAATACATTTTTTAGCAAAAGATTCAAACGATAAAGAATTTCACAAGGTAAAATAAGAAAGTGTTTTTTTTTTTTTTTACTCCCTATCCTCATCCCCATAGGTTCATACTTCTTCCTAGTAGTAATAACTGATAAAATTTTCTGTATAGCATTCCAGTCCTTACCTCAAACCTACCTGTTATCTCCTCCACCTTTTCCTTCCTGAT
>NW_006921802.1:3283548-3306153 GCF_000298275.1 Orycteropus afer afer
ATATACTCACCACCTGTCTCCTTTCCTTTGTCAGCCTCTCATATATCTCTGCTGACCCTGGCAAACAGAGTCTTTTCTAAGGTCCCTGGAATCTGAATGACAATAGCACCACTTTAAAATCCAAAATGGTTGCAACTTGTAAACATTCAAAATGGCTGCACCCTCAGTCACTTTAAATATCCAAAATGGCCTCCCCTTGTAAACATTAAAAATGACTATGCCTTCGGTCACTTTAAATATTCAAAAATGGCCACTGCTTGTAAACATTCAAAATGGCTGTGCCCTTGGTCACTTTATATATGATCACTTTATATATCCAAAATGGCTGCCACGTGTAAACAATCAAAATGGTTGCACCCTCTGGACTGCAGGAAGTGCACAGCTCAGGTTGTCTCCCTCCTTGCTGTTTTACTTCCTAGTCATATGCCACCAGAGCAGTTGTCTCTGCAGTCCTTGGCGACTGGGACTGTCTTTAGGTCAATTTTCAGGTCCCAACACCACTTGGCAATATTCAGGCTGTTGGTCTCATCAGAGTAGCTGACAGTCTGCAGCTCCAACCCTCTTTGTACTCACTGTTTTCATTTAGGTTTTCCACTAGTTGGTGCCTAATATTTTCTGTATAGTTCCTTTCAAAACTCAGGGTTCCAGGATTATCTTCTGTATTTCTGTCAATTGGTTTTTCTTTTCTTTGTTGAAGAGGGTTTGTGTCACTTGTCTGCCTATTCCTCCTTCTTACCAAAAGTCCCCAGTAAGTCATTAGTCTTGCAAAATTCTATCATGTGATGTCATTTCTATCATCAAGGCCTTATTTTACAACTAGTGGTGATTCTTCTTTTTTCAACTTTCACATTCCAATCACCAGTGTTAGTTAATCTTGACTGTATATTTGGTCAATTTCGGATTGCAAAAGTTGGTAATAATCTTCCATTTCTTCATCTGTGGCTTTAGTGGTTGGTGTATAAATTTGAATAATAATAGAATTAACTGGTCTTCCTTGTATTTGTATGGTTACCATCCTATCACTAACAGCACTGTACTTCAGGATAGATCTTGAAACATTCTTTTTGATGATGAGTGTGACCCCATTTCTGTTCATTTTGTCATTCCCGGAGTAGCACACCATATGATTGTCTGATTCAAAATGGCCGATACCAGTCCATTTCAGCTCACTACTGCTTAGGATATCCATCTTTATGCATTCCATTTCATTTTTGACAACTTCCAGTTTTCCTAGATTCATACTTCCTCCATTTCAGGTTGTGATTATTAACAAATATTTTTGGCTATTTCTCCCCATTTTGAGTTGTGCCCAATTAGCAAATGAAGGTCCTGAAAGCTTTACTTTACTTTACTCTCATATATCAGCTTTTCCTCAGCTTTTCCTCAGTCATATTTTGCGTGCCTTCCAAACTGAGGGGCTCATCTTCCTGCACTATATCAGACAATGTTTCACAGCTATTCATAAAGTTTTCCAATAACATATCAAACATGTTTCACTGCTATTCATAAGGTTTTTAATGGCCAGTTTTTTCAGAATTGGATGGCTCATTCTTTCTTCCCAGTCTGTCTTAGTCTGGACACTCCACTAAAACCTGTCCACTGTAGGTGACTCTGCTGGTATTGGGAATACCTGTGGCATAGCCTCCAGCTGCACAGCAACACTTAAGCTACCATAATATGAATAACTGACAGACAGATTGTGTCTTGCTTGACTACAAGTTTGCAAAATTACCTATCCATATTCAACTGTTTCTTAGGCATTACCCAAAGTTTTAGGCAGTAATGAGTCCCTTTGACTTGAAAGATGATTATATATTAACTAAAGTACAATAAAGTTTCTATTCCTTATAATTTGAAAAGAGTATAATGGGAAATGAACACAGAAGTTATTTGACTTATATTTTCACTCAACGAAGTATTGAGATATTGAATAAAAAGTTTGCTAACTCCTAGTGTCAACCTTTCCTGCATATCCCCTCTAAATAATCTCTTCATCCTTTCTCATTCTGTCTAGACTTTTGTGTTGCAGTATTGAAAATCAATTCTCTGTAAACATTTGTTTGAGATTGAGAGGAAAAGTTAAGAATGTACAAGTTCCTTGGGCTTGTGATTCTGATGATTTATCTAACATAAAATTGTTACCAAATCTGAACTTCTCTGAGTTCTATGGTCCAATTCCCTGTTGGAGTTGCCTTATGCAAAAATCCAATTATGAGAATAGTAGAACAATGTCTCTGAAGATTTGTTTATTTACTACAGTGGTTCTCACAATGTGTTCCTTTGAGGGTCTCCAAGTCACTCTCAGAGGATCTGTAAATCAAAACTATTTTCACAGTAATGGTAAGACATCATTTGCCAATCCACTGATACTTACATTGATGGTGCAAAAACAATGATGGGTTAAACTATTGAAACTTGGTACAAGTCAAAGCATTGGCACTAAATTGTTGTGTTGTTGGGTGCCACTAAGTTGATTCCAAATCAAAGTGACCACATGTGACAGGATATCACATAGGATTTTCTAGGTTGTAATTTTTACAGAATGGAGGCCTGGTAGCATAATTGTTAAAGCATTCATCTGCTAACCAATATGTCGGCACTTGGAACCCAGCACCTGCTGCACACTCCATGGGAGAAAGATGTAATAGTCAGTTTCCATAAAGACTGCAGCCTTGGAAATCCTAGGGACACTTCCACTCTATCCTCTAAGGTTGCTATGCGTCTGAATCAACTTGACAGTGATGGGTTTGGTTTTTGGTTTAGAATCTTTATGGAAGTAGATTGCCAGGTCTTTCTCTTGAGGGTGGTGGTGAGTGGTTGCAAACCACCAATCCTTTAGTTAGCAGCTAAGTGCTTAACCATTGCACTACCTGCGCTCCTCTCAAACTGGAGAAGTAGTCATTGTATCATTTTCTGTCATACATTCACAATAAATAAAAAAATACTATTTCATTTAACAATATCCTTGATGAAACAGTAAAATTATTAATTTTATTAAATCTCTATTTTTTAGTACATATTTTTAAAAAATACTTCTATGGGAACAAGTGGGAAGTGCACATAAAGCAATAATGACTGTTGTGAGCAAACATTCTCATTTAATTGTTTTGAATTGCAAGCTGAACTAGCAACTTTTTCCACAGAACACCATTTTTACATAAAAGGATGGCTGACAGACAAAGTCATTTCGAAGACTTGCATATTTACTGGGCATTTTTTTTTTTGAAAATTAATGAAGTAAACCCTCATGTTAAGGAACAAACTGACAGTATTTATTTTCAGTAAAAATTAAAATTTTGAAAAATTTGTTTCTTCCCTGGGAACTTGACAGATTCTTAATAAATAGAGACCTTTATGATAAGTGATGGTATTAGCACTTGCAATTTTTATATTTTTAAAGAAATGTGTGAACATTTGGAAGATCTATATATTTACCATATGGCAATGCACAATGATATAACATCACACTTCACCAAAAAATCCGTTCAAATTGCAAGATAGATCATGGCATTTTAATATAATGGAGAAGGTAAATTTTATTAATACAATTTCAGATTTCACATTACAACCATTCTTTAAAATCTACCAGTTGTCAAGTTTTGATATAGTATCAAAGATTAATATACATAATTATCTAAGGAGACAGTTAGAATATTCTTTCTTCTTCTTACACATATCTGTGTGAGAATGATTTTGTTTATATATTTTAACCAAATAGTTTTCTATTCTTTTCTTTCAGACACTAAAGAGATTTGCAATGTGAAATGACACCAATCTTTTCACTAAATTTTTTGAGAATATGACTATTTTGCATATTTTTATATTAATATAAAATAGGTTATTATTGCTATTTTAAAATAAATTAGTAAATAAATGTTTAAACATTTCTCAGAATTAATTATACTATAGCAAATATCAGTAGGTATAAGTTATGTAAACAAAGTTTTTATGGTCCTCAACAGTTTTTAATATAGTATGAGCTCTGGTGGCGTAGTGCCTAAAGTATTTGACTGCTAACCAGAAGGCTGGCGGTTCAAACCCACCAGCCACTCCTCGGAATGAATGTTGGGCAATCCTACTTCCGTAGTGATAGTGCCTCGGAAACCCAACAAGGGGTCGCTATGAGTCGGGTTTGACTCGACGGCACATAACAACAACAACAACAACAATATAGAGGATAAAAGCTCAGTCTTCTTGCCACTAGGTAGTGCTGCCACTAGTCAGGATGTACTCTGTTCTGCAAATTTTATACTACAGAGCTCTCCTAGGATCAGGAGGAAGCTAGATCACAACTAGAGCCACATCTTGCTTGGCTCTTTCCCTTTCTTCATTCTGTTCCCTCACTTTCTTTCAGGCCCGTCCCGGAAGTAACCTGATAGTAATGCACTTGCACAACAATCATCGTCTCAGTCTCTGCTTCTAGTAACTCTACTTTAGACATCATTCAACTGGGGTTGAGAGGATGAAGAGAGCAATGAAACAAAGATATGCCCATCACACACATCATTCTTTCATTTCATCTCTTTAATTGTCATTATGGTTTAACAACCTAAATTCCTGTCATCGTTCAGGTGATGAATATTGCTAGGATTTATTACAAAGGTAGAGGTTTATTCCTTAAAAAAAAAAAAAAAAAAAAAAAACTTTGTTGGAACAGTGGTTCTCAACCAGTATGATTTTGCCCCAAAGGAGACATTTGGCAATTTTTGGTTGTCAAAATGGGGAGTGAGTACTACTAGGATCTAGCAGGGGAAGGTCAAGAATGTGGCAAACCATCTACAATGCACAGGACATTGCCCCACAACAAAGAATTATCTGGCCCAAAATATCAAAAGTTCTCAGACTGAGAAACCTGATTGAAGATTTTACAATACATTGTTCTTCAATAGTGCATATCCTTTCCATAAAACTATTTACGTAACTCAAATTACAGAAATGAAAGTTTGCTTTGTAGTATGTGTCTTCCTTAGAAAAAGTTACGATATTTTCTTTTTCTTGGCACATCTTGTAGTAAAAAAATAAAACAAAACAAAAAATAAACAACTACAAAAAACTCATGGTAGAAAATAATCAATTTCATTTATTTTTCCTCAGAAATAGGCAAAAGGAATGGAAGTAGAAATTCTGTTGGTATTACTTTCAGAGTTCTGGTTTATGTCAAATTAATTTAACTGGAATGACTAAAACAGAAACTTTAAACAAGCATTCCTCCCATGTTTTCATTTAAGACAAAGCACTAGAGAAAATATTGAAAATGCCATAGCTTTAATTCCCAACATTTTCTATGACCACTCTAAGCACATGGCATATTTATACATTTTAGAACAGTAACTATTTTGCATATTTTTATATTAATATATATGTGATTATGAGTAGTTTGTGAGATTAATTGCAATGAATATCTTTGTTTTGGTTTAAATAAAAACTAATACTTTGAAGTGTTTGGTGCATTTAATCTTCAAAGAATAAAGCATTAATACAAATCAATTCATTAATTAGCATTTGACTTTAACTTTGTAGGGCGCTCTGTTGGCATATTGTCTATGGCATTTGACTGCTACTCAGAAGGCTGGCAGTTCAGACCCACCAGCCACTCCTTGGAAGGAAGATGGAACAATCTACTTCTGTAGTGATACTGCCTCAGAAACCCAAGGAGAGATAGTTATGAGTCAGATCTGAATCAAATCAATGGCAGTGAATTTGGAGGGTTTTTTTTTTTTTTTTTAACCTTGTATGACTCATGCTGAAATGAATGGAAATTATTTCTTACTGCTTTTCCTGTTTCTGTCAGTGTCATGTCTTCACAGAAATGATGTTGTTGTTGTTATGTGCCGTCAAGTCCGACTTGGCTCACAGTGACCCCTCCTTGGGTTTCCGAGGTAGTATCACTACGGAAGTAGGACCAACCTTCCTTCCGAGTAGTGGCTGGTGGGTTTGAACCGCCAGCCTTCTGGTTAGCAGTCTAGTGCCTTAGGCATTACACCACCAGAGCTCCTTTTCATTTCTTATGTTAGTGGAGCTATTGGTTGCACCAATTATTTTTTTTCTCCCTCTAACTGACTGCAGTCATAGTGAAGTATTCATGCTATCCTTTTTGACTTAAGGCATTTCCAGACTCTCCTAAAAGAAAGATTTTTGTTCTTCTCTGTAAAATCTTTTCTACTTCTAATTGTTTGTCTTCACTCCATCTTCTACCCAAATCTGGTAGCAAAAATTCATTTTGATTTTCTTTTCATGAATATGTTTATATGTGAACCATTGCAGTTTAAAAATAAAAGAGTAATAATTGACTATAGGCCTTTTGGCTCAAGAGTTTGTCTTTTGTTGTCTGGTTTCTACTATCTCTTTTGGCCCAAGTTCAAGCATCTTCTTTAGCATCTACTTCTGTGGTGTGTCTCGAATTTGCAGGTAAGAACTATTGGTGTCTGGTCATAAGCCAAATATTCTCAGAAGGGTAGAATTAACCCACACATTCCTTTGATTCTGTTCTTAAAAAAGCTAATCTTCAACTTTTCTGGTTTACTGTGGACTGCATAATGCAAGGACCAGGCAATGATTAATGTACAAATATGATCCAGGCTGACGCTGTGAAAACGGAATGGTGGTTGTGTTTTATTTTCTCTTTATAAACTACAATAACTTTATTATGTCTTTTCAGCAAACACAAAAAGTAAAAACAATTATAAAATAAATAACATCAGTAATTTATTTGTCATACTTAATTATTAACTATTTAATTGTCCACAGAAACTACAAATAAATGCAGATTTATTTGAAATAATTTTTTAAAAAAAAATTTGAAATTTGAAATGCTGACAATCTAATTTCCTCTTACTCTCTAAATATAGTGGGTTTTAATATCAGTTTTCTAGTTTAGAAATTCAGAGATAGTATAGAAGTGGATTAAACACCATTAGATGTGCTGTATTAAATTTAAATTTAAAGGTATATTGATGATACCAAGATACCTAGAGTGATAACACTCCTAACTATGGTTTTATATAGTGATATGAAGTTACTGATGCTTGCTAGAATTAGAGTAAAATTTCTGAGATTAGAATACTTTTCATAACTCTAACAGTGTGTCTTTATAGGAATCATTGACAAACTATACTAGAAATAGAATAGGTTTTTACATTGATGATTAGCAATACTGAGAGATTCTGACTTTTCCTTATCTTGCATTCTCTTTAAGAATCTCTGGTAAAGGAAAAAAAAAAAAACTTCATTATGTAAGGATTTGTTTGTTTTAAAGTCAAAGCATGGCTATCTTTTCCAATTTTTTTTTAAATTATTTTTTTCCCCAGTAGTTTGTTGATTTGGATTTTGCTTATTCTCTCGTGTCCCTGCCCCAATTTGGTGTAATTGCTACCTCTCCAACTGTCAAAGACAAAATGATGGATGGTTGTTCAGCTTCTTATAAATATAGCATGTTTTAGTGCTTCTCATAATTGACTTTCATCACTAGTGTTGATCACTGAAATGCTGTTTATCTGACATTGCAGGGCTACTAGTTTATAATATTCAAGGTAAAATTTTAAGCAGTATACAATGTAGATACTGCGTTCTACTGGGCAGGTTGTTGGGCTATCATAAAAGGGAGGTGGGAGCTCTGTGTGTACTGTGAAGGGTGGCTATCTTCTGAAGCCAAGATATACTTGTGGAGTAACTTTTACATCTTTTTGGTGATTATGTTAGTTGATTATCATCTTTTTAATTGCACTAAATTTCTTTAGAAGGGAAATTTGAATGATTGGACTTAATGGTTTATGTCCTGACAATACCTGTATAATTTTGCATCTGAGAAGTAGATTATTGCTTTCTTTTCTTGTTTTGCCAATATCCCCTAACATCAACACCTACCCAGTGTTTGTACAGGGGGAAATGATTTGATTGCTTGTACTGCAGAGGCAGAGAACCCATCTCCTATTCCAATTACATTTCCCAGAACACTTTTGCATAATAAATTCTTTTTACCACTTACATGGTAAGCACATAACAACACAAAACTTATATGTTTTGTGACTAAATGAATGGAAATGAATGACCCAATTTTGATTTATCAGTCTTATTTGTTTTGAGAAAATGAGAGAGGGCATCAAATATTGTGTTAAAAAGAATGAGTTTCAGGCTCTGGAACTTAACTTTTTAAAGTTTTCCATGGTTAGTTATACCATAGGTGACAGACAGACAATTGTGAATCAAAACAGGGGAAAATAGAAATATATGAATGTAGGTTGAGGTACTTTTCATTCTTTTAATGGGATAAATGTTCTGAATACCATTCCATTAGGCTCTAGTCTGTATTTCTAGTTTTTTATTTTCTTTACAGTTCGTCTTCAGATCACATTTTAGTTTTATGTTCCTTACAGTAACAAATCAGCTGAGTATTAAAAAAAAAAAAAAAAAAACAGACATTGGGATAATATATTATTTCGAGTAATCAAGCTGAGATTTTTTAAAGTGAAAGCAATAAAAATACACCAGAATTTTCATAAGATTGACATAAAGGATTGTGGTCCATTATGTGTTAACTTTTAAATGGACTTCAGATTTATTTCTGGTAAGAAGACCCTTTTCTATGCAGATTGGAAGGAGGAATTTACTGGTATTTCCAACTGGTTAGAACTGTGTAGACTTAGTGTTTAATTTGCCGTTTAGCAGAAATATACAGACTTTGAACTTGGAAAAACACCGAGACACTAAAACACAAATTTATCACTAATTTCAGTAAAAGAAACTTAAGACACTAGTTTTTTTTTTTTCTTTTTTTAAGAAATCCTATCATAACATAATGAACTATACAACATTAAAGCAGTAGCACTTTGGAAATAAACTGCCAAGTATGTAGTTACAGGTTCAAAGAATGACTAGAGACTGAGGAACTTCATATAGCGTAAAGGAATTTACAACAAGTTCTAACAACATTGTTAACTGATTATAAATACCTAATAAGATTGCTTGATTCATTAATGGGTATTTTAAAAGAAAAATTGGCAATAAAACAATAGCATTTGTTTAAACGGAAAAAAAAAAAAAAAAAAAAAAAATCCCCTGCATTCCTTCTTTTGAAAAGAAACAGCCATGTTATGGGTGTTCTCATAGTTTTATGTTGAAACAAGGCACTTTTTCAAAAACTCTCATGTTTAGTGTTTTAAAGACATGTTGAAGAACTAAGACAGTAGGTGTGTAAATAAATGTGTTGATTATATAAAAGCTGTTTCTACTTTTGCTTAGGTGATTGTAGAGCTTCTGAAGGAATGTAGTTTTAAAGGTTAAATATCTAGGAAGTGATCTTAAAACTTCCCTTGTCTAGGTAAGAATTCCAGCCAATTTGGGGCACAGAAATATGGATCAATGTCTAGTCTTTAATTTTCTGAACATAAATTTTAAAAAATATATAAAATATATAGAAATAAAAAAAATAAAAAAAAAGTTTCTTAAAAAATATAAAAATATATAAAATATATTCCACTTTTGTAAGTGGATCAGATTTATATTAAGTTACTGTCAAAATAGTAGAAAATTAGGTTATTCAGTAGAGGTAGTTTTTAAAATATCTGCTCAATTTGATGTGCTATAGGAATCCAAGAAGTAAAAGGTACTCTATTTTAACTCAAATAACTTATAATTTAATTGGTGAAAATAGATTAGTATATAAAACCATTAGAAAAGTAAATAAGTAAATGCTGAAATAAGTACAATGGTAAAGTTATGAAGAATATTTCAGACCTATTTTGTTACATTTATTGCAGAAGAGAACATGGAACCAAGGACATCATTGCTGATGTCAGAGAGATCCTGCCCCAAAGCAGAGACTACCAGAAGGATGTTTCCTGTGCTTTATCTACTATGTGAAGGCATTCAGTCATGTGGATCATAGCAAATTATGGAACAATTAAGAAGAAAATGGGAAATCCAGATTACTTAATTGTGTTCATGTGATACATGTACACAGATGAAGAGGCAGTCATTCAAATAGAATAAAGGGATAATGTGGAGCTTAAAATTGGAAAAAATATTTGGTAAGGTTGTATTCTTTTACATTAATCAATTTGTAAACTGAACAAATAATCTGTGTAGCTGGACTCCATATGAAGAAGAACATGGCATAAGTATTGAAAAAAGATCCAGTAACAACCTTCCATATACAAGTGACACAATTGTGCTAGCTGAATATAAAGAAGACTTGAAGCACTTAGTGATGATGATAAAAGACTACATCCTTCAGTATAGATTACACCTGAACATCAAGAAAACAAAATCCTCACAATTGTGCCAGTAAACAACATCATGATAAATGATGGAGAAATTAAAGTTGTCAAGAATTTTATTCTACTTGGATCAATAATAGACACTCATGCAAGCAGAATTCAAGGAATAAAATGTACTGCATTGGGCAAATCTGCTGCAAAAATCTGCTGCAATCTCCTTTGTGTTTAAAATGTTAAAAAGCAAAGATGTTATTTTAATGACTAAGGTGCATCTGACCCAAGCCATAGCCTTTTCAATCTCCTCATATGCATGAGAATCCTGGCCAATAAAAAAGAAAGGCTGAAGAAGAATTGCCACACTTGAATTATGGTGTTGGCAAACAATATTGAATATACTATGGACTCCCAGAAGAATGAACAGATTGGTCCTGGAAGAAGTATATCCAGAACTCTCCTTAGTAGTGAGAACGGGTAGACTTTGCCTTGCTTACTTTGCACATGCCATTAGGAAAGACTAATAGCTGGAAAAGGACATGATATTTGCTAAAGCAGAAATTGAGTAAATATAAAGGAAATCCTTAATGAGATAGATTGACACAATAACTGCAAGGATGAGTTCAGTGATTGTGAAGATGGCAAGGACCTGGCAATGTTTTATTCTGTTAAACATAATGTTGCCATGAGTTGGAGCTGACTGGAAAACATTTAATGGCAACAGGAATTTTCCACATATCCTCTGGGAAGCTCAGATGACTCCTTTGTGTTTGATTCATTCATGACTTACTGTATCTTTGATTTAGCTTAAAAATTAAGTAAAAATAAACAAATTAATAACAATAACAAAATCTAACAAGGATAAATCTTCTGTTGTATCCTTAAAACAAATAACAATAACAGCAAAACAAACAAACAAACAAAAAAAACAAAAACAGAGTGCTCAGAGCAATGATTGTAGGACTTGTTTTTTTAATTGAAAGTTTCTAGACACATAATTAGAAATTACCTGAATTTTTTAAAGCTAGAATCTTTACTTTTAAAAAGAGGCAAATATTCAGATTCAAATAGTTTGAATCTAGTACTAACAAGAAATGATAAACAATGTATATCAGTCCAAAATAATGGCTGATATGACTCCCCAAAGTATATTTTCAGGAAAATGTTAATATTTTTTTATATTAACTTTAAGCTATCTGTCTGCATCTACTTCTATTTGGTAAATTCTACATATAGAAATTATGTTGAAGAATTCAGTCAGTTATCCAAATAAATAGGAATATAACTGAGAAATGGGTAAGAGGTTCAAATATATTCAGATTATTTCCTTAATTTTTCATTTCACTGTACCCATGAAAAAAATAATGTCAATTACTCTTATTTGGAAATTTTTCTAAACTTGAGAGAAAAGAATATGTCTAAATAATTTTAGAATTTTATTTACTCTGTTAGATTCATTTTCTGTAATGTCAAATTATTATTTTTTTTTCTCTTTAAATCTTCCTAAAACTTACTTTGGATGAGTGGATTTATTTATTTATTTAAAATAATTGTCATTCAGATACCTGACTAAGTAGATTTGAAAATATTAAGTTGTGGCTGATAATGCCAATATTGACATCATCATCATGAACATTAGCACCAGAAGGTATAGATCAGAGAATGTTTTTGAAATAATAGATGCAAAGAAATGTGTGACAACTTTTTGAGTGATGGTGATGAGCAGTCATGAGAATAACAGAATAGAATATCAATTTGTCTTTGAGTGAGTGGAAATGATTTTAATGTTTAGATGGATCCTGTCGGCATTAAAGAGACAGATAAGCACCGACCAAACATCAGAGGCAGGAAGCCAGTAATTTTTCTAACTCCTAAGACAAGTATACCATACAAAAAGCACTATTTTCCTGCTTGGAGATTCAGAAATGTAAACGCTCTGAATTGCATAATGCTTGGGTTATTGACAGACATTTCAGAGGAAAAGTTTATAGACAGCTCCAGGGTGAATCACACAAGCTTTTCACAAGATAAGGGGTTCATATTGGAAAGCCTGACTCACTCTGACATTGTATATGATTTTCTATTATTAAGACAACACTAATAGTTTTAACCATTCAGATAGTTACCTAATAGTAACATGGCAGTCTTCTGGACTGTAAGCTATTTATAAGCAGAGTTCACACATTATTTTGAATGCCTGACACACAGCAGGTGTTGAATAAATATTTATTAAATGAATAATCTTGCAGTGAAGAGGTAGCATGAACTGGGATTTACTTTCTCATCTAGTTCTAAAAGTTTATGATTATGCTAAGAACTGAACAGTTAAATCTACAGTATCAACTTACTTAGACTTTAGTTTTCTTGAATTAAAGAGTTTGGGCTGGCCTATCTCTAAAGTCCCTTCTAACTCTTAAATGTTATGCGATGGGTTCAAGACCAGTCTTGTGAGTGCCTTTTCAACTGGACTCAGTTCTCAAGTGTTCTACATTAAGTCTTTTAAGAAGCAAACCATTGAGTGGTCTCTGCTGTATCACTTGAATTATTCTCTTACTATTTCAAATGCTAAAATGAAAAACAAAATGCTAAAAAACATAGTTGAAATCAATTAGCATCTACAAATACAGAAACTACAGTCAAATATTTTCAAAGTACATTTTCAAAGTAACACATAGCCTCTACTTTTAAGGAAGCAGTCTTTGGTGGTGCAAACAGTTAAACTCTGGACAATTTGCTGAAAGGTTGATGGTTTTAACCCACTCAGAGGTGTCTTGGAAGACAGGTCTGCCGATCTACTTCCCAAATGTCACAGTCTTGAAAACCCTATGGAAACCCTACGTTGCACACATGGGTTCTGAGTTGGATTGGATTTGAAGGCAACCAACTATAACAAAACAGCTCTCGAGAAGTTTATAATCAACCATTGCTCCCAAATAGAGATTTCCTCCTCAAAGAAATCAGAAGTAATGAGAAGAGTTGCAAGAGAAAGACAAGGGAAACACTCAATTCAATGGCTATAATCTTACAATCAGGTTGTTTTATTTATGCATGTTCCTTCTGAAAGGAAAACACTTTTTTTTTTTGTCTATTGGGAGGCTAGTGGAAGCATTGTTAGCTTGGTTTCCTTGGCTTTTGTCATGTTAAATTTGAAGAGACATTGTGTGAACGAAGTGACTCAGACTGAATAAAAGTATGAAGACTACTAAAAAACAGATTTTTCCAAGGTATTGAGTATAATTACAGTGAATTCCCCTCGAAGCTGAGTCAAATGAATATATATATATCTATATATATATATTTAAATTCTTTTTTTTTCTTGTCATCTGTAATGATTTTTTCCAATGATAAAATCAATTGATTTTCCTTTATGACAGTAGGAGAAGACAGACAATAAATGCCAGAAATTGAGGGATGGATGCAATTTATAATACTTAAGAGTTCACAGACGGCAGTTATAGAAATTTGGGCATTTACAAAAATACAAATATTTGGAAAAATGCTAATTTTGCTAAAGAAAGAAGATATACATGCTATTAGGTCATAAATATCCCAAGTGCCGTTACCAGCCTCCAAATCCCTGTCTTCAAAGAGCTTATCTACAACAATAAAAAATAAAAACCCAATCCACTGCTGTCAAGTCAATTCTGACTCATAGCGACCCCCATTAGGTTTCTGAGGCAGTAAGTCTTTATGGAAGTAGATTGTCCTGACTTCCTTCCATGGGGTGACTGGTGGGTTTTAACTTCTGGTTATAAGTCAAGTGACATATATATATATATATATATATATATATATATATGTATATGTATATGTATTTGTTTTTGTTGTTGCTGTTATGTGCTGTCGAGTTGGCCCTGACTCATAGCGACCCCTCTTTGGGTTTCCGAGGCAGTATCACTACAGAAGTAGATTGCCCAACCTTCCTTCCAAGGAGTGGCTGGTGGGTTTGAACTGTCAGCCTTCTGATTAGCAGTCAAGTGCCTTAGGCACTATGCTACCAGAGCTCCTATATAAAAAATGAGCACTTTTTAAATTAAGTGGCTTCATGGAGGAGGTAGCCACGATTTAGGCCATGAAGAAAAGACAGGCTTTGACAGAATGATGTAAGAGTTAAGCATTGCACATAACTATCTGTGACTGAGAAAAATTGTTACAGTGGTAGGAAAGTTGTATTGCACTTCAAGGTTAGTGAAAAGTACAGATTTGCTAGAATATAGGGGAATAATGATAGTTAAAGTTGGAAATGTAGGCCATAGCAAAGTGAGTCAACCAAATACAAATTGGTGACTAACAAAGAACACAGACATTCACAGAATTAAATATGGCAGTTGATTAAATCAAGGTCAGGCTCAAGTGATAGTTTCAGCATTGGAAGAGTTGCATAATTGTTTATTCACCATCACTGGTAGAGCTAAAGCCAAAAAAAAAAAAAACAAACTCATTGCCGTCAAGTTGATTCAACTCATAGTGACCCCTCCTTGAGTTTCGGAAGTGGTATTTCTACAGAAGTAGATTGTCCAGTCTTCCTTCTGAGGAGTGGCTTGGGGGTTTGAACCACCAGCCTTCTAGTTAGCACTATGCCACCATGTTGTTGTTGTTGTTGTAATATGCCATCAAGTCGATTTCGACTTATAGTGACCTATCCTTGAATTTCTGAGGCAGTATCACTACAGAAGTATATTGCCCCATCTTCCTTCTGAGGAGTGGCCAGTGGGTTTGAACTGCCAGTCTTCTGGTTAGCAGTGAAATGCCTTAGGCACTATGCCATGCCACCATAGGTAATAATAATAATAACAATAATATCTACCATTAGTTGCCAACACCCATCTGTAATTTTGTCATACAGTTGTGTCGTCTTGGTTCTCTAGTGTTGCTATAACAGAAATACCACAAGTGGAAGGCTTTAACAAACAGGAATTTATTTTCTTACACTTTAGGAGACCAGAGGTCTGAGTCCAGAGTGTTAGCCCTAGTGGCTGAGTGAAGGCCCCTTGAACTTGAACTTTGCTTTGCCTCTTATTCTAGGCCCTCTGGAGCTAGAGGCTTCTTGTAACTCATGCAGCAGCTGGCTGCTGAGGCTGACAAACCCAAAGGCTTCAAGTAGAATGGCACAATCCCAAGATCAAAAGGCACATGGCAGGCCACTGGTTCAAGTCCAGGAACTGGAGATGAAGTTTGGCCAAATGTAGGATCCAAAATGTGCCAATGAGCTAGAGACCTTTCCCAAAGCTTCTCCTTACATACTATAAGCAGGTCATACATGAAGGCAACTACTTAGCTACTCACAGCAGATTCCACCATGGAAGTGATTACAATCTCATCATGGGGAATAACTACATCTAGGTGCCCAGCCACTTAAAACCACAGCCCAGTCAAGTTGACACACAGCTTTACTACCACATGTGGCTTGCATGTTTCTATTGAAAAGCTATGTTGAAAGCTATGGTACCGATATTTCAAATACCAGAAGTCACTCATGGTGGACGTGTTTCAGAGGAGCTTCCAGACTAAGACAGGTTAGGAAGAATGGCCTGGCATTCTATTTCCAAAAATTAGCCAGTGGATATCCTATGGGTTACAGGATATTGTTCAAGACTTCAACCTGCTTACTGTGGATACGTGATCAGGAGAACCTGAACACTGGAGAAAAACATCACGTTTGATAAAGTGAAGGGCCAATAATGAAATGGATTGACACAATGGCCACAACAATGAATTTAAACATACCAAAAATCATAAAGATAGCTCAAAAAACAAACAAACAACAACAACAACAACAAAAAAAAAACAAACTCACTGCTATCAAGTCGTTTTTCCGACTCATAGGGACCCCTCCTTGGGTTTCTGAAGCGGTATCTCTAAAGAAGTAGATTGCCCAATCTTCCTTCTGAGGAGTGGCTGAGGGGTTTGAACCACCAGCCTTCTGGTTAGCAGTCAAATGCCTTAGGCACTACTACATACACCAGGGCTCCTAAAGATAGCTCCTTGTTGTTATATGTCCACCAGTCGGACCCGACTCATAGCGGCCCTTCCTTGAGTTTCCGAGGCGGTATCACTATGGAAGTAGATTTCCTGACCTTCCTTCCCAGGAGTGGCTGGTGAGTTTGAACTGCCGGCCTTTTGGTTAGCAGACAAATACCTTAGGCACTACGCTACCAGAGCTCCCGAAGATAGTTCAGGGCCAGGTAATGTTTCCTTTTGTTGTATATAAGATCTCTATGAAAGGGGCCAACTTAACAGCACCTAAAAATAATAACAACCATTTGTTGAAGGGATATCAGGTGCCAGGCATAATATTAGATGTCTCATATATATTAAAAGGTTTAATTTTTACTGTAATTCTGTGGTTTAGATATTATCTGTATTTTTGCAGACAAGAAAATAGAGCATTTTAAGGAGATTGAAATTAAGGAGAAATAATGTATCAGTCTAGTAAGCCTACTTCTTTTAGTTTACTACCCAGATATCTTTGAGTGGGTCATAAATACTTTGTACTTACATGCAAAGTCAAGGAACATCTCCTGCTTGAGAATCCAGAACAGTCCCACCAGTCTATAATGGTAGGTAGTAAAATGCAAATGACAACGTCATCAACAACAACCATAACAAGAAAAGGCACCATTTAATTTAAAAGTACTATTTAATTGGAAGGAAGACTGGGCCATCTACTTCTGTAGAGATACCACCTGGGAAATCCAAGGAGAGGTCTCTATGACTTGGATTTGACTCAAGGCAGTGAGTTTGAGTTTGGTACCATTTATTTATCATAGAGCTCTGGTAGCATAGTGCCTAAGGCACTTGACTGCTAACCAGAAGGCTGGCAGTTCAAACCTACCAGCCACTCCTCGGAAGGAAGATGGGGCAATCTACTTCTGTAGTGATACTGCCTGGGAAACCCAAGGAGGGATCACTATGAGTCGGGTCTGACCCGAAGGCACATAACAACAACAACAACAATAATAAATTATAAGTTTTTTTTTTTTTTTTTAATAGAACAAGCTCATTAAGAATTACAGCCACAATTGACATGGTCATCAGCCATTTTTCAAGATGCCACATTTCAAGCAGGGCTATTAATAATTCCATTTATTTTGTATTTCAATCTCATTCCACAATGTGAAATTGCTGAGAGACACACATTTATCAGCTATGTTCCATAATATTACTTGTTTGACATTACTTTCCGCAGTATATCATATTTTACTAAGTGATCAATATGAGAGTCTTCTCTCTAAAGAAGGCATATAATCTCCCTGCGTAGTTTGAAGTGAGTGACTTAAAACCATTTACAAAAATCTCTCTGGTTACTTTCCTTTCCTTATCCTCAGAATCCTTCATAAAGAAGGTTGTCTCTTCACTGTTTGTGGTCCCCAAACAGAAAAGCTTATTGGATCATCAGATTTAGTTAGCAGCTGGTTATATGAATGTTACCAGGTGACCTTAGGTTTGTTTGGATTCTGAAATTATTTTGAATCCTAAATGAGGAGAAAATGGAAAACCGCTCACTGAGAAATGCAAAAAAACAAAACAACAAAAAAAATACTTTTGCTTTCTAAGAGAAGCAATCTGTCTGTGACGGTATTTTTACTCTTGCCCTGGAAAATCAGTTTATAGTAATTTCCTGGAATGGAGAGGTTTGAAGTTAAGTCTTAAAAGAATGAAACTTCTATGAATTACATTGTTAAGGGCCATCTCTACTGATTCTGTTTCCTTTAGAGTATTGCTTGTTTTCAAACCTAGACTTAGACTGCTATATGTCTTTTCATTATTGCTTATTCTGGAGGGTTTGTTTGTGTGTTTCTTGTATATCTGTCTTATTTGAGAGGATTAATGTGAAGGAGTGAGCCAAGGGGATAGCTGGGGCAAAGAAAAACCCTAAAAGCAAGGACACTAAGGTGTAATCATATGCCATAGTAAAAATGACCTGCTGAAACAAGATGTTTGCAGCAGCGTTCTGGGTGAGAGTAGGGATAGAATAGCCCACTGGCAGGGGGTGCTATGTAATTAAATGGGAACTATTTATTTGTAAATTGAAGCAGCCTCTTCCAGTCTGGGGAAGAGCACCCTTAATTTTCAGTTTTAAATCTCTCTGCCCTAAGTTTCAATGCCTCCTCCTCCTCACTGGCTTTGTGGATCTTGCAAATGCTCTCTCCTCATTTCTTCAGTCAATTGAGCTTCAAATCTAAAATATTGAACCTAGCTGTGATGGCACAAAGTCATCAGCGCTGAAGTGGCTAGCACTCTAAGATGGATGAATTGCTTAGTACATGATGCAGCACCCCAAAGGATTCTCAAGAAGAGGGTATTTTTTTTTCAGGAGATAATGTACTGCATAAAGCTAAGAGTTGTATGTAGAATTAATTATCTCATATTTGTAAAGTAGTTTTATTTTACACAGAGCAGTCATAGATATTGTCTTGGGTATTCATTTCTTAGATTAACTCTGTAAACTAGGGTGTGTGTAGTCCCAGTTTACAGAAAAAAAAAAAAAAAAAAAAACCTGAGAATGATAAGTAAATAACTGAACAAAGTTACTAAACAAGTAGGAGTTATATCTCAGATACCTAGATTCTGAGGTCAGGGTTGTTTCTACTACCCAAAAACTCACTTCATTTGTATTTGGGGAATTAAGTCAGATGATAAATAATTGCACATTTCTTTCCAGGGAGGAAATGCGATGTTCTTTATTTGGGGATTTTTGGAATTGTGTATCATTGAATCTGTCTTTGTTCAGCTGTCAAGTGTTCTTTCCTAGTCAGGGCTTGAAACTTGATCCCTTCAGAGCAGTCCAAAGTATTGTCATGTAACTTGGACTCATAGTAATTGACAATTGAATCTCATGATTGTTGCTATATTCCTATCACTAACAGAATAAGGTATATTTGTGACTTAGAGTTTCTACAATTCTTGAGTTATAGTATTAGACACTTACTAGGTCTTGTTGTTGTTGTTGTTGTTAGGTGCCGTGGAGGCGTTTCTGACTCATAGTGACGCCATGCACAACAGAATGAAACACTGCCTGATCCCACACCAGCTCCATGATCCCTGCTATACCTGAGCCCATCATCACAGCCACCATGTCAATCCATCTCGTTGAAGGCCTCCCCATCTTTTGTCTACCCTCCACCTTACCAAACATGACATCCTTCTCCAGGAAATGGTCCCTTCTGACAACATGACCAAAATAGGTGAGACAAAGTCTGACCATTCTCGTTTCCAAGGAGCATTTCGGGTACACTTCCTCCAGTACAGATCTGTGAGTTCTTTTAGCAGTCCATGGTACTTTCAGCATTCTTCGCCAGCACCACAACTCAAAAGCATCAACTCTTCTTCGGTCTTCCTTATTCGTTGTCCAGCTTTTACATGCATACGAGGCAATTGGAAATATCATACTAGGTCTTAATGCTTTACAATTTGTTTAATTTCAACTACATTTTTATATGAACACTTTTTTTTTTCCTTAAATTTTAATTTGGGTGAAAATTTACAGAGCAAATTCACTTCCCATACAGCAGTTCACATATACTTTGTCTCCTGTCATTGACCACAGTTTACCACAATGCAACAACTCCCCTCCCACTTCTTCTCCATGGTTACTCTCTTCCCAGTGTCCATCCCTCCATACACTCCTGCCCCCTGAGCTGTCTTCCTGTGCATAAGCAGCCCTTCTTTCTCCCATGTTTGTTCTTCTAAGGAGTGTATCTACCTTAGGTAAATGTTCAACTCACATGCCTGACTTTTGTTTGGCCGGAAGCCACAGGTGTAGGTTCAATTCCAGACATGAGGGGCAGCTAGGAGCCATAGTCTCAGTGGTTCCACCTGGCTCTATCAGACCAACAAACCTGGTAACCCCACCCCCTTTCTTTCCAATGATTTTGAGTTTTTTTCCACATTGTTCTCTCTCTCTATCCAAGTTCTCCTACATGGATCCACCTCTGAGTGGTTGACATTGGTAACCAGGCACCATCTAGTTTTGGTCTTATAGTCGTATAGGCTATGGAATGCATGGTGTACCAGTCTCCAGGACTAATTCTTTCCATGAATCTTTGGTTTTCTTCATTCTTCTTTGCTCTGCATGAGGAGACACCCATTGCTGCATCCAGATGGCTGCTTGCAAGCTCCTAAGATCCCAGTCATTACTTGCCAAAGTTGGAGGTAGAACAATGCCTTAGGTTGTATATTATTCCAATTGAGCTTGATGAACCCTGTGACTATGGTCCTGAGCCCACAGGTTCAACTATTAGGTCCCTTTGGGTGGCTGGCTGTGACCAAGAAGTGATTACAACCTTGTCCGTTGTCAGCTCCACTATACACCTGGGAATTCAGATCATACAAATATACTTGTAGAACCATTGTCTGCCAAACCTATAGACAGTCTTGGGTACACTTGCCACTGCACAGACATACCTAAGAGTTGAGCCTCTGCACCCATCTATCCACCCATATACCCATGTTTGCCTTCAGTGACAATGCAGTACTATATGTGCAAAAGTGTTCATCTTTGTTGTCTGTATCTCCCATGTACCTCTCTATGTCTTCCTCTTCTTCAATGCCACCATGTTGATCATTCATATTTAGTATCTTGCCCTTCTCTTCATCCAAATCAATATTTATCTCTACCTATCTAACTGTTCCCTCCCTTCCCTTCCCACCTTTGGTAACCAACAAAGCAAATTTCCTTCCATATATGAAACTTTCCTTGACTTTTACAATAATGGACTAATACAATATTTGTCCTTCTGTGATTGACTTATTTCACTCAGCATAATGTCCTCCAAGTTATGCAGTGTTTTGCAGGTTCTAGGTTACTCTTTAGGGTTGCATAGTATTCCATTGCATATATGTACCATAGTTTGGTTATCCATTCCTCAGTTGATGGTCACCTAGGCTGTTTCCATTTTTTGGCTATTGTAAATAGTTCTGCGATGAACATGGGTGTGCACATGTCTGTTCTTTTCATGGCTCTCATGTGTCTAAGATACATACCTAGCAATGGAATGGCTGGGTCAAATGATATTTCTAATTCCAACTTTTTAAGGAATTGCCACACTGTTCTTCACAGTGGTTGTACCATTTTACACTCCCACCAGCAGTGTATGAGAGTCTCAATCTCTCCACATCCTCACCAGCATTTGTTATTTTCTGTCTTGTTGAACTTTGTTACTAATGCTGGAACAAAATTGTATTTCATTGTTGTTTTCATTTATATCTCTCTAATAGCTAATGGGGAGCTCTGGTAGCATAGTGCCTAAGGCATTTGACTGCTAACCAGAAAGCTGGCAGTTCAAACACACCAATCACTCCTCAGAAGGAAGATGGGGCAATCTACTTCTGTAGCGATACTGCCTTGGAAACCCAAGGAGGGGTCGCCATAAGTCAGGTCTAACCCGAGGGCACATAACAAAAACAACAACAGCTAATGATCATGAGCATTTCTTCATATGTTTGTTGGCTACGTGAATATTCTCCTTGGTGAAGTGTCTATTCATGGCTTCTGCCCATTTTTTAACTGGATTGTCTTTTTGTTATGGAGGTGTTGGAGTTTCCTATAAATTCTAGTGATAAGTCCTGTGTCAGATGTGTCATTGCCAAATATTTTTTCTGAATCTGTAAGTTTTCTTTTGACTCTTTTGGAGAAGTCTTTTGAAGCACATAAAAATTTAATTTTTAGAAGATGCTATTCATCTGGTTTCTCTTCTGCTATTTTTACATTTGGGGTTATGCTTGGTAGTCTATGCCATATATTAGGACCCATAAATTTGCCCCTAGTTTTTCCTTGAAGAACTCTATAGTTTTAGGTTGCACATTTAAGTCTTTTATCCATCTGGAGTTCGTTTTTGTGTATGGTGTGACGTACAGATCTTGTTTCATTTTTATGTAAACAGATATCCAGTTTTGCAAGCACCATTTATCAAACAAACATTCTCTTTCTCGTTTAATGGATTTCGGCCCTTTGTCAAAGATCAGCTGACCATAGGTCGATGGATCTATTTCTGGGTTCTCAATTCTATTACATTGGTCTGTGTATCTGTCATTAAACCAATTACCAGGCAGTTTTGACTACTGTGGCTGTATAGTAGGTTTTGATATCTGGCAATGTGAGACCTCCTACTTTGTTCTTCTTCAATAGTGCTTTGCTTATTTGAGGTCTGTGTTAGATTGGGTTCTCTAGAGAAACACAAAAAACCAGCAAAGTATATATATATATATATATATATATTTAGAGAGAGAGAGAGAGAGAAATTTATCTTAGGAAAATGGCTCACAAGCATATAGAAGCCGACAAGTCCAAGCCGAAAAGTCCGTCTCTGGAGGAGATGGGGCTTGCGGCTGCCTTGGCTTCCACAAGCACAGGGGAGCTGAGAGATTCAAGCTGGCATGCAGTATACTGGTTGTT
>NW_006921802.1:3310812-3311404 GCF_000298275.1 Orycteropus afer afer
GAGCTGAGACATTGAATGAAGAATCCATACTTAGTGGACCTAAATCAATAAACTCAGACTGATCCAATCTTACATTCCTTGCACCATAATCCCATACCCTCAGTAGCCATTCCCATACATATTCTCCAGGTTTCTGTCTGTACATATTGGTAAAATCAAGTAGTCTTTTGGAGTATAGCATATTACTTCCTCAGTCACACTTTCTATTTCACCTCTTGCAGTTTTTAGATTTTATTTTTGTTATGGGGCGAGCTGCTGCGAGAAGGGGTTTCTGAGAGCGTTCAGGAATGTTTACCATGGCCTCTGTCTCACACAATAGCCCAGCAGGACCGGTTTGGCTAGTTCCCTCAAGCTGAGAGGGAGGGAAGTCAACAGAATTCACAGGCTCCATATCCTGATCTTCCTGATCATTTGTCCATATGTCCCCATTTCAGGTTACAGGATCCCATTTTTTCCCAATCAGTGCCCTCACTTTAACGTCAGACACCGTTCTGGGTTGGCAATCGAGCACGTGTTGTAAATCGGCCACTCTTACAATAAGACTCTGGGTTTGAGTTTCAGCTAAGTCAGCCCTTGCAGTAGAAGCAGTAAG
>NW_006921802.1:3312307-3315442 GCF_000298275.1 Orycteropus afer afer
TCTTCCAGATTGTCCTTGGATATCATTGCAAGCAGGCCACACGCCTAGGGAAACTCCCCTTGGGCAGACTGGCCACTCAGAACACAGTCATCTGATCCCATCATGGGAACAACCACACAGAACTGGGGTCCAGCCAAATTGACACACAGCTCCAACTATCACAAGGTTTCTTTCCTTTCCATATAAAGTTAGTGATTGGTTTTTCCATATCCTTAAAATATGTTGATGAGATCTGGATTGGGATTGCATTGAATGTATAGGTTGCTTTAGATAGAATTGGCATTTTCACAATATTCAATCTTCCTATCCATGAGCATGGGATGTTCTTCCATTTATGAAGATGTCTTATGGTTTCTTGAAGTAGTATTTTATAGTTTTCTTTGTACATGTCTTTTGTGTCCCTGGTAAGATTTATTCCCAATTAATTAATTAATTAATTAATTAATTAATTAATTTATTTTGGGGGGCTATTTTAAATGGAAGGAGCTTTGGTAGCTTAGTGCCTAACATCATCCTTTTGACTGATGTTTTTGCCTCATTTTGGTATCAAGGTTATGCTTGCTGCATAAAGTGAGTTAGGGAGGATGCCATCCTTATCTGTGCTTTGGAATTGTTTGAGTAGGATTGGTATCAGTTCTTCTCTGAATGTTTGGTAGAATTCTCTGGTGAAACGTGGGCCAGGGCTTTTTTTGCCTTGGTAATTTTTTGATGACCTGTTCAATTTCTTATTTTGTTATGGATCTGTTCAACTTTTCCAGAACAGTCTGTTTTAGTTAGGTAACTGATGTGTTTCTAGAAATCATCCATTTCTTCCAGATTTTCAGATTTGTTGGTGTATAGTTCTTCATGGTATCTTGATATTATCCTTCTTATTTCAGTTGGTTTTGTTGTGATGTCACCCATTTCATTTCTTATTCATGTTCTTTGTATTTTCTCCCTGTTTTCCTTTGTTAAATTTGCCAGTGATTTGTCAATGTTATTGATCTTTTCATAGAACCAACTTTTGGTCTTGTTGATTTTTTCTATTGCCTTTTCGTTTTCTTTCTTACTGATTTTGCCCTAATCTTTATTATTTCCTTTCTTCTAGTGACTGTAGACTTTTCTTGTTGTTCTTTTTTGGATTGTTGGAGATGTTGGTTTGAAGTGTTGATTTTGGCTCTTTCTTCTCTTTTGATTTGTGTATTTATTGCTATAAATTGGCCTATGATCACTGCTTTTGCTGTTTATCAAAGATTTTGGTATGTTGTATTTTCATTCTCATTTGATTCAAGGAATTTTTGAATTTCAATTTTGATTTCTTCTCTTACCCAGTCTTTGTTAAGGAGGGTATTGTTCAGTTTCCATGTGTTTACACTTTTTCTGTTGATCTTCCTATTGTTGGTTTCTAATTTGATAGCATTGTGATCTGAGAAGATGCTTTGCAGTATTTCAATGTTTTTAAATTTATTAAGGCTTGCTTTATGGCCTAACATATATTCTATTATGGGAAATGTTCCATGTGCACTGGAAAAGAATACATATTGTGCTGTTGTTGGGTAAAGTGCTCTGTAGATGTCTATAAGGTCAAGTTGGTGGATTGTATTTTTTAGCTCTTCTGCATCTTTGTTGAGTTTCTTTCCTGTTGTTCTGTCTTTCATTGAAAGTGGTGTATTAAAATCTCCCCCTATGAATGTGTAGTCATCTATTTGGATTTTCAACTCTTTTGAAGTCTGATTTATGTATTTTGAGGCTCTTTCAATGTGTACATAGATATTTATTATGGTTATATCTTCTTGTTAAATTGATCCTTTAATCAATATATAATATCCTTCCTTGTCTCATATGGTGTTTTTGGTCTTAAAGTCAATTTGATCAGAAATTAATATTGTCACTCCTGCTCTTTTTTGGTTGCCATTTGCCTGATATACCTTTTCCCAAACTTTGATTTATAGTTTATTTTTGTCTTTATCTCTAAGGTGTGTCTCTTGTACACAGCATATTGATGGGTTTGGTTTTCTCACCAGTCTGCAACTCTCCATCTCTTGAGTGTATTTATCAACAAGTATGAATTGGTTTGGCAGTCAGACGCTGGGATCCAGGTGAGGAGAGGAACTCAGGCACACCCAAAGCAGCAGGGCAGGAGAGCAGAAGAAAGGAGATAAAAAGCCAGGAACCCGGACAGATGAGCAGTCAGTTGAAAGGATCCAGAATGGGAGAAAGGGGATTAAAAAGTCTAGGAGTCTGGACAGAGGAGGAGTCAGCTGCAGGGACCCAGATAAGGGTGGTAGGAGAGGTTTCCAACAGGGAAACAAACTTGTCTGCCAGTTTGTCCTACTGGGGTGACATGTTGATGTGAGTTTTGGGCTGAGACACTGGTGTTTCTAACCCAGCAGGATGCACATAGTGCACAGGTATCAGCCCAGCTTACAAACTGAGACAGACTAGAAAGAAGGAGGAGGCCATCTGCTTCTCAAATAATTGGCCAGGGAACCTTATGAATAGCAAATAAATACTGTTTGATACATTACTGTGCAAATTTATGAATAGTCTGATTAGCTTAGAAGGCTCTCAAAATAAGACTGGGAAAGAGCTGCATCATCTGAGTAAACCCATCCTTACTCCTATGGATAGGGTAAAGCTTTTGATACCTCCATTTGCTGATGTGACACCACTCAAATTGAAGAGAAACAGCTGCAGGCATCCATTAATCATTGGAACATGGAAAGTACAAAGTATGAATCTAGGAAAATTGAAAGTTGTCAAAAATGAAATGGAATGCATAAAGATTGATATCCTCAGCATTAGTTAGCTGAAATGGACTGGTTTTGGCCACTTTGAATCAGACAATCATGTGATCAACTATGCCAGGAATTACAGTTTGAAGAGGAATGGCGTGGCAGTCATCATCACAAAGGATGCTTCAAGATCAGTCCTGAAGTACAATGCTGTCAGTGATAGGATAATATCTATACACCTACAAGGAAGACCCATTAATATGACTATTATTCAAATTTATGCCCCAACCACCAAAGACAAAGATGAGGAAATTGAAGAATTTTATCAACATCTGCAATCTGAAATTGACCAAACATGCAATCAGGATGTGTTAATTATCACTGGTGACAAGAATGCAAAAGTTGGAAACAAAGAAGAATC
>NW_006921802.1:3317447-3319751 GCF_000298275.1 Orycteropus afer afer
TGGTGCTGGCGAAGAATGCTGAAAATACCATGAACTGCTGAAAGAACTAACAGATCTGTCCTGGAGGAAGTGCACCCAAAATGCTCCTTGGAAGCTAGAATGACCGGACTTCGTCTCACCTATTTTGGTCATGTTGTCAGAAGGAACCATTCCTTGGAGAAGGATGTCATGCTTGGTATGGTGGAGGGCCAAGAAAAGATGAGGAGGCCTTCAACAAGATGGATTGACACGGTGGCTTCAATGATGGGCTCAAGTATAGCAGGGATCATGGAGCTGGCGCGGGATTGGGCAGTGTTTCATTCTGCTGTGCATGGGGTCGCTATGAGTCAAAAATGATTCAACGGCACCTAACAACAACAAAAACATGAATTGGTTGCTGTCATTTTGTTATGTGTTTTTTCATGATGTCCCTGGTTTCTTTGTTCCATAGTATTTTCTGTGCTGAGCTCATTATGTTTATGAATCCTGTTTTCATTTCCTTTGTTGCTGTTGTTTTAGTATTTGCTGAATATTTGTGCTTGTCTTTTCTTTTATTGTGCTGTAAAGGTTTATCATTTTTCTTTGAAACCATCCTGTGATTTATATTTTTCTCCCTATGATTAGAACAATCCATTTTGTGTTGCAACTCTCTTGACTTCCTCACCATTGCAACGTTCTGTAACAACACAGTATTTTCCCTCTTTTTGGCTTATAGTTGTCCTCACTTGCTAATGGAGGTCTCTGGTTCCAAGTTTACAATCTTCTAAGCTTATTTTACTTTGGATATATCCATAGCTGTGGTTTCTGAGTTATGTCATCTTGTGTATTAATGGTTAGTTGTTATTTGCTATTTTGGTTCTTTGTTCATAGGACTCCCTTTAATATCTCATGCAAGGTTGGTCTGGTTTTAACAAATTCCCTTAGTTTCTGCTTATCTGGAAATCTCCTAATTTTACGATCATATTTGAGGGACAATTTTGCCAGGTATATAATTCTTGATTGAAATTTTTTCTCTTTCAGGGTTTTATACATACCATCCCATTGCTTTCTTGCTTGGATGGTTTCTGCTGAGAAATCAGAGCTTATTCTTACTGGCTGTCCTTCATAAGTAACTTTTTATTTTTGCTGTGCTGCTTTCAGGATTCTGTCTTTGTCTTTGGTTTTGATGAGTTTGAAGATGATATGTCAGTGATTTTTCTTTTGGGGTCTATCATTTTTGGGGTTCGTTGAACTTCTTGAAAGGTTATATTCTCGTCTTTCATCTTATCAGGGAAGTTCTTCTCCAATAAATCTTGGACAATTTTCTCAGTGGTTTTGTTTTTCTCTTCCTGTTCTGGAATTCCAAGGACATGTAGCTTATTCCTTTTGATCATATCCCACATGAACCTTAAGCTTTCTTCATTTTGTTTTGATCTTTTTTCTGATTGATCCGTTTCTTGAGAAGTATTCAGGTATTTGTCTTCATTCTCATAAATTCTTCCATTGCATTAGTGTCTTCCATTGCATCAATGTCTTCCATTGCATCAATTCTACTCCTTTTCCCTTTCAATGTGTTATCTATTTCTGACAATTTAGTATCAATTTCCTGGATTTCTATCTGTAGTTTTAGAATCATTTTGGATTTTTCATTTAGTTCTTCTATTTTCTTCCAAAATTCTTCTAGGGTTTTGTCTGTGTTTTCCTTGGTCTGTCTCTCAATCCTTTGAAGATACCTACCTAAATATAATTCTTTTGAATTCCTTATCAGAGTATTCCAATGGTGCTTCTTCCTGAGGAATGTATTCTGGGTCTGTATCCTGCTCCCTTGTTTCTACCACTTCATGTTGCTTCTATGTGTGGACTATGATGGTCACTTGTCTCTGAGACATCATGGCATTGTTGTATTTAGATGTCTCTTAACTGTTTGTGAAGAGCAGCTAAGGGTGAGTCAGGCTCTTCTTGCTGGTTGTTTATCATTGGTCCATTGGTGGCGAAGGAAGTGGTGGCTGTCACTCAGTAAGTGAGGCTGCAGGAGGTGTGGTTGTAGTTGTGTCATATGGGGACTATTGCTGTCTTTGACTCAGTTAGACAAAATTAACAAGTGAATAATCCTCAAAAATGTAAAAGCACATGGACAAATAATACACCATGCAATCACACAGGAACAGTAAACAAACAAACAAAAAAAAATGGAAAAAGAAGAAACAACAACAACAAAAAAAACCCTGCAATATCTGGGGATAGGGCAATAAGAAAAAAAAAAAGGTAGAGAAGGAGAATAATTGAAAAAAAAATGGGAAAAATGCAAAAAGAAAAACAAGGAATGGGGTTAATGACAAGAAAAAA
>NW_006921802.1:3320621-3346598 GCF_000298275.1 Orycteropus afer afer
GTACAGCTCATTACAAAAATTGGTTTGGAACCACTCCCTTCACCATTTGCCTTTCTTCCTGTTTTTAACTTTCAACTGTTTTTTTTTTTTTTTTTAGAAATATTATTTATTGCCCTGTCTCTATATATCAATTTTATATTGTTACTTCTTGAGTTTAAAGAGACCTATTGCTACTTTTAATTTTTTTTAGCTATTAATTATTAACATCACAATATTGAAGAGGAGAATTTAGCTCTTTTTTAACCCCTCTCTCACCTTCCTCCTTACTTGCTCCTTCCATCCCATTAGATGGCAATATAATGTAATTTTGGTTAGATGACCATTAATATTCAGAACTTACAATATTAGGAACATGTAAACAGTACTAACAATTTAGCCATGTATTATGCATTATTCCTTAGTTTTTTTCTGAACATTTTTTTCGATAACACCAGAATTAGTAACTATTCATTTTTATTCTTTGTGTAGGTTTTTCTGTCCTTATTACTGATCAATTCCAAATTCTTCCAAAGTTCTTTTTCATAGCCTATTGGTCTTGTTGTGTGGGTGTAGGAGGTTTTCTATCTGGGTAAATGGAACACTATTCTAACTACACTCCTTTGGACATCTCCAACAACATTGTTTTTAGGTTTTATTCTATTTTCTAAGGTTCCTTAGCTAAGTCTCTTCCTATTCTCTGCCTGGTGTATGTAAACTTCCCATGTTAGAATTTTTTTGTTTCATTTATTTGTTATAAAATATGTTTTCTGAGTAATTTTATTTTTGCAGAAGTGCTACCTACTGGTAAAAAGAAATTTAGAAATTGTTTTTTTAAAAATTCAACCAGTAGAGAGGCAAACTAATATAAAATTTTAATTCCATCATACAACAAAACTATTTTTTAATTGTGTGTGTGCATATTTTTACCATCTTTTTTTTTTCTTTCCTTCGCATCTAACAAAGGATCTGGTATTAAAATAAGCACTTGAAAAATTTTGATAATGCATGAACACAAAACTCAATGTTACTTTAAATTACACAAATAATTTACAATATTTATGTGTGTAAAGTAAAAAAAAAAATCACATATGAAATAACTTTAAAATAGATTAATATTAAAACTTAAATTTGTTTCAGTGGAAGGCAGTGTATATGAAGAAAAATCATGTGATCATATATTTTACAAAAGTAATATGACATAGTAAAATATCAGGGGGAAAATATACCTATTTAACTTTAGTTCATGTGTCAAAGAGATTTAATAGTGCTATTGCTGATCTAGTAGCATAGTGGCTAAGGCACTTGACTGCTAACCAGAAGGCTGGCAGTTCAAACTCACCAGCCACTCCTCGGAAGGAAGATGGGGCAATCTACTTCCGTAGTTATACTGCCTCGGAAACCCAAGGAGGGGTCGCTATGAGTCGGGTCTGACTCGACAGCACACAACAACAACAACATTGCTGATCTAAAACATTTTTAAATAGTAAGAGAGATTCTTAAAGGTAATGCTTGGTCTGGAAGCCTTTTTCTTCCTTCCAAAGTCCAGATTCTTGCAGGGAGAGAAAGCATTCTGCAGACAATATTGAGGAAACTGCCTCCTTTATGCTTCTGTCCATTGAATGAATCTTGGCGTTGTTATTAGGAAAGAAAAAAAATGAGTTATTGGCGTACAATTGATTACAGTTCCTTACTTTATGTTTGAATATTTAGAAAAAATTGAGTGGGGTGAGAATTATCTGCAGCAACCCTCTAAGTCCAATGCAACGAAGGGGCTAGCTGGTACAATCACTGTCTATTATTGAAGCATATTGGATGGGAGGCAGTTTGGGATACAGTAGATGAGCTAACAAATTAGATGAGATAAAAATGAAATGAATCTAAATCAGAGCAAAATTATCTAGTTTGCTCCTGGTCAAGGATTTAGAAGATAATTCTTTTTTTTTGAAAAAAATAGTGAAAACCAATGTTAATTGCCTAGTGCCTAAGGTGTTTGACTGCTAACCAGAAGGCTGGTGGTTCAAACTCACCAGTCACTCTTCAGAAGGAAGATGGGGCAATCTACTTCCATAGTGATATCGCCTCCAGAAACCCAAAGGGAGGGGTCGCTATGAGTCAGATCCAACTCGACAGCAGTGAGTTTGGATTTTTTGGTTTGGTATGTGAATATATCTGTGCAAACATGTAACATATTTAACTATTTAGTGAACTATTCATTCCATACTGAGGGTTCAACCAATTTTATCTCAATTTGTTTACTTTACAGAGTCATAATTTTCAGGTATGTTTAGTCTGAACCAGCTTCGCATTTTGAGCGGACCAGGTGACGAGCATATAATGAGAGTAAATCCTGTCTATGTTTGGGGTGCTTCCCTTTAGACTGAGCTCTGTTGGCCACTGTGAACCATAGTCTCACAAAGTAGATACAATTTGGGCCACTACATTCCCTTGAACTTGCTCTTGTGACACTGATACCAGAGTATTCTTAAGTGAATGAATATATCCAATTCACCATCTGCTGGATTTAATTCTCTGACATTGGATAAACTGTAGAATTAATTTGGAAATTTGTTATGCACAAATATATGAGAAAACTACAACCTTGGGACTAACAGAGGCTCATCCTCAAAAAGTCCACACTAACCTACCAAAACAAAGCCCCACCTTCAAGTGGGACTGTTAGGGAAACTCCTGGGATTGAAGGCATACAATCATGTGTGTGTGTATGTGTGTGTGGGGGGAGGGTTCATATCTCTTTTCAGAGCACCAGATTCAGTACTTTCTTAAGGAACAAGAACAATAAAAATGATGATTTTTGAAAACTATGTACTGACATTTTCTTTCCATTTCTGTGCTGCATCTGAAAATCACAGGCATCTTTCCTTAAGACATTTGGCTTATTTTCTCTGTAAGAAACAAAAGTACCAGCCTGTCAATATTTGCAATATTTGTCAAAATTTTGACAAATGGGGCAAATGTCAGCATCTTTTCTATCCTGAGAGTAAATGTGCAACCTGGGAAGAAGTTTACTTTGGTGTAGACTTACCTTAACCTAAATCAAAGGATTTTTCTGAAGATTATCAAATCAATGTTTCCAAAGTTCTCTGACATGTTCAGATGAAAGCACAAAGGCTTGTTTTACTATTATGATAGAGTTAGATTTAAAACAGTTGCTTAGATATTTTAAAGTTTCATCCATTCTCACTCCCAGTGATAGTTGAACTAACAGAAATTCTGCTCAGTTGTGAGATTATGAGCATATCTTTAAACATATTAAAAATTATTTACATTTGCATAGAATGTCTAGGTCAGATTTGAACTAATTTTATAGTTGGAGTGGGTGTGAAGTAAATATCTCATTCTGCTACTTTTTTGTTTTGTGCTCCACTAAAGTATCTTCTTGCCATTGATCTAACTGAATCTGGGCTGGAAAGTTCTATAACATTTGATTTTTTTGTTGTTGTTTTTTTATAATTATGAAAGAATTCCAACAAAATTGAGTTGTTCCATTCCATTGTCCCTCTAATCTGTCAAGAAGGATCCCTGGTGGCACAATGGTTATTTGCTTGGCTAATAACCAAAAGTTTGGCTTTTCAAATCCACCCAGTGACTTCATGAGAAAGACCTAACGGTCTACTGCCATAAAGATTACAGTGAAGAAAATCCTATGGGGCAGTTCTACTCTGTCCTATGGGGTTGCTATGAACAGAGAACTGACTAGACAGCACTTGATAATAAGAACAACCACTCAATGATTTATTGATGTATCTAGTTCAGCAGAAATAAAGAGAATGTTTCCTCTTTTAAAACTTTTATCCTTTGGAGTTGAGTAAACTTGTTTTTTCTTGTAGCTTACAGATATGTTAAATAGTAACATCTTGAAAAATGTCAAAATAAAACTGTATATACTTTTGACTTTTCCTCTATAAATGGAAAAGTTTTAAATTGGAGGCACTTGTGTCAGATGTAAGATGATGGGACCAGCATGTATTCCCAATGAACAAAATGTTCGGGAAGAATGTGTCAAAATGTAAACAATTTATTCCCAGAAAAAATGTGTTCTTGTCTATAATCATACATAACTGACAACAATCATGTGTAATTGAACCAGCTAATGCCACTCACCTAGATTTTTCCTTATTTGTACCTGAGTTATCTGGAAATACATTAGGTGTACTAACTCAAAAAAATGGGGGACAATAAAGACTTATAGGTTATTATAGCCTACAGCTTGATCTGGTAGCCAAGGGATACCCTCCTTGCCTTTGGGTTGTGGCTGCTACTAACAAACTAGTGGAAATCACAGCAGACTTCTTAGATGACCATGTATCCCATTGTGGTAGTTTGTGTGTTAACTTGGCTGGGCCTGGTTGAGTGGCTGGACAGCTAGTGGTAGTTATTCCCCATGTTGAGACTCCATGGTGGGATCTACCACAAGCAGCTGATTAGCTGATTTTGGAATGTGGTCTGCTTCCTGTATATAAAAAGAAGCCTTGGGAATGGTCTCTAGCCTATGGCATGCTTGGACCCTGCATGTAGCCTTGTCGTTGTTCAGCAGCTTGCCATGCTCTGCTGATCTTGGGACTTACAATGGACTTGAACTAATGGCCTGCCATGTGGTTTGGTAACATTGGGGCTGTGCCTTTTTACATGTGAACCTTGGGTTTTTCAGCCTCAGCAGCCAACAGCTGTCTGAGTGAAGAAATACCTCTAGCTCCAGTGGGCTGGGAGCAGGAGGCAAAGCTGGACCCCAAGGTTGAGGGGCTTTCACCCAGCCCCTAGACCTGACACTTCAATTTGGACTTAAAGCCTCCAAATTGTGAGAATAAATTCCTGTTTGTTATGGCCATCCCATTTGTGGTGTATTCTTGTCAGAGAGGCACTAGGTAACCAGAATACCCATGTCATGTCTGTCTTATTTAATTGTACCTTAACACAACATCTCTCTGCCAGTAAGCTTACCTCCTATGAAGTTCTTCTCCTAGCTGCATCCATCATTACACTACATTCTGTAACCTGTTTAAATCCATCTACTCTTCTCCCTGTGACTAATGAGAACAATATCCTACACATGATTTTTGAGACTTGACTAGGTGACTTTAACCCCTCAGAAAGACTTAAAATAGACCACTTCAACTGTTTTGTTTGTAGATGGTTTCTATTTAAAACTTAATAATACTGGTCCTCACTATCAAGGTGGATACACTGTTATGACTTCTTCTACTGAAGTCCTTGAAAGTCCAGTAATCCCTATTGCCACCTCAGCCCAATAAGCCAAAATAATCACCCTCACTAGAGTTTGTAGAATTGCTTCAGGAAAATCTGTTAATATTTTTATGGACAATAGATATTATTTTGGGATTGTACAAAATTTTGGCGTTTTATGCAAATAAGGAGGATTTTTAACCTCTTCTAGAAATGCCATAAAAATTGGATCTTTAGTAGTGGATGTTCTAGATACTTTATTAATCCCCTCTGAAATTGCTGTGATAAAAATACAAGCTCACCTCCCAAAAGGAGTACCCAAACTGAAGAAATGAGAGAAAATAATCTTGATATGACAGCCAAACAAGTTGCCTCTCAAGTTATTTCTGAACTTATGATAAATAAAGAAAGGGGATCTCCAACTTTGTCTATTGATAATTCCAACTTTCGGAGCTCTGGTAGCATAGTGCCTAAGGCATTTGACTACTAACCAGAAGGCTGGTGTTTCAAACCCACCAGTCACTCCTTGGAAGAAAGGTTGGGCAATCTACTTCCATAGTGATACCACCTTGGAAACCCAAGGAGAGGTTGCTATGAGTTGGGATCGACTAGAGGGCACTGAGCGCTGAATTCCAACCTTCGTGAATTAACTTTAGAAAAACTTCAAAAACATGAACAATTAAAACAGACAAATTAAGGCATGGGGAAGGTTAGGTTGTTATCAAGATCCTCCCACCAAATTTTGGCCTAGGTCTGATAAGAAAACTATCTTTCCCAATTTCCTTCAGGTTCCTGTGATGAGATCCTTACATGAATTTTCTACATGGGATGAGATAAAATGATTGAGACCTTAAAAAAATATTGATGGGGAAAAATTTTTGAGGCCATCAAACATGTTGCCACCCATTGCTTATCTGTCCTTACTACAATCACAGACAACATCTTAAAGTCTTATCTTCTCATTACTCTTTATCTTCCAGGCATATGCTTGAATGGCAGCTAGATTTTATTCAGCTTCCACCCTTAAATGGTTATAAATATGTATCAGTAATTATTTGTAGATTTTCACATTGGGAAGAAGATTTCTACTGCTGTTGTGCTAGTGTGCCATTTGAAAACATCATACCCACCTGGGAAGCACCAAAACCTTAGTAATTGAGGAACTCATTCCTTTCGTCAAGTCATTCAAGGACTGTGTCAAGTTTCTCCCATTTATCAAAAGCTACAATGGTAAATAATCATCTTTATCATTCTTCATTTTCTGGTCTAGTAGAACTAATGGAGTAATCAAGACCCAAATAGCAAACCTTTATAATGCTAAATTTATCACGGACTAAAGTCCTTCCGTTAGTTGTTTTAATTATGAGATCAATACCATTTGGATCTCAAAATATGTTGTTGTTGTTGTTAGGTGCCATAGAGTCACCTCCAAATCATAGACCCTATGTACAGTAGAATAAAACACTGTCCAGTCCTGTGCCAACCCCACAATACTTGCTATTCCTGAGCCCATCATTGTAGCCACTGTGTCATTCCATCTTGTTGAGGGCCTTCCCCTTTCTCATTGACCCTCCACTTTACCAAGTGTGATATCCTTCTCCAGGGAATGGCCCCTTCTTATGATGTGACCAAAGTAGGTGAGACAAAGTCTGGCCATTCTAACTTCCAAGGAGAATTTTGAATGCACTTCTTCCAGGACAGATTTGTTAGTTCTTTTAGCAGTCCATAGTAATTTCAGCATTCTTCACTAACACAGCTCAAAAGCATTGACTCTTCTTTGGCCTTCTTTATTCATTGTCCACCTCTCACATGCATGTAAGGCAATTGAAAATACCATGGCTTGGGTCAGGTGCACCTTAGTCTTCAAGGAGCCATCTTCGCTTTTCAGATCTTGAAAGAGGTCTTTTGCAGCAAATTTGCCCAATGCTATGAGTCTTCTGATTTTTTGACCACTACTCCCATTGGTGTTGATTGTAGAACCAAGCAATGTGAAATCTTTGACAACTTTAATCTTTTTTCCGCTTATCGTGATGCTGCTTAATGGTCCAGTTGTGAGGATTTTCATCTCATTTATGTTGAGATGTAATCCATACTGTAGACTGTAGTTTTCAATCTTCCACAGTAAGTGCTTTAAGTCATCCTCACTTTCAGCAAGAAAAGTTGTGTTGTCAGTGTATCACAGGTTGTTAACAAGTCTTACTTCAATCCTGATGCCACACTCTTCTTCGTATAGTCTAGCTTCTAAAATTATCTGCTCAGCATACAGATTGAATAAATATGGTGAAAGGCCACAACCCTGACACATTCCCTTCTTGATTTTAAACCATGTAGTGTCCCCTTGTTCTGTTCAAATGACAGCCTTTTGGTCTGTGTACAGGTTCCTCTTGAGTACAATTACATATTCTGGAATTCCCATACTTCTCAATGTTATCCATAATTTGCTATGATCCACATAATCAAATACTTTTTCATAGTCAATAAAACACAAGTCATCACCTTTCTGGTATTCTTTGCTTTGAGCCAAGATCCATCTGACATCAGCTATGATATCTCTCTTCCACATCCTCTTCTGAATCCAGCTTGTATTACAGGAAGTTCTCTATCAATATACTGTTGCAAGTTTTGAATCATCTTCAGTAAGCTTTTACTTGCCTGCAATATTAATGGTATTGTTTGGTAATTTCTACACTCTGTGGTATCACCTTTCTTTGGAATGGATACACATATGAATCTCTTCCAGTCAGTTGGCCAGGTAGCTGCCTTCCAATCTTTTGGCATGGCTGAGTGAGTGCTTCTAGCACTGCATAGATTTGTTGAAACATCTCAGTGGGTATTTCATCAATTCCTGGAGCCTTGTTTACCACCACTTCCTTCAGGGCAGCTTTGACCTCTTCCTTCAATACCATTGGTTCTTGATCATATGCCACCTCCTGAAATGGATGAACATTGACCAATTCTTTTTAGTACAGTGACTCTGTGTAGTCTTTCCATCTTCTTTTGATGGTTCCTGCATCATTCAACATATTGCCCATAGAATCTTTTGATATTGCAAGTCAAGTCTTGAATTTTTTTCTTAAGTTCTTTCAGCTTAAGAAATACCAAGCATGTTCTTCCATTTTGGCTTTTCAACTGCTTGTCTCTGCACATTTAATTATAATAATTGACTTTGTCTTCTCAAGCTGCTCTTTGAAATCTTCTTTTCAGTTCTTTTATCTTGTTGTTTCTTCCATTTGCTTTAGCTACTCTCATTCAAGGGCTAGTTTCAGAATCTCTTCTGATGTCCATTTTGGTCTTTTCTTCCTTTCCTGTCTTTTTAATGCATTTCATTGAAATATAATTTATGTACAGTGAAATACACAAAACTAAAGTGACATGGGTCAATGGATTTTTTTTTTCCTGCAGTATTCCCTCCCCTCCACTTCCACCTCTGGCAACCAACAAAGAAATTTTCTATCTATATATTAACTTTTCCTTGACCCTCCACAACAACTAACTAATACTATATTTATCCTTCTGGAATTGACTTATTTCACTCAGCATAATGTCCTCCAAGTTCATCCATATTATGCAGTGTTTTGCAGACTCTATATTATTCTTTAGTTCTATAAAGCATTCCATTTTATGTATGTACAATAGTTGGTTATCCATTCTTCCTCTATAAATCTTAGAGATAAGTCCCTTGCCAGATATGTAATTATCAGTAAATATGAATTTGTTGCTGTCATTTTTGTTAGGTGCTTTTTTGTGGTGGTGATTTCTTTGTTCCATATAATTTTCTATGCTGAGCTCATTTTGTTAATGAATTGTGTTATCACTTCCTTCATTGCTGTTGTTTTAGGATTTGCTGAATATGTATGCCAGTCCTCTTATTTGATGTGAAGGTTTATCATTTTTCTTTGAGGTTACCCTGTGATTTATAGTTTTCTTCCCAAGTTTGGAACAGTTCGTTCTATCTTGTATTTGTCTTCACTTCCTTGCCAACCAGAAGTTCTATAATGACACAATTTTTCCCCTCTTTTTGGTTTGTGGTTGTTCTCATTTTTCAATTGATATTTCTGGCTTCATGTTTATAATCTTGTAGGCTATTTACTTTGGCTATTCCATAGCTGGGTTGGTTTCTGAGTTATATCATCATCTGTGTTAATGGCCAGTTGTTGGCTGTTGTTGCTTCTCTGTCCAAAGGGCTCCCTTTAGCATCTCTTGTAAGGTTGGTTTGGTTTTAACAAATTCCCTTAATTTCTGCTTATCTGGAAATGTCCTAATGCCACCATCATATTTGAGGGACAATTTTGCTGGGTACATAATTCTTGGTTGGAAATTTTTCTCTTTCAGGGTTTTATATATACCATCCCAGTGTCTTCTTGCCTAAATGGTTTCTGTTGAGAAATCCGAGCTTAGTCTTATTGGTTACCCCTTGTAGGTAACTTTTTGTTTTTCTCATGCTGCTTTCATGATTCTTTCTTTGTCTTTGGTTTTGGTGAGTTTGATGATGATATATCTGGGTAATTTTCTTTTGGAGTCTTTCCTGTTTGGGGTTCGTTGGACTTCCTGAAAAGATATATTCTCATCTTTCATCATACCAGGAAAATTCTCTTCCAACAAATCTTTGACAGTTTCTCTGTGGTTTTATTTGTGTCTTCCTGTTCTGAAATTCTGATGACACGTAAGTTATTCCTTTTGATGGTATCCCACATGGATCTTAGGCTTTCTTCATTTTGTTTTGATCTTTTTTTCTGATTTAATCCTTTCCAAAGAAGTATTCAGGTATTTGTCTTCAATCTTATTAATTCTGTCTTCCATTGATTCAATTATGCTCCTTTGCCCATTCAATGTCTTACCTATTTCTGAAAATTTAGCATTAATCTTCTGGATTTCTGTGTGTAGATTTTCTATCATTTCTAATTTTTCATTTATTTTGTCATTTTGTTCTTATATTGTCTTTCAGAATTGTTCTAGGGTTTTGTCTGTGTTTTCCTTGATCTGTTTCTCAATTCATTGAAGATACCTAAAGATAATTCTTTTGAATGCCTTATCAGGGAGTTCCAATGCTGCATCTTCCTCAGGGATGTGTTTTGGGTCTATATCCTGGTCTCTTGTTTCTCCTGCTTTATTTTGCTTCTTTGTGTGGACTGTGATGCTCTGTTGTCTCTGAGGCATTGTGACATGTTTATGTTTGTATTTAATTGGTGATTGTATGTTGGAGTGACTTACCCATGATTTTAATTTTCTTTGTTTTGTTTGTATGTTATGTACATAAGCAGGATACTTTGCTGTGATCCTCTATTTGCTAGTGGGCAACACTTATACACTCACAAACTGTCCTCATTCCTGTTGTCAGCTTCTCATATGTCCCTGCCGACCTTGGCAAACAGAGCTTATTCTTAGGTCCCTGCAATCCAAATGAGAATGTATCACTTTAAAATCCAAAATGGTTGCTACTTGTAAAGATTCAAAATGGTTGTGCCCTTGGTCACTTTAAATATCCAAAATGGTCACTGTGTGTAAACATTCAAAATGGCTGTGCCCTCAGACTTTAAACATCCAAAATGGCTGCCACGTGTAAACAATCAGAATGGCTGCATCCTCTGGACAGTGGAAAGTCATCAGCTCAGCTTGTCTCTCACTTTGTTGTTTCCCTTCCTAGTCATAGGCCACCATTGCAGTCATCCCTGCAGCCCTTGGTGTCCTGGGGTGATCTTTAGGTCAATTCTTAGGTCCCAACACCACTTGGAAATATTCAGGCTGTTTGTCCCATCAGAGTAGCTGACAGTCCACAGCTCCGACCGTCTCTGTAGTCACTGTTTTCATTCAGGTTTTTCCACTAATTGGTTCCTAATCCAATTCTATATAGTTCCTTCCAAAGCTCAGAGCTCCAGGATTATCTTCTGTATCTCTGTCAATTGGGTTTTGTTTTCTTTGTTGAACAGGCTCTGTGTCGCTTCTCTGCCTGTTTCTCATTCTTACTGGATGTCCCTTTCCTGTCTTTTTAATGACTTTGCTTTGTTCATGGATCTTGTTCTTGATGTCATTCCACAATTCCTCTGATTTTCAGTCATTGGTGTTCAATGCATCAAAACTATTCTTTAGATGATTTATAAATTCAGGAGATATATGTTTTAGTTCATATTTTGGCTCTCGTGGACTTGTTTTAAGTGTCTTCAACTTGAACTTGAACTTGTATATGAACAATTGATGGTCTGTTCCACAATCAGCTCATGGCCTTGTTTTGGCTGAAGATAGCGAGCTTTTCTGTCACCTTGTGCCACAGAGGTAGTCAATTTTATTCCTGTGTACTCCATCTGGTGAAGTCTACATGTGTAGCTGCCATTTGTGTTATTCAAAAAAGGTGTTTGCAGTGAATAATGTCATTGGTCTTGCAAAATTCTATCATGAGATCTCCAGCATTATTTCTGTCACCAAGGCCAAATTTTCCAACTACTGTTGATTCTTCTTTGTTTCTAACTTTTGCATTCTAATCATCAATGATAATCAGCACATTTTGATTGCATGTTTAGTCAATTTCAGACTGCAAAAATTGGTAAAAATCTTCATTTCCACATCTTTGGCTTTGTGGTTGGTGCATAAATTTGAATAATAGTAGTATTAAATGGCCTTCCTTTTTGGCCTATGGATATTATCCTAGCACTGCAGCATTGTACTTCAGGATAGATAGATTTTGAAACATTCTTTGTGATGATGAATGCTATACCATTCCTCTTCAATTTGCAATTCCTGACATAGTAGATCATATGATTGTCTCATTCAAAATGGCCACAATTGGTCCATTTCTGCTCACTAATGCCTAGGATATTGATCCTTATGCTTTCCATTTCATTTTTGACAACTTCCAATTTTCCTAGATTCATACTTCATATATTGTTCTGATTTTTAATGATGTTTGAAGCTGTTTCTTCTCATTTTGAGTCATGCCACATCAACAAATAGAGGTCCTGAAAGCTCTGCTTTATCTATATTGCTAAGATTGGCTCTTCTCTGATGAGGCAGCTCTTTCTCAGTCATGTTTTGAGTGCCTTTTGACCTGAGGGGCTCATCTTCTGGCACTCTATCTGACAAAGTTCCAGGGGTATTCATAAAGTTTTCCAATATTATATAAGATAATGTTTCACTGCTATTCATAAGGTTTTCATTGGCCAATTCTTTGAGAAGTGGATGGCCTCCTCCTTATTCTAAATCTGCCTTGTTGTTGTTGTTGTTGTTGTATGCCGTCGAGTCGACCCCGACTCATAGCGACCCCTCCTTGGGTTTCCGAGGCAGTATCACTATGGAAGTAGGATTGCCCAACCTTCCTTCCGAGGAGTGGCTGGTGGGTTTGAACCGCCAGCCTTCTGGTTAGCAGTCAAGTGCTTTAGCCACTATGCTACCAGAGCTCCTAAATCTGTCTTAGTCTGGAAAATCCACTGAAACCCATCTACCATGGACTGCTGGCATTTGAAAGTGGCACAGCCTCACATCAACATGAAAGGCAACACAGTACGATAAACTGACAGACAAGTTTGTCTCCCTTAGATGTTCCAAACTGGCTCCTGTTGCTTCCTGCCTGCAGCCTCTCACAAACATAGCTCCTATTAAATCATTACTAGGAGACCCATGATCCTTTCTTTCTTTTTTCAATGCATTTCATTGAAATATAATTTATGTATAGTGAAATACACAAAACTAAAGTGACATGGGTCAATGAAATTCTTTTTTGCAATATCCCTGCCCCCCGTATGATCTTTTCTTATTCTGCCTGCAGTGACTTTAACATTGTTCAACTTGAATTACTGAAGTATTGACAAGCTTTAATAGAATAGCTTAAAGAATATCTTTCATAGGTTAAAGAAGTCTTTGATGAACAAAAACTAGACTTTTGAATTCTGTCTAACATCATCCCAATAGTAAATGTATATTGGAAGAGATATCAAATAAAAGACTCATTAGAAGCTCATTGGAAGAAACTATACTTAATCCTCTTCACCAATCCATGTGCGACCAAATTAGAGAGAATAGAACCTTGGATCCATTCATCACAGTTAAAAAAGATAAAGCCTCTTCTTTGGACTAGCCACCAGAAAATTAAAGGTTAAATTTAAATACCCTGTGAGCAGAAGTAGGTGACATTTGATGTATACAACTCACCCATGACCCTGGACCATGTCTGAAAATGAACCTCTTTGTTGTATTCTTTTTACCTTTGCTAAAGTCATGCCTCTATTAAGGTTTTCCTAGCTTGGCCAGATGCTTATGCTCACCATTTAAAAAGGTGTAGTTGATTATGTGGTACTTTCCCAATCTCAAGGCAGTCTGGTCTTCCCTGGTGGATCTCTCCACTAAAGGAATCTGATTGGGTTGCTCTTGATCTATGGATACAAGAAAAATAAATAGTTCATTGCTACAGGAAATCACTACTATTAGATTTTCCATGGATAAATGGACTTTTTTTGCAGCAGAACAAAACTTAGACTATAACTTAACATTTCGTTGTATCACAACCTTTACTTTACTAAATACATTTTTCCAGGAAGAGCTAGCTAAAGAATCTTTCAAACTCAGAAACAGTACTTTTCATATTGTAGGTCTATATCAATAACTGTGGGATGGATTCCTCTGGTTAACTCCCCAAGCACAGAGGCTAAGTCAGTTGCTCCCCTTTGCTGGGAAAAATCTAACTACACGCACACAAATAAGGCAGCCATCACCAGACTTATGGGTTGGCTTCCAAAGTCTGTATGTGCACCAAGTATAACTGTGCAAGCTACTGATTAGTTTACCACCAACTGACTATAATGCTCAGATATCTATTGTGTAGTCCCTTGTGATACATTTTGTCTCTGTGGAATCAGCTTTTGGTCCTGGCTCCCACTTGGCTGTTTTGAAATAAGCACTCTGGGCCTGAGCTAGACTCGAGGATGAACTCATTTTACTACCTAACATATATATATATATACGTATTAAGAGCCTGATGGTCTCAATCAGTGTTCCATTGGCTTGATTATTTAGCAGCAGTATTTACCCATCAGGTAGGACTTGAATATGTTATAGAACATGTAGAAATATTCACCAAATATGTACAAATTGCCCTATATAACAGTGTTCATGGCTTCATGAGATCAGTAGTGAAGTTGCAATGGTGAAAAAAAAATCAATATTCTAAAATAGAATGGCCCTTGACATTCTCATTGCCACTCAAGTGGGGTACCATTTCCATAACAAAATGTGATTGCTTTGTCTATATTTATGACAGTAGTGCTAATATTATACTCTATGTAACCATATACAACATGTAGTATCTCACCTTAGCAATCTTGTTCCTTCCTTAACTGAAATTGTAATTGGTTTTCCTCTTGAGGTAGATTGTAGAAAAAATTGTTGTTTTATTTTGGAAGTTCCATATTTCTCCTCATTTCTATAATTCTAATTTTAAAATGTTGTTTTACTTCAGTTCAATGCATTCTGTCCATGAAATGTTGCACCTCAAAACAATTTGACCCTTCATATAAAATCATGCTGCTGACTCAGGTTTTCACTAATGATGGTGTTTTTTAATCACTTCCATTTTCTCTCCCTGGTCATGTTTCCTCTTTGTCTATCATTTTGGCCTGACTGAGGAATATTCCTTGAATGTGATGTTGTCCGTTAAGATATTCCCCATAAAACCTGCTTATACGGCAGATAAGGCCTGTTAGCTTGGCAAGGTGAAGAAAATACTTTTTCATTAAGCAAAACTCCTCAAGAAAACAAAAAAGTGCTTTCAGAAGGAAGGCTACTCCATTGTAAGATCAGTGTCCCTAATGGAGACTTGATCAAGAGGAGGAAATGTAAGCAGAGAAGTTTTGAACTGGAGACACTCATGTCAGGTGTAAGAGTGACGAAGCCAATGTGCATTCCCAGTAAATCAAAGGTCAGGATGTAAAACATTTGGGCAGAATATGTCAAAGTGTAAACAATTTGTTCTCAGAAAATATATGTTCATGACTACTATCATGTATAATGGAGCATAATCTTGTACAACTGGCTACAGTCATGCATAACCAAACCAATTGGTACAAATACCTAGGTGGTAATGCACTTCTTTCTAACCAAGTGACTGACCTAACCTTGATATTTCAAAGAATGTCAAGCTGAAGCTGATATTCTATAATCAATAATTAACCTCTTACTTTTCATTTGTTCTTTATGTATATAAGCTCCTCTTTCTACTTGAATGATGAAGTGCTTTGCAATTTTACCTAGTGATGCCTAGTCTTCTTTTATGCTTCCCCAATAAAGCTCCCTATCTTTCACTCCTTAAAGAGTATGAGATTTTCAGTTTTGACAAATATGCCCAAAATTAAATTTGTGATACATCTAAACCACAAGGGATTAGCATGCATTCAACTTGGACCTTCAACTATAAAAATTAATAGATTAGAGGTTACAAAACTGCTAAAAAGTAAAATCTACCAAAATAAGTCCTACTAACGATTTCCTTCCCATGATGCAAATGCCAAACTCGGGATCATGGGAGTCTCTGCAGGCATATTTCTCTTGGCAGATATTCCTAACTGATAAAGGTGACTTGCCTGCTGAGACTTGCTGTTCCTTTACAACTCTGTTCAGCACAGTCTTGCTGGCCACAAGGCTAGTCAGCAGGCATTTTTAAGTAAGCTGACACATCTTCTCTAATCTTAGCTTAGATTCTGTGAGTTACAGACGTTGCATATATTTTCAAATATCAAAATATTTCCTTGGTTTGTAAAAACTTAAATGGACAAAGTTGTTGTTGTTGTTGTTATGCACCATCAAGTTACACCCGACCCATAGCGACCCCTCATTGGGTTTCCAAGGCGTTATCACTATGGAAATAGATTGCCCAACCTTCCTTCCAAGGAGTGGCTGGTGGATTTGAACCGCCAGCCTTCTGGTTAGCAGTCAAGTGCCTTAGGCACTACACTACCAGAACTCCCGGACAAAATAGACAATACCATTATATTAGTCAGTAAGTTATTATTATGTGCCTGCTTTTTGCTCCTTGGAAGGAAGATTAGACAATCTACTTCTGTAGTGATACTGCCTCGGAAACCCAAGGAGGGGTAGTTATGAGTCAGGTCTGACTCGACAGCACATAACAACAACAACAACAGCTTTTTGCTCACAGTTTATTTCGATACCAGCATATTTCCTAGAAGAATCTGGCATTTTGCCTGCCAGTGCTTAGGATCCTGCTGCCAAGAGCATAGTTATATACATGAAATAGTTATTTAATATTAAAACACTGCTTAACATGGAATAGTCAATCTTTATCAATATTATCCCAACATTCTAACTCAAAATGGGATAAGATTTCAGAGAAAGGTGAGTTCAAAGAAAGGCTTCTTGGAAATGATGATAATCATTCATGCCACAAAGTATTGAAGCTGAGGTATAAAGTACTCTAATCTAGCTCTCAGTTTACCATGAATATACAATCTGCAATTTTTAGATTATATCAATTTTAGATTTTGTCTTAGAGGAAAGACACGACTTTTTTAATGAAGAAAGTGTTATTTTACAGAAATACATGGAGGAAGGTGCTAAGAGACATTTCATACAATGAAAGAGAACTGCTGTCAAATGATTCATAATGAAGATACTGATTCAATTGATAAAGATGTAAAGAGTTCCTGTTTGATGCCTGATAATGCACAAGATAGTTTTAGTATTTAAAAAAATACACCTGGAAAAAGTGGAAAGACAGATAATGTAGAGGGAAGCAAAGGTAGTTTATTACAAGTTAGCTTATTTTGTAGGCTATGAAATCAAAAGTTTGATAAGTAATTGTGATGGAGGTACTTGCCAAGATCTAAAAAAGATTCTAAAAACTAAAGTACTTTGGAATCTGATTCAATTCTGAATACATTTACATGAATTATTGTATAATTTTTTAAAAATATTTATGAATGCATCAGTATCCTTGGAAATATTAACTCAGAACCTTTACCAAGACCTGACAATGAAAGGAAAACATTTAAGTCCTTAAAATAATGTATTTCCACTAAGTCAGAAAATTGTTTATGATCTTGTTTTAGTCCACTGGTAGCATAGTGTCTAAAGCACTTGACTGCTAACCAGAAGACTGGCGGTTCAAACCCACCAGCCACTCCTCAGAAGGAAGATGGGGCAATCTACTTCCGTAGTAATACTGCCTCGGAAACCCAAGGAGGGGTCGCTATGAGTCGGGCCCGACTCAATGGCACATAACAACAACAACAATTAGTCCTTTACTGCTGCTATAACATGAATGCCACAGATGGATGGCTTTAACAAACAGAAATATACTCTTTTACAGCTGAAGAGGCTTGAAGTCTGAGTTCAGAGTGTTGGCTCTCTAGGAAGATATTTTCTGTGTCTCTTATTTCTAGGAGAATCCCAGTGCAGGGACCTGTTCATGGCTCTTCTTTGTTGGAAGTAATAGGTCCTCCTTCTCTGATCCCTTCTCTCTCCTTCTGTCTCTTGTAAGATAAAAGGTGTTGCAAGCTGCAGTTCCCTTTACATCTGAACAGGGCTGTGATGGGACTAAGAGTATTGCAACCTACCCTTAATCTTAATTCTTTTACACCTGATTGGCTTTTCACATTATAGGGTATAATTACATCATTACATAACTTCCAAACCACTGAGAATCATGGCCCAGCCAAGTTAACACAAATTTTGGGAGTACACAATTCAATCCATGACAGATCTGAAGTTGTACCTCAGGGCACAGACAGAAGACCCAATTTTTGGACATAATTGTAGCTGATTTTCACTGGATTCAGCTATTTTTTTAAATAGACAGACTTGTAAAAGATAACTTCTTATTTATGGTGGAAACTAAGTTTAACAATTTACTACTGGTGAATACATGTTGATTAGTGAAACATAGCTCCAAAGATATATATTAATTTGGTAGTTTATGGGTGACGTGATTTGAGATATGCTGTCCCATATTATCCTATGTGAATTACTCCAAGCTTACCCTGCTTCATAGCTCTTTAAAGAGTCTGATTTTAGGATTATTCTTGTTGGGCAGATAATTACACGAAGAGCCAGCTGAATTAAATGTTTTCAGTGGGTAATATATGCATGACTAGCATAAAGCAGTAATGAAGTGGTAACAGTAATAGAACCAAATGAGTTAGGAGAAAATCTTTGCAGATAAAGTAAAATAAGCCTGTTTAAAACAAGTTTTAAAAAGATTTCAGTTTAGTAACAAAGAGAATATATAGATCATACATTGGATGTATCTAAATAAATTTATCATTCACTAAATTTTCTTTATTTTTCATTTAATAAGGTATTTTGTCTGTATAGAGAATTGGCATAAAAAACTATTGAATATGGGATTTCACTTTTTGTGGATATGCAAAATTTTATTTTAGAAGAAATGTGAAAATTAAATATAGAACCAAGTATATAGCTATTACTCAAAACAAAAAATTTGTTTCCAGTAATATTTCTTGGATTTTTATAATCTGAGAAGCAAAGGATCTAAGCTGACACATTTACAATAAAGATTTGACTATGGAATGCAAATACTGTGGAAGAAATATAGCCAAAATGCTCCTTAGAAGCAAGGATGGTGAGACTTCATCTTGCTTACTTTGGACACATGATCAAGAAAGAGCAATCACTACAAAAGTTCACCTTGATTGGTAAAGAAGAGGGTCAGTGAAAACTAGGGAAATGAGGGCAATGACATGAATTGACACAACCACCAAAACAATGTACTTAAACATATCAATGATCTGAAGATGGCACAGTATTGGTCAATGCTTTATTCTGTTAAACATAAAGTTTCTATGAGTCAGAGCTGATTCAATGGCATCTAACAACAACAATATAGAATATATAAATTGATGTGTCTGTGTTCTTTCTATGTTATATATTCAAACAAATTGATTGGCCATCCATTGATAGATTCTATCGTTTGTTTGAAAGAGAAACATGTGGAAGTACATAATTCAAGAGCTATATTTTCTTCTTACTGCCCAAATCACTTTCAAGATGTGTTTCAATATTTGCTTCAATATTTGTATGTAGTTCACTTTCTTTACAATATATTACTTCATTAGAGCAATATTTTCCAATAGTAAGAAAGAACAAATGAATTCCAGTAAAGAATTAGCATATAACCATATTGAAGCTTGGAAAGTTTGAGTGCAAGATCCATTGTTGGCCTAATAAGGGTCAGAAGGTGAAACTTTATGTTCTGAACTGTAGACCTATTGCTATATCAGATATTTTCCTCCTGCTTCTTCAAATTCACTCTCCATCCTTCCTCACCAGCTCTGTGCTCTAGAGAATGACCTAAATGTTCCACATCAATGTATCTCTTTTGCTTTTAGGCTTTGTGTTGGGTCTAAACACTAGAGAGCACCATCAGGAGACTGGAAGGAAGGTGGTAAGGTGGCTCTCTCTAAAGCAGCATCTCTCTAAGCCTTCTGAACAAAGCTTTCTCTTTGAAGGTTCCAGTAACTGCTCTCTTCCCCATCCTTATAGGCCAAAATGATAAGTGCACCCCATTACTATCTCTATCCCTATGATTTCCTGTAATTCTGCCCTTACCTTGATAAATAATTCCTGAATTAAACTCATAGCAAATTTGTTGCTTGCCAACAGATTATATATACAATTTTCAATCCTCAAACATGTGCTTATACTATTTGTTTTGTTATTTGTTGTGCAGCTATAGGCTGTGAGGTACTACCGACTAAATGGTTGCAAGATTATCCAGAAAATTTATCCAAATGCTTAATTTTTCATCAGAGTGTAATTAAGGTATTGTTTAAAAACTATATTAAGATTTTCAATAGAATTCATAGTCATGTGATTTCATGCACTATTTCCAGTACCCCAAACACATTGAATATACCCTATATTTCATAGTTCAGTTTATTTCAGAAAAAGGAAGTATTTGTATTATGAGGAAACAACCTGAATCAAAGAAGATGATAAATGTGAAAAAAGGAAAATAAATACCTCCTCAAATACATCTTCATCGATGCAATGCAGCTATACTGTATAGCTGAGATATGAAGATATTGAACACACAACAAAAGTAATTCTGCACAAACATGAAACCATACAAAGTGATTATGTAGCCATTCTTTATTTATTCACTAGTCTGGAAAGGACCTTGAGAGTCAGGACTACACTTAAGCACTTCAGATACATTTCTGGAATTTTAGAGTTTGCTAAAACCCTAGAAAACATTTACTGAGTTGGTTTAACCTCATATTACATACAGACATACCTCAGAAACATTGCAGGTTCAGTTCCAGACCACTGCAATAAAGCACATATCTCAATAAAGTGAGTCACACAGATTTTTTGTTTCCCAGTGCATATAAAATATATGTTTACACTATACTGAATTCTATTAAGTGTGCAATAGCATTATGAAAAAGTTTGGAATATTGTGGGAATTACCAAAAGGTGATACAAGATATGAAGTGACATATGCTGTTACTAAAATGGTGCCAAAAGCCTTGCCTGATGCCAGGTTGTCACAAACTTTCAATTTGTAAAAAATGTAATATCTACAAAGCACAATAAAGAAAAGCACAATAAAACAAGGCATGCCTATACAAGGTAATTTGCTTTCAATATGGATTACACCTGAATTAAAAAAAAAAAAAAGAAACAAAGAAAATCTCCACAACTGGACCAGTAAACAACATTATGATAAAAAGTGAAGAAATTGAAGTCGTCAAGATTTCATTCTTCTTGGATCAGTTAAAGTCCATCAAAGCAGCAGTGAAGAAATCAAATGACATATCATGTTGCATGAATTTGTTGTAAAAAAGACTTCTTTAAAGACTTAAAAACAAAGATGTTACTTTGAGGACTAAGATGCATCTGATCTAAGCAATGGTATTTTCAATTGCCTCATATACATCTGAAAGCTGGACAATGAAAAAGGAAGATTGAAGAAGAACTGACATATTTTAATTGTAGTGTTGGTGAAGAATAACACTGACTACCCAAATAATAAACAAATCAGTCTTGGAGGAAGTATGCCTAGAATGCTCTTTAGAAGCAATGATAGTGAGACTTTGTTTTGCTTATATTGGACATATCATGAGGAAAGGTCAATTGCTGGGGAAAAAGCCATCATGTATGGTAAAGCACAAGGTCAAAGAAAATGAAGGAAGCCTCCATGAGATGGTGGCTGCAACTGTGGACTCATACCAACAATTGAGAGGATGACATAGGGTTGAGCAAAGTTCACTTATATATAAGGTCGGTATGAGTGGGATCTGACTCGATGACAACTAAAAACAACAAAGTCTAATAGAAGGAATACTTTTTGAGGCTGTGCAACTGAAAATCTTGAATTTTCATTGAATGCCCATTGAATTGCATACTAATGAAATGCAGATTTAAAAATACTTAGGTATCAGATATACAATACAATCCTTCTTTTAAATTTAATGAATAATTAGTATGGTTTTAATTTTATTATTGTTATAGGAAAAAATTCACACAACTCTATGTGTTTGCAGCAGTGTTGTTTCTCAGTAAAAATCAAAAACAAAAAACAAACTCACTGTCATAGAGTTGATTCTGACTCATAGTGACCCCTCCTTGGTTTTCTGAGCTCTGGCAGCATAGTGCCTAAGGCACTTGACTGCTAACCAGAAGACTGGCAGTTCAAACCCATCAGCCACTCCTCGAAAGGAAGGTTGGACAATTTACTTCCATAGTGATACTGCCTCAGCAACCCAAGGAGGGGTCGCTATGAGTCGGGTCCGACTCGATGGCATATAACAACAACAACAACAACATCTCTATGGAGGTAGGTTGCCCAGCCTTCCTTCCAAGGAGTGGCTGGTGGGTTTGAACCGCCAGCCTTCTGGTTAGCAAATACTTCTCGGTAGTAAATGAAATTTAATTTCTCAAATCCCTCAGCTGCATTTTCCTTTGAAAATGGGACCACATGGAGACAAAATATTTCCTTCTACCACATATTCTGATAAGGGCTGATATTCTGTTCAGAACTAAAGTAAATAGTAATGGTTTACTGTAGCATATGTGGCTCTACACATTTCTAAAGTGCTTTTCTTCTCTGGTACAGAGACAGAGAATATCTACATGTTGAAGTCTCTCACTTTCTAGATATGAACATCTTTGTGATATGAACTACACTTGGGAACCACTGCTATTCCCAGTGCTGTCAAGTGGATTTCAGCTTATGGCCACTCTATACACCTGTAAAAATACCTTCTACTTGGAATTCTCATCTGCTTCCACCATTACAAAAGGTCCCTGAATGGCACAAAGAGTTTGCCCGTAGACTACTGATCAAATGGTTGGCAGTTTGAATTTACCTGGGTACTGTGGAAAAAGACCCCAAAATCTGCTTCCATACGTATTACCACCAAGAGAACCCTATGGAGCAGTTCTACTCTGTAACATATGGATTTGGCATAAGTTGAACTCGACTTAATATTTGGTCTGATTTTTCATTATTACACAATAGGCTCCAGCATCTGGGCAACCTAGCCTGACCCCCTGCAGGCAAAGTTGATCTTTTGCTTCTTAGTACTTTGCATATGCTACTTACTTCTTCTGCTATGACATGTACCACAGTGTGTTCTTTATTTGTCAATTTTGGTATCATACTGTAAGTTCATTTCTGGGACTGAATCTTTTCTTTGATGATTAAAAAATTGCTAGGAAATTAAGTAGCAGACAACGGTGTTGAACTATTCAGCACTCTTTTGCTTCTCATTTGTTTGTGGAAAAAATAGAATAAAATAACTTTTCCTGGGTTTGTGAGAATCCAGCAGTTCAGCTCTTCTAAATTGTAAACTAATTGAGGAGAGGAACTGTGTCTGTCTTGTTTATGGTTGATTCCTCAGACAACTGTGTCTCCATTAAGCACCAATAAAAATTTCTAAGCTAGATTTAGTCTATAAAAGTGAGTCTTCTGGAGCCCAGGAGGGGAGTAGAAGTGTGTAGAGAGACCTGAAGGGACAGCAGAAAATAACCAGCACAGGGTATCATTATACACCATTTCCAGAGGGTGGACTATAACATTGTTTTGATTAAACAGCAACAATTTGTAGGATAGCATTGATTTTCTGACAGTATTTTACTCGGAGATGGAGTATGCTTTCAAGTGTGTATATACTTTGAAAGTGAACACAACATAGAAATCCTGTATATCTGTCTCTGAGACCTGATCGTTCTCATAGACATTGCAGTGGCTAAGAATAAAAAAGCTAAAAAAGAAAAACATTAGCTAAATTAAGAACAAACAAAACCAAACCTTTACAATATACACTAGTTGCCATCCAGTTAACACCAACTCATGGTGATTCATGTGTGTCAGAGTAGAACTGTGGTCTATAAAGTTTTTCCAAGGGCTGATTTTTCAGAAGTAGGTCACCAGGCCAAACTTTCAAACTTTCAGTTAGCAGCAAGTATGTTAATTTCTCCCACCATGCAGAGATTGCAGTGACAGAAGGGGTTGAGAAGGAGAATTCTCACCTCCAGTGTGTGAGACCCATGTTTTATTCCTGGCCATTGTACCTCAAGCACAATCACCCCCTGTGGGTCAGTGGGGGATTGTATGATGCTGTGATGCTGAACAGGTTTCAGTCAAGTCGCCTGGCTAAGGTGGACTATGAAGAAGAGTCTGGGGAAAACCAGCCAATGAAAACCCTATGAATTGTTAGGTTGGTTCAGGGCTGCAGGACATTTCATTCAGTTGTGCATGAAGTCCCCATCAGTCAGGAGCCTAACAGCAACAGCGACAGTCTATACTCCCTTTGTATTGTAAAAGCCATCAAATTTCCCACTAAAAACACATTTGCTGACTTTTCTTTATTTTAAACTCTGTGAACATTTTCCCAAGGACCAGTTCACCTTTCTTTCAATGTATTTCCTTTTTTATATTGAGAAGAAAAGGAATGAAATGCAAATGTGTATGTGTGTGTGAATGCAGTTTATCACAAAGGAAAAGCACATCTTTCCTTGATCAGCTTGAGTTCATTGCATAGTCCTTGACAGCAGGTAAACTGACATCTATTTCATAGAGATGACAGAGCAAACAAGGTTGTATGAAAGCCTTCTTTTTCTTCTCTTCTGAAGACTCTGCTCTGTATTACACAGAATACTGTAGAGTTCCTGCTGGCCTTCCAGCTGAAGAGCTCCATTTTTCTTCCAGTAGAAATACTTCCTTGATGAACAACCTAGGGCCTCTGGTAGTGCAGGAGTTACAGCATTCAGCTGCTAACCAAAAGTTTGGCAGTTCAAACCTACCAGACAATGTGTGGGAGAAAGATATAGCATTTGCTTCTGTAAAGATTTACAGCTTTGGAAGCCTATGGGGCAATTCTACTTTGTCCTATAGGGTTGCTTTGAGTCAGAATCAACTAGATGGCAGTGGGATTTCTTTTGGTGAACATCTGAGGCTTGGAAACCTAGAAATGAGAGATATATTTTGCCTTTAAATTTATGACCTCTTTGTGTGGGGAACATAAGTGTTGTATTTCTTGAGTTGACATTATAGACACAGGCAAAATAATAATTCTTTTTATCATCCCAGAGTCCATAAAATGAATACCTTTTAATAGTGTAGGCATAATTAAAGGAAATATAAGTTAATTGGATAGACACTGAAGTAAGGTAATGTAGTAACTGACTGTAACTTGGTGTATTGCTCTAAATTTCACAGATCATATTTCAAGTGATGGTGTTGAAGCAATTTTCAAATTTGGCAAATGTGATTTCTTTTCCCTTTTTTCTTTTTTTAAAGCTTATCATCTCTTCTGAGCTTTAATTAATTTCATTTAAAATGCTACTTTGAGCTTCCACCTCATTTTTCAGCCTCACTGAAAAAATATTTTCTTTCTTTTTTATTTATTTTGTTAATAAAGTTGCAACACTGAAAACCAGGACCAAGGATTATGGCTCCCACATTCCAAGTCCCCTTTTATGAACTTGCTTCAAAGCAGGTTTACATTTTTTTTTGTAGTATATTTTATGAGTATGGGCAGTCTCCTGGTTATGAACATCCAACTTACATACAACCCATCGTTAAAAACCAACTCTCATTATATTAAAATTTTGAGATATATACAATGTAATGCAATAACATATAGGCTCTACTTTACAGCACATGTTAAAACATTACTATTAGTATTAAAACAGTAACAAAAAACCCCACACTGCCATCAAGGCAATTTCAACTCATAGCTAGCTACCTTACAGGACAGAGTGGAACTGCTCATAGAGTTTCCAAGGCTATAAATCTTTATGGAAGATGTAAACTTTCTTCCATAGAGTACTGATGGATTTGAACCACTGACATTTCTGTTAGCAGTTGAGCATTTTAACCACACTGTCACCAGCACTCATTTTATTATTAGTATTCTGTTATTATGTTAAAGAGGTTTCAGTATATCTGGAAGATTTTCTTTAAACTTTTTATGCATGAGAAGGTACACTGTATACTAAGGCAAACATTTGACTAACTGACATTAGATATGAACCTTACCTAAGTGTTCCAACTTAAGTATAAGTTCTACTTAAAGATAGTTTTAGAAAATGGAAATTATTTGTAATCTGTGGACTGCCTGTATATCACTCACCAATAAAATCAAAGAGAACAATCCTGAAAACATTCACAGCTATTTTTCATGGCATATTAGTCAAAGAGTAATATGCATTTAATATAATCTCTTGAAACACACACACACACACACATATATAGGCACACACACATACACATACAGGGCACTCTGGTGGCATAGTGCCTAAGGCATTTGACTGCTAACCAGAAGGCTG
>NW_006921802.1:3346983-3351535 GCF_000298275.1 Orycteropus afer afer
TTTTAGTATATAGAAAACCATTTAAAGGTTTAGAAGACCTATAACTAGGAAGAACACCTTTCAGAGTTGATATCAACAGCTAGCTCTTGGCCCCACAGGGAGTCAAGGAGGTAGCACTAGATGACTGGGAGTTTAACAGTCTGTCCTGGAGTTCAGGGACAGTGTCAGGGAAGTCTTATTCCAGGGTCTAGTGGTGATATAGATGTTAGCTATAATGTCATGCAACCTAGTTCAACCACTTCAGCATTTGTCTCAGCCATTCAGTGAAGACCTCCATTTAATCCACCTTCTCTTTATCTAAGGAACGCTGGTGGTGTAGAGCCTAAGGCATTTGACTGCTAATCAGAAGGTTGCTATGAGTCAGAATGGATGGCAGTGAATTTTTTCTTTTTTTCTTTCTCTTTATCTACCCTATACTGGGAGCAGTTTTATGTGTTAGTGCAATAAAGCCATGCATATTTTTCCCACTTGCACCGTTCTAGTTCCTTGACTTCCTCCATTTCCTTCAACTGCCCAGGCTTTCTAAAGCTTCTATTCTAAGCCTAACTCCTTAGCCAGACATTCTGTGTAATTTTCACCAAGACCACAGATTTCCTTATTTTTCAACCTTCAATTATCATCACTGTGCTAATTCTGGAAGAATATCCCATTTCACTTGTCCATCAAATTTACCTGTTTCTGCATCAAGATTAAAAGGCTGGAAAAATTTAGAGACTTATGTGGATTTATGTCTCCTCCCTTTACAGACAATCTGTAATCCTACTTCACTGCAGATGGATGTTATCTCTAAAACTCTGTTCTAACGTTCCCTGAAATCTGTATCTTTAACTTTTAGTATAATTCTACACTTTTGCCATGTCACTGAATAAATTGATATTTCATATTATTTCAAATTCAAACTCATGTGTAAATGTAAGCTGATTTTCCCTTTAAATATCATGTATATAAGCAAAAAAAAAAAAAAAGACCAAAAAACCTCACTGCTGTGTTGATTCGACTCATAGTGATCCCTCCTTGGGTTTCTGAGGCAGTATCACTATGGAAGTAGATTGCCCAATCTTCCTTCTGAGGAGTGGTTAATGGGTTTGAACCACCAGCCTTTTGGTTAGCAGTCAAATGCTTTAGGCACTACACCACCAGAGCTCAGTCGTCATTGAGTAGACTCTGAACCACAGGGACTCCGTGTGTCAGAGTGGAAGTGTGCTCCATAGGGTTTTGCATGGTTGATTTTTCAAAAATAGACCATCAGTCCTTTCTGAAATCTGTTGGTTAACAGCTATGGTAGTTAAGGTTGTATGTCAACTTCTCTGGGCCATGGTTCTGAGTGGCTGGGCAGCTGGCTGTAGTAATCCTATAATGAGATTATAATCACCTCCATGATGGAATCTGCTGTGAGCCCCTAAATAGTTGCTTTCGGAGTGTGGCTTCCTTCCAGTACATGAAGAGATCCTTTGAGAAAAGTCTCTAGGTTTTTTTCACATCTGGTTCCTGGACTTGAACCAGTGGCCTGCCATACTGGCTACCTATCTTGAGATTGTACCATTTTTCCTGCAGACCTTGGGTTTGTCAGCCTCAGTTGTCAGCTGCGGCCTGAGTTAGGAGACACCTCCAGCTCCAGTGAGCCTGGAACCAGAGGGAGAGCTGGAGCCCAAGGTTGAGGGGCCTTAACTGAGCCCCTAGAGCAGGCACTCTAAATTCAGACTTCTAGCCTCCTAAACTGCAAGAAAATAAATTTCTGTTTGTTAAGCCACCCACTTTTGGTATTTCTCTTATACCAGCATTGGAGAACCAAGACAACAGGCAAATGTGCTAAACTTTTGCCCCACCCAGTGATTCTATATGAGTAGAAAAAAAGAAACCAAATTAGTTCCTATCAGGTTGATTTTGACTCAAGAGACCTCATGTGTGTGTCAGAAACTATATAATTCAAAGTCAGAACAGTGGAGTTTGGTTCTTGGCTCAACATTTTGCTAATTGTGTAGCATAATCATTAAAATGGAAGTCCTCTTACCAGTATTACACATGATCAGAATGTCTTTGCAATATAATTTCTTCCTTTTTATTTTATTTTCCCTATCTCTGTTCTAGTTCGAGTCTATTGATGGAATACCAGACATGTTTTTCCTAAGATACAGCTTTGCTAAATTACTTGTCCAAAGTCAAACTTTTGGTGTAGTGGATAAGAACTACCTAATACTTACTCATATGTACATTTTCAGATCTTTTCTGCTCTCATCAGACATGTTGTTGTTGTTGTTATGTGCCGTCGAGTCAAACCCGACTCATAGCGTCCCCTCCTTGGGTTTCCAAGGCAGTTATCACTATGGAAGTAGGATTGCCCAACCTTCCTTCCAAGGAGTGGCTGGTGGGTTTGAACCGACATACTGTCTCCTAAACCCAGCAAGGGATTTTGATAACTTTCAAGATATACCTCCTCGACCCTCTTTTAGGAGCCCTAGTAGCGTAGTGCCTAAGGCACTTGACTGCTAACCAGAAGGCTGGTGGTTCAAACCCACCAGCCACTCCTCGGAAGGAAGATGGGGCAATCTATTTCCATATGATACTGCCTCGGAAACCCAAGGAGGGGTCGCTATGAGTCGGGTCCAACTCGATGGCAAATAACAACAACAACAACCCTCTTTTTAGCCCTTTTTATTCCAATCTATTATTCAAAGTTCATCTTATCATTTTTTCCCAAATAATATGATCTAATCTAGTATCTAACTGAAGCAATTACAGTACTTGCATAGTTCACAGTCTAGGGACCTGAATTATTATTTTAATTATTTTATAATCCCCTTGTTACAGCTTACCAATTTATACCCACAGAAGCCTTTATTCTTTTTATTTGTTTTTCTGATATGTAAAATAAGTAATGGTATATTTTTCTACTCCACACTTCATGAGATTTTATAGATTAATTATTCTGCAGAATTTATTGAATAAAAATAAGTAAAGGTTTATATTTTTAAAATTGTGTCAGTTTTATAATTCTTCTCATTACTATAATTAGATATCAAATTATTTTTGAGAAATGCATTCCCCCACCCCCAGCTTTATCAAAACAACTCTTAAATGAAAGGTCAGACTATGACCAGTAGCCATTTCAATGTAGATGGGAGTCAGGAAGAAAGGAAGGAAAGAAAGAAAATGAAAGAGAATCCATGGAGGAAATTATTATAGATCTGCTAGCAACTCTTCATGGAACTGCTTTACTCAAAAACCCAAGAAGGATTCACTATGAGTTAGATCCAAATCAACAGCAGTGGGTTTGGAGTTTGGTTTGGTTATTTTATCATTGAATCATATGTTGTTGTAGTTGTTGTTAGATGCCATGGAGTCAGCTCCCACTTATAGCAACCCTATGTGCAACAGAACGAAACCCTGCCCAATCCTTGCTATGCAATGAGCCCATCATCGCAGACACTGTCATTCCATGTCCTTGAGAGTCTTCCCCTATTTTGCTGACTGTACTTTACCAAGTGTGATATCCTTCTCCAGGGACTGGTCCCTTCTGACAACATAATCAAAGTAAGTGAGATGAGGTCTGCTCATTCTCACTTCTAAGGAATATTCCATCTGCACTTCTTCCACAAAAGATTTGTTCATTTTTCTGGCAGTCCATGGTATTTTCAGTATTCTTCACCAACACCACAATTCAAAGGCATCAACTCTTCTTCGGTCTTCCTTATTCATTGTCCAGGTTTTACATGCATATGAGGTGATTAAAATACCGTGGCTTGGGTTAGGCACAGCTTAGTCTTCAAAGTGACATCTTTGCTATTTAACACTTTAAAGAGGTTTTTTTTTTTTTTTTTTTTTTGCAACAGATAGAACCATATGGGACCTAGAAACCTAATTGTATAGTTAGGATTAAAAGTGAGTTGATCCAGTGTTTTCTGACTCCTAAAGTAGCTTTCAAAGAGAGAACAACTTGCAGCCAGATAACAGCATCAAGATTTTAAAAACATTTCTTTCCCAAAATGAAGATTTTTTCCTATGTCTGTCTAAAATCTTTCTTCATCTGGTGTCCAGTAATGGAATCTTGACATTTTCTATAAATTGAAAAGTTATCGGGAGATTCAGAATTAGATATAAATTTCAAATTGAAGGCTGGCAAAATGTCATTACATTTCCCTGGACAAAAACATTTTAACTTTTTCAAGTCCCTGTATTCTAGTCCCTGTGGTGATTTTACTACTGGTTGGCAATAGTTGACATCTTAATCCCTTGGGTGTCTCTTCCTTTTGGAAGTAACCCTCTATGATTTTATATTGATTCTTAGCTGGATTGAGTAACTGCTATGTATCAGATAAAAGCTATGAACTGTCTTCTTTGTAAAAGGTACCATTTCCTAAGACATAAATAAAAATATATGTATATCTATATCCGACTCATAGTGACCCTATCTTGCACTATTCTCACAATACTTGCTATACTTGGGACCATTGTTGCAGTCACTTAGTCATTCCACTTTATTAAAGGTACAAAGGAGCTCTGGTAGCATAGTGGCTAAAGCACTTGACTGCTAACCAGAAGGCTGGTGGTTCAA
>NW_006921802.1:3351680-3365663 GCF_000298275.1 Orycteropus afer afer
TTGCTAACCCTCTACCAAGAATAATATCCTTCTGAAAGTACTTGTCCCTCCTGATAACATGACCAAAGTACAAGAAATGAAGTCTGGCCATTCTTGCTTCTGAGGAGCATTCACCTGTACTTACTCCAAGACAGATGTGTTCATTTTTCCGGCAGTCGATGGTATATTCAATACTCTTTTCCAAACCATACTTCAAATGCTTCAGCTTCTTTGGTTTTCCTTATTCATTGTCCGGCTCTCACATATATATGAGGCAATTGAAAATGCCATGGCTTGGGTTAGGTTCATCTTAGTCTTCAAAATGACATTTTTGTTTCTTAACACTTTAAAGAGGTCTTTTGTAGCAGTTTTGCCCAGTACAATATGATGTCTTATTTCTTAACTGCTGCTTCTGTGGGTGTTGATTGTGGATCCAAGTAAAATGAAATCCTAGACAACCTCAATCTTTTCTCCATTTATTGTGATGTTGCTTATCGGTCCAGATGTGAAGATTTTGTTTTCTTTATGTTGAGGTGTAATCCATACTGAACACTATAGTGTTTGATTTTCATCAGTAAGGGCTTCAAGTCCTCTTCACTTTCAGCAAGCAAGATTGTATCATCTGCATATTTCTGGTTGTTAATGAGTCTTCTTCCAATCTTCATGCCACATTCTTTTTCATATAGTCCAGCTTTTCAGATTACTTGCACAGCATACAGACTGAATAAGTATGGTAAAAGGATGCAGCCCTGACACACACCCTTCTTGATTTTTAACCACACAGTATCACTTTTTTTTATTTAAACAATAGCCTTATGGTCTATATACAGGTTCCTTATAAACACAATTAAGTGTTCTGAAATTCCCATTCTTTGCAATATTATAGGTAAACATCTTCATGGTATTCTTTGCTTTCGGTCAAGATCCATCTGCCATCAGCAATGATATCTCTTGTTCTACATTTTCTTCTGAATCCAGCTTGTATTTCTGGAAGTTCTGTTTCAATATACTACTGCAACAGTTTTTGAATTATCTTCAGCAAAATTTTACTTGCATGTGATATTAATGATATTGTTCGATAACAACAAAGCTGTTGGATCAGCTTTCTTAGGAATGGGCACAAATATTGATCTCTTACAGTCTGTTGGACAGGTAGCTGTCTTCCAAATTTTTGGGGATAAATGCCTAAGAGCTTCCAGCATTGCATCTGTTTGTTGAAGCATCTGAATGGGAATTCCGGCTATTCCTGGCCCGTTGTTTCTTGGCAGTTCCTTCAGTGCAGCTTGGACTTTTTCCTTCGATACTATCAGTTTTTGATCATATACTAACTCCTGAAATGGTTGAACATCAGCCAATTCTTTTGGTACAGTGACAGCATGTAATCCTTTCATCTTCTTTTAATACTTTCTGTATCAGTCAATTTTTTGCCCATAGAACCCTTCAATATTGCAACTCGAGGCTTGAATTTTTTCTTCACTACTTTCAGCCTGAGTGATGCTAAGTTGTGTTCTTCTTCTTTGATTTTCCTACTCCAGGTCTTTGCACATTTTATTATAATACTTTATCCTCTTGAACCACCCTTTGAAATCTTTTGTTTAGGTCTTTTATGTCATCATTTCTTCCATTTGCTTTAGCTATTCTTTCAAGAGCAAGTTTCAGAGTCACTTCTGACAGTCATTTTATCTTTTATCTTTTCTACTTTTCTCTCTCCTTAATGACCTTTTTCTTTCTACATGTATGATGTCCTTGATGTCATTCCACAACTCATTTGGACTTTAGTCATTACTGTTCAATACATCAAATCTACTCTTCTGATGGTCTCTAAATTCAGGTGGAATATATTCACAGTCATATTTGGCTCTCATGGGCTTGTTTTAATTTTTTTTTTTTTTTCCACCATCAACTTAAACTTATGTATAAGCTAAAGCCAATCTTTTCCATAGTTGGTGCCTGGTCTTGTTTTGACTGATGATTAGGAAATTAAAGGTCATGAATACTTTAATTTTCTCATTGTATGAAGTCAAAAGTCATGAGCGTATACATATAAATTCTAGAGAGTCAAATTTATTTAAGAAGCAAACGTTTTTAATGCATTTTATTGAAATATAATTTATGTACAGTGAAATACACAAAACTAAAGTGACATGGGTCAATGCATTTTTTTTTTGGCAGTGTTCCCTCCCCACCCTTCCCACCCAACAACCAACAAAGAAAGTTTCCCTCCATATATAAACCTTTCCTTGACCCTCCACAACAACAGACTGATACTATATTTATCTTTCTGTGGTTGACTTATTTTACTCAGCATAATGTTCTCCAAGTTCATCCATGTTATGTGGTGTTTTGGAGACACTGCGTTATTCTTTAGCACTGCATAGCATTCCAGGATGTGTATGTACCATAGTTTGATCATCCACTCTTCCACTGATGGGCATGTAATTTGTTTCCATCTTTTTGCAATTTTAAATAGTGCTGCAGTAAATATGAGTGTGCATGTATCTGTTCCTATCCTGGCTCTCACCTCTCTAGGATATATACTTAGTAATGGGATTGCTGGGTCAAATGGTATCTCCAATTCCAGCTTTCTAAGGAATCACCATATTGCTTTCCACAGTGGTTGTATCACTTCACAGTCCCATTAGCAGTGTATGAGAGTCCCAATCTCTCTACATCCTGGCCAGTATTTGTTATTTTCTGTCTCATTGAACCTTGCCATCAGTGCTGGCAAGAGACAGTATCTCATTGTTGTTCTGATTTACATCTCTGTGATGGCCAATGGTTGTGACCATCTCTTTATGCATTAGCTGGCTACGTGAATATCTTCCTTGGTGAAGTATCTATTCATTTCTTCTGCCCACTTTTCAATTGGATTGTTAATTCCTTTGGTATTGAGGTGTTGGAGTTTTCTACAAATCTTCGAGATAAGTCCCTTGCCAGATATGTAATTATCAGCAAATATGAATTTGTTGTTGTCATTTTTGTTAGGTGCTTTTTCGTGGTGTTGATTTCTTTGTTCCATATAATTTTCTATGCTGAACTCGTTTTGTTTATGAATCATGTTATCACTTCCTTCATTGATATTTTTTTATTATTTGCTGAATGTTTTTGCTGGTCCTCTATTGTACTTTGATGTGAAGGTTTATGTTTTTTCTTTGAGGTTACCATGTCATTTACAGTTTTCTTCCCAAGTTTAGAATAATCTGTTCTGTCTTGTACTTGTCTTGACTTCCCTACCATCTAAAAGTTCTGTAATGACACAGTTTTCCCCCTCTTTTTGGTTTGTTGTTGTCCTCATTTGTCAATTGATGTCTCTGGTTCCCTGTTTACAATCATGTAGGCTTATTTACTTTGGATACTTCCATAGCTGAGTTGGTTTCTGGGTTATCTTATGTGTGTTAATGGTCAGTTGTTGTTGGCTGTTGTTGCTTCTCTGTCCAAAGGGCTCTCTTTAGCATCTCTTGTAAGGTTGGTCTGGTTTTAACAAATTCCCTTAATTTCTGCTTATCTGGAAATGTCCTAATTTTACCATCATATTTGAGAGACTGTTTTGCTGGTTACATCATTCTTGGTTGGAAATTTTTCTCTTTTAAGGTTTTATGTATACCATCCCATTTTTTTCTCACCTGCATGGTTTCTGTCAAGAAATTCGAGCTTAGTCTTATTGGTTGCCCTTGGTAGCTAACATTTTGTTTTTCCTGTGCTGCTCTCATGATCCTTTCTTTGTCTTTGGTTTTGGTGAGTTTGATGATGATATATCTGGGTGATTTTCTTTTGGGATCTTTCCTATTTGGGGTTCGTTGACTTCCTGAATTATTCTCATCTTTCATCATACCAGGAAAATTCTCTTCCAACAAATCTTTGACAATTTTCTCAGTGGTTTTCTTTTTTTCTTCTTGTTCTGGAATTTTGATTACATGTAGATTATTCCTTTTGATGGTATCCCACATGAATCTTAGGCTTTCTTTGTTTTGTTTTGATCTTTTTTCTGATTTATCCTTTTCCAAAGAAGTGTTCAGGTATTTGCCTTCAATCTCCCTAATTCTGTCTTCCATTGATTCAATTCTGCTCCTTTGCCCATTCAATGTCTTATCTATTTCTGAAAACTTAGTATTAATCTTCTGGATTTCTGTGTGTAGATTTTGTATCTTTTCTAATTTTTCATTTATTTTGTCATTTTGTTCTTGTATTGTCTTTCAAAATTGTTCTAGGATTTTCTCTGTGTTTTCCCTGCTCTGTCTGTCAATTTGTTGAAGATACTTAAATATTATTCTTTTTAATTTCTTATCAGTGAGTTTCAATGCTGTCTTCCTCAGGGATGTGTTTTGGGTCTGTATCCTGGTCCCTTGTTTCTCCTGCTTTATTTTGCTTCTTTGTGTGGACTGTGATCCTTTGTTGTCTCCAAGGCATTGTGACATTTTTGTGTTTATATTCAATTGGTGATTGTATGTTGGAGTGCCTTGCCCACAATTTTCGTTTTCTTTGTTTTGTTTATATGTTATCTATGCAAGCAGGGTACTGATTTGAGCTCCTCTATTCACTAGTTGATGGCACTTATATACTCACCACCTGTCTCCTTTCCTGTGTCAGCCTCTCATACGTCCCTGCTGACCTTGGCAAACAGAGCCTATTCTTAGGTCCCTGGAATCCAAATGAGAATGCTATCACTTTAAAATCCAAAATGGGTGCCACATGTAAAGATTCAAAATGGCTGCACCCTCAGTCACTTTAAATATCCAAAATGGCTGCCACTTATAAACATTCAAAATGGCTGCATCCTCAGTCACTTTAAGTATCGAAAATGGCTGCCACTTATAAACAACCAAAGTGGCTGCACCCCCTGGACAGCAAAAAGTCAACAGCTCAGGTTGTCTCCCTCCTTGTTGTTTCCCTTCCTAGTCATAGGCCACCAGCACAGTCATCCCTGCACCCCTTGGTGACCAGGGCTGATTTTTAGGTCAATTCTTAGGTCCCAACACAACTTGGAAATATCCAGGCTGGTGGCCCCATCAGAGTAGCTGACAGTCCACAGCTCAGACCATCTCTCTGCTCACTGTCTTTGTTCAGGTTTTTCCACTAGTTCATGCCTAATCCACTTCTGTATAGTTCTGTTCAAAGCTCAGGGCTCCAGGATTATTTTCTGTATCTCTATCAGTTGGATTTTCTTTTCTTTGTTGAAGATGGTCTGTCTCTCTTGTCTGCCTGTTCCTGCAACTTACCAGAAGTCAAGAAGTATACAGTTTTAATTCAATTACTAAATTAAAAGCTCAATATTTTCCTCTTTTTTTGAACTGATGCACAGGGGAAATCTCTATCCACTATACAAAGTAAATCAGGTATGATCTCTCATAAATTGCTCTTCTTAGTATGTATTGAAAAGATTTTACTAGTGAGCAAATAAAACAACAGGGCTTCTTACCTAATCTCAGTGGGCTCACATTCATCTGAACCCACAATTCTCCTACACTAAGGCTTTTCATAAATAATTTTAGAGCAGAACTATAGAATGATTTATTTCCATACAGTATTTTCCTCAATTTCAGAAAGTTTACAAAGTGTCAGGTAGACTATAGCTTTCAATGTATCTAATGGCTAGTTATGCACAAACATTCTACAGATTTTATTAAAATATCAATGAATAACATGGTCTAAGAAGTTGAGTGGCCAAATAAGAGATAGGTCTGTGTATATGCATGCATATGCACTCTTGTACGTGTGTGTGTAAACTTTTTCTCAATGATCATCATGGTATTTTATATACCTCTCCTAAGTAGATATTACAACACACCTTATGAAGCAATCATTATTATTAGAAAATTAAACACAAAATAACTAGAAACTATGGAATCAAGAGACTAAGTGGGCTGGGCAGGTGATGCAACTTCAGAAAATGGAGATAAAGGAAAAAGAAATCTCAATTTTCCTGAACCCCTCTTTTGCTTTCTCTTGCCTTCATCATTGAATCTTTTTCTAGACTGTCCAATAAAAGTTCAAAGTTTTCCCTTTTCTCTTCTTAGAGGCCAATCCATTTCCTTTGAAACATGGAGACAAAGTATTTGTCTGCTATATTGTTTATTTATTAAAAACCATTGTTTCCTGACTATGGCATCACCTTCTTTATGTTTGCAGCTTTGTCGTCTTTGCCTGCAGCTAGCAAGTAATATCAGCAAACTCAGCCAGATGTGGCTTCTGTGTGAGCCTGAGAATTATTCATTCTGGACAGAATTTGCCTTTAATGCTCATGGAAGGCTCTAAAGTAGTCTATTCCCCAGGCGGGGATTATATATAGCAGAACAGACATTTCTCACTCAGGCTAAAGCTGAACAATCATCTCCTTGATGGAGTTATTCTCCATGAGAATTGAATCTTTAGTTGCTCTGCTGTCAGGGGAGTCATTTTTGGCCATTCACACTTTGCTTGTAATGAGGACACCTGTTTGCTAATAACTGAACTGAGGGCATCAGAACACAGGGTATTACAAAAGAACACAGGGATACATTTCAGATTACATATATACACAGAGCAATCGTTGCTTTTGGTAACATTGCTCTTGGTAGTGTAACAGACCATAGCCTTCCTAAGTAGCTAAATTGACTTACAGATTTTCTGGCATTTATTGCATTTCATTTTAATAAGCAGTTATTATAGTTGAATAACTAATTACTTTATAGCAGGTGTAATAATTATCATGGGGGTGTCATCCATTAGAGTGCTTTATCACTGATTTTTCTGTGTCACAAAGTAATAATCAAAGACAAAGCCTGAAAGAAATAAAATGAGCTCCGCTATTGAGGCAAATTAAGATTTCATTTTCAATGTGACACAAAATGTTTGATTGCTACATGAATAAACTAGCATAGTACTAGAAACAATAACTCTATTGAAGAGATTTGTGCTGAATTAGTGACTGAACAGAAAAGATCATCGGAGTCCACTCAGGGTCTTTATCACTCCTGGAGGAGCCCAGTGTGTGAATTCCTTTGCTCTTTTAATTGATTGGCAGTTAAAGTAGGAAAGGCAGGGGCTTTGTTCAGTTTTAACCATCTGCAACACTGGTATGAGGATGTGACTGAGAAATTAAGATAGGTTAAAATAGGAAAATTCTCATAAATCTCTGAGTCTATATACAGGTAGTATTTGAAATTAAAGGATAATATCAGAATGCTAAGATATTAATTTTTTAAATTTCTGTAGCTAGGGATTTTGATTCATATCCTTTTAAAAAGATCAGGAATTCAGACAAATTGTAATAAGAATTTACAAGTTCCACAGGGATATTGATAAATTCTCAGAAGAGAATGTAGAATGAGGGACATTATTGCTATTGTTAGATGGATATATTGGCTGAAAGCAGAGAACCCCAGAAAGATGTTTACCTGAGTTTTATGAACCATGCAAAGGCATTTGACTGTGTGGATCATAACAAATTATTGCAAAGAGTGAGAATTCCTGAACACTTAATTGTGCTCATGTGGAACCAAGACATAGAACAAGAGGTGGACATTTGAACACAAAAGGGGATACTGCATGGTATAAAATCAGGAAAGTTGTGTGTCAGGGATGTATCTTTTTACCATACTTATTCAATCTGTAAATTGAGCAAATAATCTGAGAAACTGGACTATGTGAAGAAGAGTGTGGCATCAGGATTGGAAGAAGACTCATTAACAACCTGTGATATGCAGTAACACAACCATGGTTCCTGAAACTGAAGAGGACTTGAAGCAGTTACTGATTAAGATCAAAAGCTATAACCTTCATTATAGATTACACTTCAACATAAAGAAAATGAAACCTTCACAGCTGAAGCAATGAGGAACATCATAATAAACAGAGAAAATATTGACGTTACAAAAGATTTCATTTTAATTGGATCTACAATCAATGCCCATAGAAGCAAGACACAAGAAATCAAATGCCCTTTAGTAATCTTTCAAGCCGGGAACTGAACTACCCCCTGTGACTCAACTTTCAGCCAAACATTAGACAGGACTATAAGGTGAATAACAGCACCAAAGAGGTATGCATTCCTTAGAACCGTCAACCCAACTGTATGAGACTGAAAAGGCAGCATTTGCATGGGGGTAAAGCTCAGAGAAAAGGATATTAGAAAAATGTTTACTTTGTTTTATTGGCTCTGCAAAGGCATTTGATTGTGTGGATCATAACAAATTGTGGATAACATTGAGAAGAATGGGAATTCCAGAACACTTAATTGTACTCATGAGGAACCTATACATAGATCAGGAGACTGTTGTTCAAACAGAACAAGGGGATACTGTATGGTTTAAAATAAAAAAAGAAGTGAGTCAGGGTTGTATCCTTTCACTATACTTATTCAATCTGTATGCTGAGCAAATAATCCAAGAAGCTGGACTGTATGAAGAAGGATGTGACATCAGGATTGGAGGAAGACTCATTAGCAATCTGCGATACACAAATGACACAACTTTGCTTGCTTAAAGTGAGGATGACTTGGAGCACTTACTGATGAAGATTAAAGATTACAGTCTGCAGTATGGATTGCACCTCAATGTAAAGAACACAAAAATCCTCACAACTGTACCAATAAGCAGCATCACGATGAATGGAGAAAAGATTGAAGTTGTAAAGGACTTCATATTACTTGGTTCTACAATCAACACCAATGGAAGTAGTAGTCAAGACATCAAAAGACATATTGTAATGGTCAAAACTGCTACAAAAGACCTCTTTCAAATGCTGAAGAGCAAAGATGTCTCTTTAGAGACTAAGATGCGCCGAACCCAAGCCATGGTGTTTTCAGTCACCTCATATACATGTGAGAGCTGGACAGTGAATAAGGAAGACTGAAGAAGAGTTGATGCTTTTGACGTGTGATGTTGGCAAAGAATGCTGAAAGTTCCATGGACTGATCAAAGAACTAACAAATCTGTCCTGGAAGAAATGCAGCTGGAATGCTCCTTGGAAGCCAGAATGGCCAGACTTTTTCTCACCTACTTTGGTCATGTTGTCAGAAGGGACCATTCTCTGGAGAAGGATGTCATGCTTGGTAAAGTGTAGGGTCAAAGAAAAAAGAGAAGGCCCTGAACAAGATGGATTGACACAGTGGCTTCAGCAATGGGCTGAGGTATAGTAGGGATCGTGAGGCTGGCACAAGACTGGGCAATGTTTCGTTCTGTTGTACATAAGGTCAGTCACTATGAGTTGGAGAAGACTAGATGGCACATAATAACGACAATAACAACAAAGGTCAGACTAGGAAGGGATAGGAAAGAAGGACAAATGGAGGTGGGAAACACAAGGAGGAAGTGAGAACAATGCTGTTATATTGCAGGCATTGAAATCAATATAATTAAACAAAATGTGTATGGATTATTGAAAGGAAAACCAATTTACTCTATAAACTTTCATTCAAATCTCAATAAAAAGTGAAAAAAAAAAAAAAAAGGAAAGGAAGAAAAAATCAAATGATTTATTGCATTGGGCAAAACTGCTTCAAAAGACCTCTTTAAAGTGTTAAAAAGTGAAGATGTCACTTTGAGGAGTAAGGTGTTCCTAACCCAAGCCATAGTATTTTCTTTTCAAAAATTTTTATTGTGATTTGGGTGAAAGTTTGCAGAGAAAATTCATTTTCAATGCAGCAGTTCATACACATTTGTTTTATGACATTGATTATAATTCGCTACAATGTAACAGCTCTCTTCCCACTTCTTCCCCATAGTTATCTCTTCCTGTGTCCTTCTTTCTCATGTACTCCTGCCCCCAAAAGCTGTCTTTGTGCAAACATTGCCTTTCTGTTCTCCCATGATTGATAGCTCCAAGGAGTGTATCTACATGATGTAAATATTCATTCCATATGCCTGTCTATTGTTTGGCTAGAAGCTACAAGAATGACTTCATTTCCAGATCTGAAGAGTAAGCAGGGGCCATAGTCTCAGTCTCACCAGGCTCTATCAGAGCAGCAAATATGGTCTTTTTTTTTTTTCCTTCATGATTTTGAATTTTGTTCCACTGTTCTCTCACCGTATTCAGGATCTGATGCCCTGATCTCCCTCCAAGTGGTTGACAGTGGTGGCCAGGCACCATCTAGTTCTTCTGGTCTCATTGTTGTTTAGGCTGAAGATCACATGGTCTACTAGTCCCTTGGACTAATTGCTTCTGTGCGTCTTTCCAAGCCATGGTATTTTCAGTCACTTCATGTGCATGTGGAAGCCAGACCATGAATATGGAAGACTGAAGAAGAATTGATGTCTTTAAATTATGGTGTTGGTGAAGAATATTAAATATATCATGAACTGTCAGAAGAATGAACAAACTTGCTTTGAAAGCAAGTACAATCAGGATGCTCCTTGGTAGCAAAGATAGCAAGACTTTGCCTCCTCTGCTTTTGACATGTTTTCAGGAGAGACCAGTTCCTGGAGAAGGACATCATGCCTGTAAAGTAGGGGGTCAGCAAAAAGGAGGAAGACATTCAATGAGATGGATTCAAGTAGTAGCTGCAACAATAGGCTCAAAGATAGCAAAGATTGTTTCATTCTACTGCACACGAAGTCGCTATGAGTCAAAAATGACTCAATGGCTCCTAACAACAATTATTGTTGTAAAACATTGAAAGTACATGTAACCAAATAGTCAAAGAACTGAATACCTAAACTACCAATTCTCTCTTTGATATTAAAAATATATATATCTTTGTAATAGTTGACAGAATCATCAAATATTAGAAACTATAGTGGATCTTAAGGGGAATTATTTATCCCCCTGTTTTTACAAATTAAAAATAGTGAAGATAAAGAATTAAATTTACTTGTTCATTTTACATATTTAATGGACAGAAATAATACTTTTTGAAAGTATGCTGATGATATTCACATATAAATAATAATCTATTTATTTAAAAATATCATATATAACTTTAAGTCACTCTGGCAAAGTATTTTAGTTTGGCTTTACCAAGTTTCTCCCAAGCACAGAGTTTGGTAAGTTTATTTATTTATCAATATAGAGGGTATCTGCATCACCATGTAAAGTACAAAGTTAACTGAAGTAGGTTTTGAAATTTATTTACTAGTTAGTATGAATATTCTGGCCTTCTTGAGCTTGTAAATAAAAACATGATCATATAGGTCAATACCTGAATTTAGTCAGCTCCAAATCCGCACTATCGCAGATAGAACCTCAAGGACAGTTTCCTAAAATCTTTCTCATTATAATCTCAGGAATACCCAGAGTGGCAAAGACTTACCTGTGCTCAGGAACACAGCTCTTAATGTCTTTTACTTCCAAGTCCTCAGTGGAGGTCAAAGCTCCTAAATCCTAAGCTGTTGCTTTAAGATGTTGCTGTTAGGGTAAATGATGAAGGGAGACAATCTGTGGCTTCTCACTATGCAGCTAGTTGGGATCCAGAAAATTTTTGTACACTTACACTGAATCCTTGGGATGAAGGTATCAGATGTCATCTATACCTTTCATTTTTTCAACTCTCTTCCTTCATTCCCTCCTACTTCCCAAAGCCTTCCCCTTTTTCAGAAAATAATGTAAGGCAAGTAGATACCCGTGGAAGAGCAGATTGCTGTTCTTCTGACACTTTTGCATATTCATTCATGTCATATCTTTGCTTTATCAACATAATAAGTTCCTGGGTGGTTCAAACCTTACTGTGTGGCTGTAAATATAAAAATTAGAAGGTCAAGTCCAAGCAGAGGCCTGGTGATCTGTAGCCAAAAAATCAGTCATTGAAAACCTTCGGAACACATTTCTACTCTGACACACATGGGGTTGCCATGAGTCAGAGTCAACTTGATAGCAACTCGTGGGAGTTGTGGTAGCCAAGATAACCTTTTAGAAGTATTGTGAGATGCATTTTACTTTCTGAGAACTGGCATAAAAGATTGGTCATTATTCTCATTTCAATTCCAGTTGTAAAGATGACGAAAACATATGATTTGGCCAAAATATTGAGATTTTGTTAAAAAGTGTTTTTCTATATATTTAAATAAAACCCATCTCTGAAAAAAGATTACTTTCATCTTTGTTTCTAATGCTTGTTTATTATTATTATTATTACTTATTTATTTTATAAAGTCCATGTGAACTTCAAGTTTTTTTCTGGGCCAGTGACATGGAATATGACTGTTAACAGTTGGTGGTCATTAAAAAACATTCTTGGAAAGCTGCTATAGCATTGGGCAGCCATTACTGTCATATTGTAAGTGAAAAAGGTGAATCATAGTATTTTTAAAATGAAAGGGAACTTAGAAATAATTTTGTTCAACTCCCTTGCTTTAGAGATAAAAGTAGTCATGTAACAATTTCTTATTTTATACCCAATTTAGAAGCTTCCAATATTCTTTCATAAAATGAAAGCATACAATCAAATAAGCCACTACTCCTTGTAGAAACACTTTATTCTAGCATCACATTTCTATTCCATTTAACCATTGCACTAGTGTATATATTTGTAATTCTCACTCTCCACATAAAGCAATCTCAGGTGCATTTTAAATGTTATCCATGAAGTTATTGAAACCACCTCAAAAATAACTTACATTTCCATACAGAATTCCACAAAATACTTTCACAGTAAGGAGGTATTTTGCAATGAAAAAAAAAGATTAGGTAGATAAAGCAGCTTCCAATATAGCGGGATTCTTACAGAACTGATAAAATTAGTTGAAGGCTGAGAGAATATCTTGAATGGATGAGGAAGAGGGGATCAAAGGAAATTTATTTCACAGTTTCATGGATAGAATGTAATAACATTTCAGTGTCAGAAAATTCTATGAGAGTGTTCAGCCTCATTTCCAAGTCAAATAATTGCCTTGTCTCCTTTGTATCATGTTAAACCGGCTTGGATTTTCATGACTCTCCAGTGAATTTCTAGCTCCTGATCTTAATTTTCCTAAGAGCCTTCTCTTGCCTTTAGTTTCCCACTGGATCTGATGTAACATTTATGTTTGAGTTTATCTTGAGTAGAAACTGTGTCTAATAAATCCTTGGAACTCTGTACTGCCCAACACATACTTATTTAGTTTATTTTCCTTATGGTATCTTCTCTGAAAATGTTTATATTAAATGGCTAATTTAGCTAACCTAATATACTAATTTTATCTAATGAATAAAAACTATTAAAATGCAGATAAAAGCACTTGATGGTCATTGAAAGTCCTGGATGGTAAAATATGTTTTCTTAGGGGTTGAACAATCTCTAACAAATAAAATGGTCACATAAATTGAAAACATTCATAAAATATTCTTCCCATGAGCCAAATTTAGATGATGAAGATTCATTAGAATGACTGCATTGGCATAGATTGTATAAAGTCACCAAGGTACCAGTGACTAAGAAAATTGGTTATAATTCACTTGAAAATGTTGTGGTGCTATGTTCATTGTCTTCTGAATTTGACTTATAAAATCAAACCAGAATCTTCAATGGACATTTTAATAATGCATTCAAGCAGTCATTTTGCCAAATCCCTTTGAAACAATATTAGATAGAAAGATATTATAAGCATTCTTTTTGATGAGTGGCATGTAGGTAATGACCTTGTCTAATCCATAGAGCTTTGTATACAATAAAAGCATTGAAAGAGAATTGATTATAGTGAGATAGAATGCATTTTTAGTACATTGGCTATTTATTCATATGCCTTGATGTGTGCTTAATTTGAATTTTAGAGAACAATTTTCTGATTATGAAATCAATACATGTTCATTGTAGAAAATCAGCAAAATGCAAAAGAAAAGATAAGGGAAAATTAAACAGATTAACTCATTGCTTAAAAATAATCATTACTTCTATTTTGGTGCAAAAGTTTTTAGAATATATTTGTATGTTTATTCATATATGCATATAAACACATATATTTATTATTACCCAAACTAACTGCCATAGAGTCTATTCTGATCCATAGTTCTCCTACATGACAGAATAGAACTGTCCCATAGGGTTTCTAAGGCTGTAAGTTTTTTTTTTTTTTTTTTTTTTGAACTTTTTATTGTGATTTGGATGAAAGTTTACAG
>NW_006921802.1:3367250-3368292 GCF_000298275.1 Orycteropus afer afer
GAAGCAGATTGCCTCGTCTTTCTCCAGTGGAGTGGCTGGTGGGTTCAAATTGTTGAACTTTTGGTTAGCAGCCTAATGCCTTAACCACAACACCAGCAGAGTTCCTCTAAAATTAAACAGTACATAAGTATTCTCATAATTTGTTTTTATCAATTTAATATTTTAAATATATGTAATGGATGTATTTATTCCATGTAAGCAACATAGTTTATTTCTCTAGCTCGATGTTTGAGCATTTTTGTAATTTTCTTTTTAGTTGCTACTATAAGTGATTCTTTGACGAACATTTGCATACTTAAATTTTATTAGTTCCTTTTTTAAATTATGTAAGCTTTAAGTATAATGTGATTATACCTTGTGTTAAATTCCTAGAAACAGAAGTTTGGGTAAAATGGTAAGACTGTTAATATTATTTTTATATAGCTGGAAAGTGTTCTTTATAAAATATATCCTAGTTTTACTTCAATGATCAGTTTAGGAGAGTCTGTTTCCTTCACTTTACACAATTTTATTATGTCTTAGTGATTTATCAACATTTTAAGCAACATCATGATAAGCAGAGAAAAGATTGAAATAAAGGATTTCATTTTACTTGGATCTACAATCTTTATCTATGGAAGCAGAAGTCAAGAAATCAAATAACATATTACTTTGTGCAAATCTGCTGCAAAAGATCTCTTTAAAGTGTTAAAAAGCAAAGATGTCATTTTGAGGACCAGGTACACCTTACCCAAGCTATGGTATTTTCAATTATCTCATATGTATGTGAAAGCTGGACAAGGAATAAGGATGATCAAAGAAGACCTTCTTGGTGAAAAATATTGAATATACCATGAGCTGCCAGAAGAATAGACAAATCTATCTTGGAAGAAGTACAGCCAGAATGTTCCTTAGAAGTGAAGGTGACAAGACATTGTATCATGACTTTGCATATGTTACATGATTATTACTAAAAAGTAATATTGTATAGTAAAATGATATTTAAGTTTGTTGGGAATATAGAGGTAGGTTATACAAACTCAAAAGATATTAAGAAAATTTA
>NW_006921802.1:3370424-3379821 GCF_000298275.1 Orycteropus afer afer
TTTCCCAATCTGTAGGTTCTCTTTTGACTCTTTTGGAGAAGTCTTTGGAAGCACTTAAAAATTTAATTTTTAGAAGGTCCCAATCTTCTGGTTTCTCTTCTGCTGTTTGTGCATTTTGAGTTATGGTTGATAGTCTATTTATGCCATATATTAGTGTCCTTAAATTAAATTAAGGCCCTTGTCAAATATGTCATTGCCAAATATTAAGGAAATTTACAAAAATTCTTGAGTACTAAATTAGAATCCTTAATACATAGTGATTCAAAATAATCACATAATGCACAAGTGATTTCACAAGCATTCATTGACAGTCTAGTTTGTCCTAGGTACTTTCTTTGTTGTTGATAGTTGCTGTCTAGTCAATTCCAATTCATGGCAACCTCTTGTGGAGAGTAGAACTGGTCCATAGTGTTTCCAAGGCTGTGACCTGTTAGAAGCAGATTGTCAAGCTTGTCTCTCCAGATACCACTTGTTGTTGTTCTTAGGTGCCATTGAGTCGGCTCCTACTCATACCAATCTTATGTACAATAGAATGAAACACTGGCTGGTTCTACACCATCCTCCCAATCCTTGCCATGCTTGAGCCCATCTTAGTTCCTGTGTCAATCCATCTTGCTGAGAGTCGTCTCCACCTTCGCTGACCCTCCACTTTACCAAGTATGATTGATATCTTTCTCTGGGAATGGTCCCTTCTGACAACATGACCAAAGTAGGTAAGACTAAGTCTGGCCATTGTCACTTCTAGGGAGCATTCTGACTGCACCTCTTCCAGGACAGATTTGTTCGTTCTTCCAGCAATCCACGAAATTGTCAGTATTCTTCGCCAACACCATTCAAAGGCATCAACTCTTCTTCAGTCTTCCTTATTCATTATCTAGTTTTCACATGTATATGAAGCAACTGAAAATACTTGGCTTGGGTTAAATGCACCTTAGTCTTCAAATTGATATTTTTCCTTCTTAATACTTTAAAGGAAGCCCTGATGGCACAATGTCTAAGACATTTGACTGCTAACTCCAAGGCTGGTGGTTCAAACCCACCAGTCACTCCTCGGAAGGAAGACTGGGCAATCTACTTCTGTAGAGAAACTGCCTCGGAAAAATAAAGAGGGGTCACTATGAATCAGGATTGACTCAACAGCAGTGAGGTTTTTTTTTTTTTTAACACTTTAAAGAGGTCTTTTGCAGCAGATTTTCCCACTGAAGTATGATGTATTATTTCTTGACTCTTGTTTCTATGATGTTGATTGTGGATCCAAGTAAAATGAAATGACTGACAACCTCAATCTTTTCTCCATTTATTGTGATGTTGCTTATTGGTCTAATAGTGAGGATATTTGTTTTCCTTATGTTGAAGTGTAATCCATATTGAGGACTGTAGTCTTTCATCTTCATCAGTAAGGCAGTAAGGGTTTCAAGTTGTCTTCACTTTCAGCAAGCAAGGTTGTGTCATCTACATATCTCAGGTTGCTAATGAATCTTCCTTCAATCCTGAGTCTGTGTTCTTCATATAGACCAACTTTTCAGATTATTTGCTCAGCATACAAATTGAACAATTACGATGAAAGGATACAAGGCTGACACACACCCGTCCTGATTTCAAACCATGCTTATCACCTTGTCCTGTTCAAACAAAAGCCTCTTGGTCTATGCACTGGTTCCTCATAACACAATTGAGTCTTCTAGAATTCTTATTCTTTGCAATGTTATCCATAATTTGTTATGATCCACACAGTCGAACACCTTCACATAGTCAATAAAATGTGGGTTGAACATTTTTGTGGTATTCTTTGCTATCATTTAAGATCCATCCAACATAAGCAGTGAGATCCCTCATACATGTCCTTCTCTACATCCAGCATGAATTTCTGGAAGTTCCTTGTCAATATGCTGCTGCAACTGTTTTTGAATTATCTTCAAAACTTTACTTGTGTGTGATATTAATGATATTGTTCAGTAATTTTCATACTCTGTTGCATCACCTTTCCTTGAAATGTGCACAAATATAAATCTCTTCTAGTCAGTCAACCAGGTAGGTGTCTTCCAAGTTTCTTGACATAAATGAGTGAGCGCCTCCAGTGCTGCATCCATTTGTTGAAATATCTCAATGGGTATCTCAAATATCTTAAAGCCAATTTCTGGAGCCTTGTTTTTCACTAATTTTTTCAGTGCAGCTTGGACTTCTTCTTTCAACCCCATTGATTTCTGATCATATGCTACCTCTGAAATAGTTGGACTTTGAGCAATTCTTTTTGGTACAGTGACTCTGTGTATGCCTTCCATCTTCTGTTAGTGCTTTCTGCATTGTTCAATATTTTGCACATAGAATCCCTTAATGTTGCAACTTGAGGCTTGAATTTTCTCTTCAGTTCTTTCAGGTTAAGACATTGTGGATGTATTCTTTGCTTTTTGTTTTCTAACTCCAGATATTTGCACACTTCATTGTAATACTTTACTTTGTCTTCTCAAGCTACTCTTTGAAATCTTCTGTTCAGCTCTTTTTTTTTTTTTTAATAATTTCTTCCATTCACATGATCTACTCTCCGTTAAACAGTATGTTTCAGAGTCTCTTCTCACATCCATTTAGATCTTTTCATCCTTTCCTGTATTTTTAATGACCTTTTGTTTTCTTCATGTGTGATGTTCTTGATGTCATTCCAGAATTCATCTGGTCTTCAGTCATTGTTGTTCAATGTGCCAAATCTATTCTTCAGATGGTTTCTAAATATAGAATATAATCAAGGTCATATTTTTGCTCTCATGGACTTGTTTTAATTTTCTTCAGCTTCAACTTGACCTTGCATATGAGCAATTGATGTTCTGTTCCACATTCAGCTCCTGGTCTTCTTTTGACTGATGATATTGAGATCCTCCATCACTTCTTTCCAAAGATGTAGTCAATCTCATTCCTGTGTATTCCATCCATACATATGAGTTCCATATGTATAGCCTCTGTTTATATTGTTGGAGAAAGGTATTTGCAATGAGTAAGTCATTGGTCTTGCAAAATTATTTCATGCAATCTCCAGATAGCACTAGGTAAGCTCAAACTGCCAACCTTTCAGTTAATAGTCTAATACTTAACAATTTACATCACCAAAGGACTACTGGGTTCTTTTTCAGGATCTGAAATATTTAAATAAAATTCTATATTCTCAGGGATTTTAAAATCTAATGGGAAAGATAATAAATAACAAATATTTGATTTTTGGTAGATTGGAAAACATTGCAGTCGTGGGTTGTGATAATGTTGAATGCACGTGGCTTCTAACTAAAAGTTGGACATTTGAGTCCACCCAGAGGTGTCTAAGGAGCTCTGGTAGCATAGTTCCTAAGGCACTTGACTGCTAACCAGAAGGATGGTGGTTCAAACCCACTAGCCACTCCTTGGAAGGAAGGTTGGGCAATTTACTTCTGTAGTGATACTGCCTCGGCAACCCAAGGAGGGGTCACTGTGAGTCAGGGTTGACTCGATAGCACATAACAACAACAACAACAGAGGTGTCTAAGAAGAAAGTCCTAGTGATCTACCTCTGAAAAAATAGCCATTAAAAACTCTACAGAACACAGTTCTCTGACATATATGGAGTCTCTATGAGTCAGAAATGACTCAATGGCAATTGGTAAGGATGCTATTTTAGAGTTATAACCCACAAACCAAAGAAGGATCCTCTCAAGGCATGGACACTGCTTAAATAAATGAGAAGGATAGAGTTGATTCAAATCAGAGGAAAAGGAATGTGATCCTGAAGTACAGGAACTAAAGCCCAGAGATGCTAGATTATCATGGCATATTCAAGGACCTGAAAGTACTTAGGATAATGAGCATATGTAGCTTGTTTAAGAGAAAAGACAAACAATGAGATTAGAAAGAGAAACAGGAACTACCTCAATTCCTGATGAACACAATTCACTATAATTTGTAAATATATACATTTACATATGAAGCTCCTGGGTGGCTGAAATGGTTTGCGCTTGGCTACTAATCTAATATATCAGACAATGTTTCATTGCTATTCGTAAGATTTTCAGTGGCCAATTCTTTCAGAAGTGAATGGCCCTATCCTTCTTCCCAATTGGTCTTAGTCTGGAAGTTCTGCTGAAACCTATCTACCATGAGTGAACCTGATGGTATTCAGAATACCAGTGACATAGTCTCCAGCCTCACAGCAACACAAAAGCCACCATAGTATGGCTGACAATGAGTGGTGAAAGGGTATGCTTCAGGGTTGTATTCTTTCACCATGATTATTGAATCAGTATGCTGAGCAAATAATCTGAGAAGCTGGAGTATATGAAGAGGAACATGGCATCAGGATTGGAGGAAGACTCATTAACAACCTGTGATACACAGATGACACAACCTTGCTTGGTGAAAGTGAAGAGGGCTTGAAGCACTTACTGATAAAGATCAAAGATTATAGTCTTCAATATGGATTACACCTCAACATAAAGGAAACAGAAATCCTTACAAATGGACCATAAGAAACAACAGGATAAATGGAGAAAAGTTTGAAGTTGTCAAAGATTTCATTTCATTTGGATCCACAATCAACACTCACAGAGCAGCAGTTAATAAATAAGACATTGCATTTCACTAGGCAAATCTCCTGCAAAAGACCTCTTTAATGTGTTGAAGAGCAAAGATGTCACTTTGAAGACTAAGGTGTACCTAATTCAAGCCATGATATTTTCATTTACCTCATATGAATGTGAAAGCTGGACAATGAATAAGGAAGACTGAAGAAGAGTCGATGCCTTTGAATTGTGGTGTTGAAGAATACTGAAAATACCATGAACTGCCAAAAGAAGGATCAAATGTGTCCTGGAAGAAGTGCAGCTCCTTAGAAGTGAGAATGGTCAGACTTTGTCTCACCTGTTTTGGGCATGTGGTCAGAACGGACCAGTCCCTGGGCAAGAATATCATGCTTAGTAAAGCAGAGGGTCAGAGAAAAAAGGGAAGAACCCTCAAAGATTTGGATTGACACTGTGCCTGCAATGATGGGCGCAAGCATAGCAAGTATTTTGAGGAAGGCACAGGACTGGGCAGTGTTTTCATTCTGTTGCACGTAGGTTTGCTATGAGTTGGAGCCAAACCAGTGGTGCCTAACAACAACAGCAACAACTACAACAACTAATGTAAAGACTGATGTTTCAAACATAAGCTGCTTCACCAGGGAAAAAAGGACTGGCAACCTGCTTCTGTAATGATTACAGCCAAAAAAGGTTTTATGGACCAGCTCTACTATGTAAAAATACGTGAGATGTCCATGAGTCAGAAATATCTCTATGGCAGCTTTTTTTTTTTTTTTTTTTTTTTTTGAGGTGGGTGGGATTATGGGGAGAATAAAAGATGTATTAAGATGAAATTTTCATTGTAAGTACTTTATAATATGATTAAGAAATATTTTTTCTATCATAGAAATACATTGATTATAAAATAATGATGTTGCTGTTGTTAGGTGCTCTCCAGTCACTTCCAACTTATGCAAGACCCAATCCAGAAGAAACTCCCTTTCAAATGGTTGGCTGCTCATGGAAAATCTCATCATAGAATTGATTACCTTGTATGAGATCTCATTATTTTAGATAACTATACCTTATCTGTCAAACCAGAAAATCCTGACCCAGCTTAGCTGACACACAATTTTATCCTTCACACCTGATTAGCACCCAAGCACTTAACCACTATACCATCCTGGCACTTTCTTACCCAACTCACCAAAAAAACAAAAAACCCAAACTCACTGCTATGGAGTTAATTACAACTCACAGCGACCCCCACTGGGTTTCCAAAGCTGTAAATCTTTATGGAAGCAGATTGCCCTATTTTTCTTCCACAGAGTGCCTGGTGGGTTTGAACCACTGACCTTTTGGTTAACAGCCAAATCCCTTAACCGCTACACCACCAGAGCTCCTTTCTTACCCAACTACTGGGAAAAAAATTAAATAAATAAGTAATTCATATTTTGTCATTCTTGTCAATCACTCTAAAGATGAATATTCAGTGATATGCCTATAATGGTCTTTGTAATTAGGTAATACAAATAGGATTTTGGTGTACTGATGTGGAAAGTGATACACAAAATGAAAACAGCAAGATGCAGAGCAACATCTATTAATAAGAGCCTATTTTCTGTACTGAAAAATGGTAGAAAATATGTTTTCCTCTGAGAAAGTTAATAGATGAAGCATGTGAACTTTAAAAAAAAATTAAATTTTGCAATAAATAATTCAATAATCCTGGTTAATGCTTGCTTTGTTAGAATACAGTGATCCTCTGTATATTCAAATTGGGTCTTATGACTACTAAGAATTATTTACAGATTTAACCTGCTCATTTGAAAAGTATTATTAATAAATGTAAGGATTCCAATGGAAAAAAGTTACAGCAAAATAATTAACAACAAGTAAAATGCAATACCTGGGTGAAAAGCTAAAGGAACAGAGATTGTTTGCTCAAAGGAGGACATGTGGGGACAATTTAACAAGGAATGCCTATTGAGTGTATACTCTGTATGGTGCCCTGATGAAATGGTGATGAGCAGAAATCTCAGGTTCATGGAATATTGGAGAAGATGTATGTTAATTGATGTCATAATTTGTCCATGATTTGGGGGAGGTGCAGACCTCTGGATAACAGGGGTCAGGAATTGGTTTTATATCAGCAGAGGTGACATTTAAAATATTGAACACAAAGAATAACACAAGTATGGACCAATCAGCAGGGATACTGGATAGAATAATTAAATAAACCCTTTAATTTCTGGATAGAAATGAGAGCTGGCAATGGCCTAGACGCAAAGACACTCAGTGGATTCCACAGTAGAATTTTAACAACAACCCTAGGAGGTAGGTAGTATAGGGTCAACATGCTCAGTATTTACTGTTACTGAAGGTGTTTTTTTTTTTTTTTTTTTTTCATATTCTAGAAAATGTCATGCGATAGTTTACTTATGAAATATATATTAAATCATTAAATGCATATTAAGTTAAAACATTGGTAGATCTCATTCACTGAAGCTGTTTTCTCCTCAAGTTTTCTTGCCAGCCAATTTCCCAGAAGTATCTTTGTACTGCTCATTACGTTACTTTTTCTTTAAAAGAAATGGCCAAATTAACTGTCTTTCACCTCAGCAAACTTCACACTGCTTAGCTTTCTTTTTCTGAAGATAATATCATTTCTAGAAGCTAGTAATTCTTTGGATGATAAAGTATAGATAGTAACTTCACCAACATGACAAGTTTTGGGATGTTCCTCTGGGCTGAAGTACATAGCGACAAGCTTTATTATAACTTTTAATTTTAAGAACATCTATCATTGTTAATTTCTTTAAAGTACCAAAATACATACAATTAACAAGGTACATATTTGTAAGTAAGCTGTAGTCTTTGGTGATAGCTCCATAACAACAGCTTACTTTTTGTACAGAAGTTCACAAAACACTTTTTATTTACTTATTACAACAACCTTTTGAGTGAGACAATATAATTCACATTTTATGAATAAATAAATTGAGCATCAGAGATATTAAATTATTTGGCTTAAGGCACATAGCTTATCAGTTGTAATCAGGGCTAAAGATCTGTGAGTTTTTGTTATAAATCTAATGTTCTTTTGTTCTTTCTACTATACTACACTACCTCACGAAGGTCTTTTTTTTTTCCCCTCTCTAAGTGTTTATTATTGACTACAAATAAAAGTTTCAGTTAGTTGTCTTTAAAAGACAAAATACTTTAAAGTCCTTTATCAATTTATAATAGACTAAAAGCCTTTGTCTTTTAGAATGTAATAATGTTAATAATAAAACCTTCCAATTACATAAATGTGGGTTAGGTTCTATAATATTGAATCATAATCTCTACTGACAAAAATATATTAATACATTCTAAATTTTATATTTTACATTCCTTTTTCACCAATAAACCAGATTGGGTGAAGTGGTACATATTCCTCTATGTGTTCGATAACTATTGGATTTTGCACTATGCATCCAATAAGTGCAACTTCCCTCCAACCTATAGAAGCAGATGCCTTATGAATTATAGATTTTTGCATAACAAAAGTCAATATCTGCATGTTCATTTGAATTTTAATAATTCAGGACTAATTTGCTACAGCTAGAATGGGACAGATCCATCTTCTTTTGCAAAAATATGAAAAATGAAGACAAACACTAAATTACTTTTATTTACTCTCTTTAAAATTTTAGGTAAAGTTTGAAATTAAAGCCTACCAATTTCATGAATCAGTATAGACACTATAATTCTAAGGAAAATTCAGGTAAGAATGATAATTTTTTTCTTCCATTAATAGTAAAATGTAGGCTCTTTTGCAATTCAAGAATCATATTCTGTATGTCTATAGACTATAAAGTATGTGTTAGAATATAAAACATCACGTGCCCTAAACATCCTTATTTGGCTGCATTGGGCTCAATAATAGCCCCTTCAAAGAGATCCACATCATAATCCCTGTGAATATTGTTATATATGTTAAAAGTTATTTTGCAGATGTGATTAAGTTAAGGATTTTGATATGGGGAGATTATCCCGAATTATTCCAATGAGCCCTAAATGTAATTACCAGTGTTGTTGTAAGAAGAAAGGGAGGGATGTTTGTCTATAGAAGGAGAAGGCAATATGATGACAGAAGCAAGATGCTAGGCTGCTGGCTTTGAAGATGGAGAACAGTGCTACAATTCCCTAATGCAAGCAGGCAAGAAAATGAATTCTTTTCTCAGAGCATCCAGAAAGAACTAACCCTGCTGACACCTTGACATTAGGGCAGTGAGACTGATATTGGACTTTTGACTTCCAGAACTGTAGTTCTTTATAGTCTGAGTAAATTAAAGATGCAACAAATGCATGTAGCTATTTTTCAGATATAAATACACATAAATTTATTTTTCAATGTAACTAAATTTATATGAACTTCTTACTTTCTTGTTTTTTGTTCATTTGTTTTCCCAATATACTGAAGTAAAAGTAATAATACAATTGTTTGCATACCTGGGAAGAAAAAGAGTCTACTTATTTATTTACTACAAATTTTGTGATGATAGTAGATGAATTATGATATCTTAAATGACCAAATGTTTTGCTGAGTAAATGAAACTACACCTTTTTCAAGTACAATAGATATTCTGTCCACATGACATAACTTGTCATTGGATAAATTTAGTTCATTTATGAAAATGTGCAGATGAGAATTAGCCTACTTCTATTCCTTATTCAGCTACCTGGCCAACTGACTGGAAGAGATCCATATTTGTGCCCATTCCAAAGAAAGGTGATCCCACAGAATGTGGAAATTCTAGAACAATATCATGAATATTGCACACAAGTAAGATCTTATTGAAGATAATTCAAAAACGTTTGCAGCAGTATATTGACAG
>NW_006921802.1:3380736-3387988 GCF_000298275.1 Orycteropus afer afer
GGTCCACGAAAGAGGGGGAGGCCTTCAACGAGATGGATTGATACAGTGGCTGCGATGATGGGCTCAAGTATAGCAGGGATTGTGGGGCTGGCACGGGATCGGGCAGTGTTTCGTTCTGCTGTGCATGGGGTTGCTATGAGTCGGAAATGACTCGATGGCACTTAACAACAACAACAACAACATTCCTTATTCAATGGCACATAACAAGAACAACAAAACATTCCTTATTTATCAAATAGCTTATTATCTGACATTTTGTATTTATGACAATTGTAAAAAAATCTACTATCTGAAAATTTTGCAAATTAATGATCTACCAATGGCAGTAATGAATGCTGAGGTGTGAGAAAAGAGTAAAGCCAGCTGTGATGGTTAAGGCTGTATGTCATCTTGGCTGGATCATGATTCTCAACAGTTTGGCAATTATTTAATGGTGTAGTAATCCACTTTCCATTTTCACATAAAACCAATGAACTGGTCTTTGGAACCTAACCATATTGATAAGTGAGGACTGGGTGTATTTCGTTTCTTTTCAAAGAAGTTGTTCATCATCAGGTTGTTGTTATTAATTTTGTTAGGTGCCGTCTAGTTGACTCCGACTCATAGTAACTCTATGTACAGCAGAACGAAACACTGCCTGATCCTGTGCCAGCCCCATGATCTTTGCTATACCTGAGCCCATCCTTGCAGCCACTGTGTCAATCCGTCTCATTGAGGGCCTTCACCTTTTTCATTGATAATGGTAAACATCAGGTAAGTTTGACTTTTTAAATTTAAAAAGGATCATATATGTTTTTCCTTTCTGAAAAACAGCTCTCATTTAGTATAACAGTAAAATAGCTAAGCAAAAGGGAGAAATAAAACCTTATAATTGTACCAGTGAAGATATTTGCTGTTAATATCTATGTTTATATCCCTTTAGAACTTTTAAAATACACATGTTCATGTATATTAAAAAAAACCAAAAAACAAAAAACAAGTAAAACCTTATTCTAGGCCCTGTTTATAATCTGTTTCCCCTTTCCCTTCCATTTATCAACTTAGTATCAACATCTTTCCATGTGAAGACATGTTCTAAAAATTTGGAATTTCCAACTAAATAATTTTCAAAGGACTCTGTGATAGAGGTAAATCCAGATTTCTACTGAGCAGAAGGAAATTCTAATTTTTTTTATTGTTGAAAGTATGCCTGGAAGGTATGATAAGTTAATTTTATGGCACAGATTTTTTTTCCAGCACAGCTTCCGCCCATCTAAATAATTATGGTTTCTTTCCTTATGCCACATTTTCTTCTTTGTCTGTGATTAAAACCTCTTCAATTAGGAGCTAGAGAATCATTCTAATTTAGAATTGATTTAAAATTCACTGGCCTGGACTTACAATTCTAATTTTTTGCTGCTTGTGTCCATGCACCAGGAGGCCTTTAGCAACGTGTAGCCTTCTATTGCTAGAAATAAAAGGTTCTTTAAAAGTGTATTATAAAGGCCCTACAGAGTACATAGACATGAAATACATGGCAAATCTTTTATAGATTTCATTTTAAATGAGATAAAGCCATGTGAATGAAATCTCCTTTAGTAAATTCACGAGTTTGCAAATCACAGAATCCAATGTTTCAGTGGACTGTAATGTAACTTTAGCAAAGGCAAAGTATGTCTTCATTGGATACATGTTAGACTGAAAAAAACACGAAAAAGACTCAGAGGAGAGTAACAAAATATTTATTATTAGAAAATAATATCTATAGAAGAACTGACAGGATTGTATTTATTGCCTTTGATAAAATCAACCAATAACAATGCACTGCCATAGAGTCGGTTCCAACTCTTGGTGACCCCTCCTTGGGTTTCTGAGGCGGTATCATTCGGGAAGTAGATTGCCCAAACTTCCTTCCCAGGAGTGGCTGGTGGGTTTGAACGCCCAGCCTTATGATTAGCAATCAAAGCCTTAGGCACTACTCCACCTGCTGGTAATTACAAACAGCATTAAAATTGCAAATGTGTTCTTTGTTGGATATTGTTGTTGTTGTTGTTGTTATTTGCTGTCGAGTCGGTTCCAACTCTTGGTGACCCCTCCTTGGGTTTCCGAGGCAGTATCACGACAGAAGTAGGAATGCCCAACCTTCCTTCTGAGGAGTAGCTGGTGGGTTTGAACCGCCAGCCTTCTGGTTAGCAGTCAAGTGCCTTAGGCATTATGCTACCAGAGCTCCTTTGTTGGATAGTGATTGGATAATAGCAAATCCCCACTTTTCACTTTTCTGTTAAGCTGTAGCACTTCTTTTTCTAGGGATCTCTGAGGGTGTTGTGGTTAAAGCATTTGGCTGCTAATCAAAGTGTTGGTGGTTTGATGCTGCCTTTTGGAAGAAAGATAGGGCAGTCTGCTTCTGTAAACACTTACAGTCTTGGAAACCCAGTGGGGGTCACAATGAGTCAGAATCAACTCAATGGCAGTGAGTTTGCTTTTTTTGTTGTTTGAGCCACCTGAAGCTAGGTCAGTTCTCACAAGTTACAGCAGCACCATTCTTCTAAATTGGCAGACATTAGCAGCAAGTTTTGGAGTCTACAGGACATTTGCACTTCTGACATGCTGGCTACCAATTCAGGGTTTCACTCTATCACTTCAGGATATTAGCTGGACACTCAGAATCCCTGATTCCCCACCCTTCTACCCCCAGGTCCACTATCCTCTCATACCACTTTGGGTCTGATAATTTTCTAGAATGATTCACAAAACTCACAAAAAGTGCTGTATTTGTAATTAACATCTTTATTTTAATAAAAAAGGATACAAAGGAAGAGTGGGCTCCAATACTGAACTTCCATGTCCTAAAATATGCCCTATCTTCTGATGAAGGAACCCTTGGAGGTTTCATGTCCAGAGATTTTATTGAGGGCTTCATTACAAAATGCATGAGGTATGACACAGTGGGGCTATCTGGTCTGGCCAGTCCACATGTCAGAGTTGCCTCATGACCTCACCTAACCTGTTAGTTAGTTGTCATCTGGAGTCCTTATCAAAGATACTCATATTCCCAGGTATTTTCAGACATTATCTCTCAGAAACTGAGGACAAAGATAAAATTCTTTGCATAAAGTTAACGTAAATTCCACAGAATCTGACCAGCTATTAACCTTGTTTGTTAAGGACAAAACAAAAATTAAAAGCCTTAAAATAAAGACCTAGGTAACGTCTCTAAAGGGGATTTCTCGCCCCCACCACATTATTTATTAGAAAGGCAGTGAGTGTGATAGAAAATACAATAGATCAGTTGGAAATTAGTAGATTTGCCTTCTATTGCAGCCCTACCACTGACTCACCATATAATCTTTCATGCATGGTATTATCTCTCTGGGTGAGAGTTTACTCATCTTTAAAATGAAATGATAAGAGTAAGATATCACTATATTCCATCAGCTCTGACAGAGGTAAAATTATTCTTATTCACTGTAGCTGAGACTAGTAGTTGTTTTCTCCAACATCCATTTTCCCATTTTTTCTAGATACAAACCGTGATTTTTAGCTGGGTTTAATTTTTCCTAATTGATGTATTTTAATTGTGGTGTTGGCAAAGAATACTGAAAATATTAAGGACTGCCAGAAGAACGAACAAATCAGTCCTGGAGGAAGTGCAGCCAGATTTTTCTCTTAGAAGTGAGCATGGCCAGACTTCATCTCAACTACTTTGGTCATGTTGTCAGAAGGGATCATTCCCTGGAAAAGGATATCATGCTTGGTAAAGGGGAAGGTCAGGAAAAAAGAGCAAGACCCTCAATGAAGTGGATTGACACAATGAGGGGCTCAAACATAGCAAGGATTGTGAGGATGGCACAGGACCAGGCAGTGTTGCCTTCTGTTGTACATGGGATCACTATGAGTTGGAGCTGACTTGTGGCACATAACAATAATAACAACATTTCCTAGAATAAATGAATACATTCTCAATTTTCTTGAAACATAGTGTGTTCACATAAGTAAAGTCTGGTAAATAGGATGGGAACAGCATAGTTGCATGGGAGTTTTGGGAAGATAGTTTAAAGGGATTTGAAAGGATCTCCCACTCTCCCTTTTTTTTTTTGTCCTGCTCTTTCTCCTTTCAGCCTATGACCAAGATGAAGTGGTTTAAGCCCCAGCAGCCATCTTGGACCATAAGGTTATGTTAGAGTTGTTGTCACTGGCTAGATGATCAAGGAGAAAGACAGCAAGGTAGGGCTCCCTGAGAGAACTCTGGTAGCGTAGTGCCTAAGGTACTTGACTGCTAACCAGAAGGCTGGTGGTTCAAACCCACCAGCCACTCCTCGGAAGGAAGATGGGGCAATCACTTCCATAGTGATACTACCTAAACCCAAGAAGGGGCCGCTATGAGTCAGGTTCAACTGGACAGCACATAGCAACAACGACAACAGGTCTCCCTGATGACACCACAGAACCACTATGTATGGTTGGAATGCCTGCTTTTGTGATTATTTTACATGAGAGAGAAGAAATTTCTATCTCCGTTAGGCCATATCAAATTATTTTCTGTTAAACACTATTTATCTCTAATACTAGCTGATGCAATCAATCACATGTGATTATTTGTTTTTTGAAATAGCTACAGCTATCAATTATTTTGCTCTTAGTAGATGTTGGACACTGTGCTCAGTGTTTCAGGGACATCATCTTATTTGAATTGTACAATAGGAAATGGAGGCTTAGAAAGTTTAAATAGCATCTCCAGGGTCAAATCAAATAGCTCTTAAGTGACAAAGCCTGGATTCTAAACCAGGTTGGGATGATGACAAAACTTGTTCTTTCAACAACTATCATCAGGTTATTTACTATGGTAGAAGATGGTGTTCTTAAGTTTCACATCACCATATGAGGTACACAAGGAGCACAGTGTGTTAGCTAATATTTCTCGAGAGCATTACAGAATTAGCAATACTTAGCATCAAGTCTAATCATCTTCCTGAATAGGATAAGGCACAAAAACCCAGGCTTATCTGGTGTAACAAGAGGGATAATGACAACTATCTCCAAATCTTACCTAGATTATTGATTATGTTATATTTTTTAAGAGATTTGTAAAGTGGAAATAACATTATTAATATTAAAGGTTCTGTTGGGTATTAAACCGGGTATTACACAGGGCTTTGAACAAGTTCATAATGGTTTGACCTCCTGCTGAGAACTTGTAGAAACACTAGATATTCTTACTTAGAATATAACATTTAACAAGATACCAGGTGATTCTTATGCATACATAAATGGGAGATTTTTAAGAACCACCTGAGGATCTGTTAAACTGTAGATGCTAATTCAGTACATCTGGGGTGGAAATGCAAATTCTCAACAGGGGGTCTAACTGGTATGAATCGGTTTGAAGCCCTAATTAAATAACATGTATTAAATAATATGTAAAATGCATAGTAGAATACCAGAAACACAATAGGTGTTCAATAAATCATATGTAACAGCATTACTATTGTATAGCTCCATAGTGAAAATTTTTGTGAGGCAGAAATAAGAGGCTCAAATACTGTCTCTGCAACTTGATAGTTATGGGAAAGTCATTCACTCTTTTAATTTCTTAGCATCTAATATTCTGAGGAGCTCTGGTAGCATAGTGGCTAAGGCACTTGACTGCTAACCAGAAGGCTGGCGGTTCAAACCCACCAACCACTCCTCAGAAGGAAGATGGGGAAATCTACTTCTGTAGTGATACTGCCTCGGAAACCCAAGGAGGGGTCGCTATGAGTTGGATCCGACTCGATGGCACATAACAACAAACAACAACAACATATAACTTATAAGATTGTTAAGAGATTTGGAGATAATGTATTTAAAGTGCCCATCACAGTACTTGACATATTTTAGAATACTGACAAATAGAAATATTAAAATTAACATTATTATTCTTGCAAGATTGTAATAAACATGCTCACCAACATATGTTCTTTTGGTCTATCAATACACATGAAAGAGAATGTTCACTTTGGAATATGACTGGGCTACACAAAGTGTGTCTATAATTAAAAGTTACTCTGGGATGGTTGTAAATCTTTAAATGAGCTATGGTGGTGCAGTGATTAAGCACTCATCTGCTAACAAAAATGTTGTTGATTCAAACCCACTAGCCACTCTAGCAAGAGAAAGATGGAGCAGTCTGCTTCTGTAAATATTTACAACCTTGAACTTAAGTGAAAAACCCCAAACCATAAAGTTCATCAAAGAAAAATAAGGGCAAATCTTTTTTTGTTGTTGTTGTTAGGTGCTGTCAAGTCATTTCCGACTCATAGTGACCCCATGCACAGCAGAACGAAATACTGGCCGATCCTGCACCAGCTCCATGATCTTTGTTATACTTGAGCCCATTGTCGCAGCCACCTTGTCAATCCATCTTGTCGAAGGCCTTCCCCTCTTTTGTTGACCCACCACCCCACCGCGCATGACATCCTTCTCCAGGGAATGGTCCCTTCTGACAACATGATCAAAGTAGGTGAGATGAAGTCTGGCCATTCTTGCTTCTAAGGAGCATTCCTGGTGGCCTTCCTCCAGGACAGGTCTGTTAGTTCTTTTAGCAGTCCATGGTATTTTCAGCATTCTTCGCCAGTACCACAACTTAAAAGCATCAACTCTTCTTCAGTCAACGTATTCATTGTCCAGATCTCACATGCGTACGAGGTGATTGGAAAGATTGTGGCCTGTGTCAGGTACACCTTAGTCCTCAAGGAGACATCCTTGGTCCTTAGCACTTGAAAGAGTTCCTTGGCAGCTGACCTACCCAGTGCTACACGTTGTCTAACATCCTGGCTGCTGCCTCCATTGGCATCAATTGTAGAACCAAGCAATGTGAATTCTTTGACAACCTCAATCTTTTCTCCATTTATATTGATGCTGCTTATTCGTCTAGTTGTGAGGATTTTTGTCTTCTTTATATTGAGATATAATCCATACTGCAGACTGTGTTTTTCAATCTTCATCAGTAAGTGCCTCAAGTCATCCTCACTTTCAGTAAGCAACGTGGTATCATCTGCATATTGCAGGTAGTTAATGATTCTTCCTCCAATCCTGATTCCATGTTTTTCTTCATATAGTCCAGCTTCTTGGATTATTTGATCAGCATATGGATTGAATAAGTATGGGGAAAGGATACAACCCTGATGCACGCACTCCCTTCTTGATTTTAAACCATGTAGTGTCCCCTTGTTCTGTTCGAAAGACAGCCTCCTGGTCCAGGTACAGATTCCTCATGAGTACAATCAAGTGCTCG
>NW_006921802.1:3389216-3410453 GCF_000298275.1 Orycteropus afer afer
CTTCCTTGTAGGCATATGGATATTATCCTATCACTGACAGCATTGTACTTCAGGACAGATCTTGAAACATCCTTTGTGATGATGAATGCCCCGTCACTCCTCTTTAAACTGTCATTCCTGGCATAGTAGACCATATGGTTGTCTGATTCAAAATGGCCAAAACCAGCCCATTTCAGCTCACTAATGCCTAGGATATCAATCTTTATGTGATCCATTTCATTTTTGACAACTTCCAATTTTCTTAGATTCATACTTCATATATTCCATATTCCAATTATTAATGGATGTTTGTCACTGTTTCTCCTCAATTTGAATGGTGTCACATCAGCAAATGGAGGTCTCAAAAGCTTTACTTGATCCATATGAATTAGGCTGATTTTACTCTGATAATGCAGCTTTCTCCCAATCCTACTTTGAGAGCTTTCTAAGCTAAGTGACTCATCTTCCTCCATTGTATTGGACAATGTTTCCAAACTATTCATAAAGTTGCACAGTAATGTATCAGACAGTGTTTCTCTGCTATTCATAAGGTTTTCCCTGGCCAATTCTTTGAGAATTGGATGGCCTCTTCCTTCTTCCTAGTTTGTCTCAGTCTGCAAGCCTGGCTGATACCTGTGCACCATGTGTACCCCACTGGGTTTGAAACACTAGTGGCCCAGACTCAAGAATCACAGCAACACGTCACCACAGTAGGGCAAACCAACAGAGAAGTTTGTCTCCCTTAGCTGTTGGAAACCTCTCCAACTACACTTACCTGGATCCCTGGGGCGATTCCTCAATCTATTCCAGTCCCCTTTGCCTTTTCTGTCCTCTCCCTGCCTTCCCACCTCACTGCTTGTGGGGCATGGCCTGGGTTCCCTCTCCTCATCTGGGTCTCTGACTGTGGCTGACTCCTCTGGGGGCAAACCTAAGGGTCCTAATTTATGGCATAAATAAACTATGAAGCATAACCCAAAATGCACAAGCACTGGAAGAGAAAATAGATGAGAAAATAAAATTAAAATTTTATGTGCATTGAAGGGCTTCTCCAAATGGGTAAAAAGAGATCCTACAGATAGGGAGAAAAAATATTTGGCTATGACATATTTGACAAGGGGCTTATCTCTAAAATTACAGGAAACTTCTGCACCAAAAAGACAAATAATCCAGTTCAGAAATGGTCAAAGGACAAGAACAGACATTTCACTAAAAGATATACAGGCAGCCAATTAACATGAGGAAATGCTCACAATCATTGGCCATGAACAAAACAAACAAAAAAAACAACAACAACAAAAAAAAACCTCACTACTCTTGAGTCATTTCTGACTCACAGAGACCCCTCCGTGGATTTCTGGAGCAGTATCTCTACAGAAGTAGATTGGCCAATCTTCCTTTTGAGGAGTGGCTGGTGGTTATGAACTGCCAGCCTTCTGGTTAGCAGTCAAATGTCTTTGGCACTATGCTGTCTGGGCTCTCCATTAACCATTAGAGAGATGCAAATCAAAACAACAATGAGATATCATCTCACCCCAGGAGTAGTGACAAAATTCAACAAGACAGAAAATAGTGAATGCTGGCAAGGGTGTGGAGAGATTGGAAGGAACCCTCATACATTGCTGGTGGGACTATAAAATGGTACAGCTACTGTGGAAAATGGTATGGAGTTTCCTAAAAAAATTGAAAATAGAAATGCCATTTGATCCAGCAATTCCATTACCAGGAATATGTCCTAAATAGGTAAGACCCAGGACATGAATAGACATATGCGCAGTCATGTTCGTCACAGCATGATTCACTATAGCAAAAAGATGGAAACAACCTAAGTGCTCATCAACAGATAAATGGGTAACCAAACTATGGTACACCCACACAGTGGAGTATTATGCAACATTAAAGAATAATGATGAATCCATGAATCACCTCATAACATGGATGAATTTGGAGGATATTATGCTGAGTGAATTAAGTCAATCACAGAAGGACAAATATTTTATGAATCCATTCTTGTAAAAAGTGAAAGAAAGGTTTAGGCAGAGAAAGAAATTTATTTTGTTGGATAGCAAGGAGGGAAGGAGAGGAAAAATTTCTGACTAGTTTGAGGGTCACATATTAATTTGGGTGAGGGGAGGGACGGTATGGTAAGAGTGTGTGACCAGCGTGGTGATGATGGGGAAATGAAGGACACAGAAACATGCATAAAAAATATAGGTAACAGAGGTAGATACTATTACATGCACAATATTTCATTACTAGTGGCAGCAAACACTCGGCTACACATAAATGTATGTTGTTGTTGTTAGGTGCCATCGAGTTGTCTCTGACTCATAGTGATGCTGTGTACAACAGAATGAACACTGCCTGGTCCTGTGGCAGCTGCATGATCCTTGGTATACCTAAGCCCATCATTACAGCCACTGTGTCAATCCATCTTATTGAGAGCTTCCCTTTTTTCATTGACCCTCAACTTTACCAAGTATGACAACCTTCTCCAGGGATTGGTCCCTTCTTACAACATAACCAAAGTAGGTGAGACAAAGTCTGGCCATTCTTGCTTCCAAGGAGCATTCTGGCTGCACTTCTTCCAGGACAGATTCATTAGTTCTTTTAGCAGTCCATGGTACTTTCAGTATTCTTTGCCAATACCACAACTCAAAAGCATCAACTCTTCTTAGGTCTTCCTTATTCATTGTCCAGCTCTCATACGTATATGAGGTGATTGAAAATACAATGGGTTGGGTTAGACACACTTTAGTTTTCAAAGAGACATCTTTGCTGTTCAGCACTTCTGGTATTTTGCAGAAGATTTGCCCAATGCAATATGTCATCTGTTGTCTTGACTGCTGCTTCCATTGGTGTTCATTGTAGAACCAAATAATATGAAATCTTTGACAACTTCAATCTTTTCTCCATTTATCATGATGTTGCTTACTGGTGCAGTTCTGAGGAATTTTGTTTCCTTTATATTGAGGTGTAATCCATACTGCAGATTGTAGTCTTCAGTCTTCATCAGTAAGTGCTTCAAGTTGTCCTCACTTTCAGCAAACAAACTTGTGTTGTCTACATATCACAGGTTGTTAATGAGTCTTCCTCCAATCCTGATGCCACGTTCTTCATATAGTCCAGCTTCTCGGATTATTAACTCAGCATACAGATTGAATAAATATGGTGAGAGGATACAACCCTGACAAGTTCCTTTCCTGATTTAAAACCATGCAGTGTGCCTTTGTTCTGTTCGAATGACAGCCTCCTCTTCTATGTACAGGTTCCTCATGAGTACAATGAAGTGTTCTGGAATTCCCATTCTTCTCAATGTTATCCATAACTTGTTATGATCCACAAAATTGAATGCTTTTGCATAGCCAACAAAACACAAGTAAACATCTTTCTGGTATTCTTTGCTTTGAGCCCAGATCTGTCTGACGGCAGCTATGCTATCCCTCCTTCCACATCCTCTTCTGAATCTACCTTGCATTTCTGGAAGTTCTTTGTTAATATACTGCCACAACTGTTTTTGAATATTCTGCAAGATTTTACTTGCATGTGATATGAATGATATTGTTTAATAATTTCCACATCCTGTGAAATTACCTTTCTTTAGAATGGGTACAAATATGGATATCTTCTAGTCATTTGGCCAGGTAGCTGTCTTCCAAATCCCTTGGCATAACAGAGTGAGTAGCTCCAGTGAGGCATCCATTTTTTGAAACATCTCAAAAGATATTCCATAAATTCCTGGACCCTTGTTTTTCACCAATTCTTAATTGTATAGACAAGTAAAAAGATCAGGTGGGGGTAGGCAAACAGGAATATACCCAAGGTCAAGGATAGATTTGGCTGAAGATAGTCTTACATATGCATTTGTGCTACAAAATTAACCACATACATTACAGAAGTAACAGAGGGTAAGGTTGGAGTAGCTTCTCAGAGACAACCAGTCACCTTCAAGGAGATAATCACTGAGTCTTCTGGCTTTGGACCATAGTCTTGGGGGCCATCAAGCTCAATTGGCACAACAAGTGCATAAAAATCTTGTTCTACATCCTAGTTTTGTGAGTAGTGACTGGGATATTAAAAACTTTCAAGTGGCCATCTAAGATGCAACTATTGGTCTTTTCTCATCTGGAGCAAAGAAGAGTGAAGAAAATCAAAGTCATTTGGAAACAATTAGTCCAAAGTTATGATGGACCACAAGGACCTCAACCTTTACAACCCTGAGAACAGAAAACTAGATGGTGCCCAGCTACCAATGCCAACCACTTGGAAAGGAATTAAAATTGGAGATCCTGGGTAGAGTGGAAGGAAAATGTGGAACAAAATTCAAAAACCAAAAGTGACCAGAATTACTGGTGGGAGAGACTGGTGGTACCCCTGAGGCTATGGCTCTGGGTTACCCTTTGGGCCTGAAAATGGACTCACTTCATGGATTAGCTCTTAGCTCAGCAGTAGAAAAACCTACTAGCAGAATCCCTACCCCAAGGATATGCACTCTTTAGATCAATCAGCCATAAGACATCAGAAGGGCAGCATTCACATAGATGGAAACCTGGACAGACAGGAATGCATAGATAAGATGGGTACAGGGAAGGCACAGTCACAGGGAGGAGATGGGAGGAGATTTTTTATGATTGAGGATTGCAATTGGGGCCATGAAACCAAATAAGCATTAACTGTTGAGAATAAAATGAATCTGCTTTGTAAAATTGCAACTAAAAATTAAAAAAAAAGAAATAATTTACAACCTTGAAAACCCTATGGGGCAGTTGTACTCTACCCTATGTCGTATTATGAGTCAGAATTGACCCCATGACAGTGGGTAGTGTGTGGGTGGGATTGTTTTGGTAGGAGCAGACAGTTGCAATATATACTGTGTCAGGCAGTACCCTTAGGTATTCTTCTGGTCCTGCAAGATTGCTTTGGAATTCAAGTTTGTTTCCTCTTATTTTTCATTTCTGTGAGTATCTTGGTCTCCCTGCTGCCTTTGCACTGTAAAACCATTTTTTTAAAAATAAAAATTAAAAAGCAAACAAAATAATTGCTCTTGACTTGATTTCAACTCATGGTGACCTCATGCATTTCAGAGTAGAACTGCAATTCATAAGGTTTTCAATTGCTGTGACTTTTCAGAAGCAGATCTCTAGGGCTTCTGAGGCACTTTTGGAGGATTCAAATTACCAAACTTGGTCAGTAGCCAAGTGGAACTATTTGCTATTATTTGTGCCATCCAGAACCTCCTCCCTTTGCATTATAGCCAATGCCTTTCCAATCTCAGTAGAGTGAAAGGGGGACTGTTTGCTGCATCTTGGCAACACGAGGGATGGGAGAGATGTACAAAGATAGATATTACTCTGCAAAGTGGATGATCCTCATGAGAATATTTTCATGTATCTTTACTCATCATTCTCCTGGAATATTTTTACTTTTTTTGAAAACTTTGTTTCATAGAAACCAAATAATAAAATAGTTCAGAATGAAAACAAGAGTTTTCTTATAAAAAATATCATTTATTTAATTCTGACACTACCATTTTATAAAAATTAAAAAGAAAGAAAAGGTTTTGATTTTCAGGAGTGTACAAAATTCGAAGCCACTTGACAAGTTCTATAGTAGTGAAATAATTTTCCCATCTTCTCCTACTCCCTTTTTCTTATATCAAGTTTTATCCTAGGTTGAAATGTACATAAAAACAAACAAACAAATAAACAAACTCACTGTCCTTGCATCCATTTGACTCATAAGGACCCTTCCTTGAGTTTCCAAGGTGGTATCTGTATGGAAGTAGATTTCCCAATCTTCCTTCAGAGGGGTGGCTAGTGGGTTTGAATCTCCAGCCTTCTGATTAGCAGTCAAATCCTTAGGCACTGTGACATCACATCTCCCCTAAAATATACCTATACCACTTTTTTTTTTTTTCTCTTTCATTTTAAGTTCCCAAATGTTGCTTCCTTCCTTCATGGGAAAAGGATAACTCTAAATTTTTGTGTCCAGGGCAGTGAAAATGAAATAATCAGGAAGGAGGCTCTGGAGGAAAGGTGTTCACTATCTCTAACCTGATGTGTTACAGCTCTTCTCCCACACCGCATAGCCTCAGGAAAGGAATGTTTTTCCTAAGAATGGGAGGGACCTGGAGAATACTGAGCAATCCACAATAAACCATCTGAACTAATTTTCCCAGGCAACCAAATAAACAATAGTCAGTCATTACACTACTTTTCAAGTAGATGAGTCTTTTTTTATTTTTAAACTGCCAATTTAAAAGCTCCAAACAAAATTAAGCTGTTCATGCATGCTAGAGAGCCTACGTAATGAACATTTCTCCTTTTTTTCAAAAAGGAAGTAGTTTCTTTTTGGGAGGTGACAAGGAGGGAATCCGTTCTGGAGAAGGCTATTATGATTGATAAAGTAGGAAAAAAAAAAAAAAAAAAAAGCCAAACTCACTGCCATTGAGTCAAATCTGACTCAGACCGGCGAGTCCTTCGGTTTCTAAGGTGGTATCTCTACAGAAGTAGATTGCCCAACCTTCCTTCTAAGGAGTGGCTGGTGGCCATCCTCTGGTTAGCAGTCAAATGCCTTAGGGACTACACCACCAGATGTCTTTCATAAAGTAGTTGTTGTTGTTATTGTTTGCCGTCAAGTTGGCCCCGACTCATAGTGACCCCTACTTGGGTTTCCGAGGCAGTATCACTACGGAAGTAGGATTGCCCAACCTTCCTTGGTAAAGTAGAGGGTCAGGGAAAAAGAGGAAGATCCTCAATGACATGGACTGACACAATGGCTACAACAATGAGCTCAAACATAACAAGGATTATAAGAATGGTGCAGGACCAGGCAGTATTTTGTTCTGTTGTACGTAGGGTCACTACTAGTAAGAGCCAACTGACTGCACCTAACAAGAGTGAGGTAGGGTTTTAAAATTAAGGTCAGTTTTCTTTGATATGAATAAGGTATATGCAAATCAGAAAGGCTGTGATAACAGAAAAATGTGTGAAGGATTTGGTGGTTTTTATAACTGCATTCTGTAGAGGAAAACATCAAATTTTATTTAGATTTTGTGAAAAATAATTTCAGAAGACCTGCCTCACTTGATGAATTTTTCTCCCACTCAGTTTCTTTTGTTTCTGATATCCTAGAATTACCCCCTGCTACTCCTGCAAGGATGATACCATAAACAGCAGTTGTAATAGCTTAAGTTAATAAAGCAGGGCTGATAGACTCCAGGGCCTATGATCTTGGTATGCAATTCAACACCTGCCATTACTTCCAAGTGTGTTATTGTCATGCCTCTGTGATTACTTCTTCCTTTGGGCTCCCATAGTAATTTGTACATAACTCTATTGTACAATTTGTTAAATTGCTTTATAACTAACTTTTTATGTATCTTTTATAAATATGATTTTTGATAGGAGGGAACTCCGTTTCAGTAGTTTTCTTTTTTAAAATCCTCAATGCTCCAGTAACTACAATAATGACTGCTACTTAGAAGGTATTCAATAAGTTTTTATTGAATGAATGAAGGCTTATCATGACAATCACTTATAGACAAAGAATATAAGGATAAACTCACCGTCATGGAGTCGGATCTGACTGGTAGCGACCCCTCCTTGGGTTTCCGAGGCAGTATCACTATGGAAGTAGATTGCCCAGTCTTCCTTCTGAGGAGGGGCTGGTGAGTTTGAACCACCAGCCTTCTGGTTAGCAGCCAAATGCCTTAGGCACTATGCCACCGAAGCTCCTATTTGTATAATATTTAGTGAAGCAATTCCAAAAATAGAAACCAATTGCTGTCAAGTTAGTTTCATGGGTATCTTATGTGTATGGGAGTAGAACTGTGTTCCATAGTGTTTTCAATGACTGCTTTTTCTCATAGTAGATCACCAGGTTTTTTTCCCCTGTACTTCTGGAATGGACTTGAACCTCCAAACTTTTAGTTAGTAAGGCAGAGCTTAACTGTTTAAGCCAATCAGCAAAACTGTTCCAAAAATAATGGAGTCCATTACCCAATCCTCTTTAAGTAAAGTGATTTTAGTCTTTTAGTTGGACATATATTTGTTTAACTCAGATATTGCTTTCCTTTTCAATATAAATGAAATATTTCAGCAAATTGTGTCTGTGTGTGATATCTTGCTCACTCTGAGTTGATATTGAATCTTCTTTTCTCCATTTCATCTCTTCCTTGGCAGGTACAGGGCCAAAAGGGGTTCTGCGTACAGTGTTCCAGATTTCCATTGAGTACCTATTTTGAGCATAGATCAATCTCCATCAGTCTGCAACCTATATAGTAAGGTTATACCCTTAATCATTACTTTTTCTTTGTTTCTACCTCTGGATCTTCAAGATATGCAGCATTTTGTGAGTGTGGCATTGCTTTTTAGAGATAGTGATTCTGAATGAGTTAGGGTTGTTCTTTGCTGCTTCTAGCAAGCTGGCCACCCAAAGGGAGTCTATTGCTCACTGAATGACTCATGTCCATGACTCTGCTGAACAAATTGGTCCAAGTGGATGCACAAAAGGCAAATACGTTGTTTTGGAAATTTGGGAGTGGTACCCAAATTCCTTTCTTAGAATTGGGAGACTTAACAGCTGAAAAATCTCAACTCAATAGTTCTCTGGGAATAACTCTTAATCAAAGACACTCAAGGTGCCCAAGATCATTCTCCTTTCCTGGGAATGTCCCTTATTCAATGGCTCATCATTGTTGGGTATAAAAGGCCAGCCCTCTTGCCTCAATGCAGGACAAGTCAGAAGAACAATTACAATTCTGTGGTTCTCTGTGAGATTGGTGGAGGCTTTTATTGAGACTGCATTATTATTCAGCTTTTCTGTCTGCCCAATCCTACTGCCTCCAATTTTCTATGACTATCATTCTTGAAAAAGAGCTCTGGTGGAAGGCTGGTGGTTCAAACCCACCAGCCACTCCTTGGAAGGAAAGTTAGGCAATCTACTTCCATAGTGATACTGCCTCAGAAACCTAAGGAAATGGAACCATAGTCACAGGGGACATCAAGCTCAATTGGCATAACATACTATACAAAACATTGTTCCACCTACTACTTTGGCGAGTAGCGACTGGGACCTTAAAAGCTAGGAAGCTGCCATCTAGATGCAACAACGGGTCTCTCCTCATCAAGAAGAAAGAAGAAAACCAAAATTAATGGAAACAATCAGTCCTAGCGACTGGTACACCATCCGATCTACAACCTATACAACTATGAGACCAGAAGAACTAGATGGTGCCCAGCTACCACTGCCATCCACTTGGAAGGGATGTACAAGATCCTGCATAAAGAGGGAGAACAATGTGGTACAAAACTCAAAATCATTTGGAGGCAAAAAAATAAAAAGAAGGTGGGGACCAGGTTTGCTGGTCCAATAGAGCCTGGTGTAACCACTGAGAGTATGGCCCCTAGCTGTCCTTCAGGTCTGGAATTGAACCCACAACTGTGGTTTCCAGCCAAACAAAGTACAGGCATGTGAGTTAAACATTTACCTCAAGTAGACACACGCCCTGGAGAGAACAATCATGGGAGAAGGAAGGGCTGCTTATGCACAGGGAGATAGCTCAGGGTGCAGAAGAGTATGAAGGGATGGACACTGGGAGGAGGTAACTATGGGGAGGAAGTGGGAGGGGAGCTGCTGCATTGTAAATTTTGGTCAATGACATGAGAAAAAGTATATGTGAACTGCTGTATGAAAAGTGAATTTACTCTGTAAATCTTCACCCAAATCCTAATTAAAAAAAAAAAAAAAAGAAAAGAAACCTAAGGAAAGGTCTTTATGAGTTGGGTGTGACTCGCTGGCAAATAGCAACAGCAACATCAATCTTGAGGGAATCCCCAATAAACTCCCTACATGTACGTCTTCATTTCAGATCTGTTTCTTAGAGATCACCAAAGACAGTCAGTAGCTCTAATCCTCCTGTATATTTTGACTTAATGATAGCGTTAAGGGAAAATAGAATGGGGACCAGTTTCTGGAGAAAGACATCATGCTTGATATAATGCAGGCTTATACCAACCAGTTCGTCAGGCACATGTTCAGTCCTGGGCCACTCTAAATGTCTGTTGGAGGACTTTGACATCAGCTATTGTAGTCTACGTCTTAGCCTCTTACAGAATAAGACTGTTCATATGTAACCACAGGGATCTCTTAAATTGTTGTTGTTAGGTACCATCGAGTTGAGTCAGTTACAACTCCTAGTGACCCTATCCACAACAGAACGAAATACTGCCTGGTCCTGTGCCATCTTCATAATCATTGCTATGTTTGAGTCCATTGTTACAGCCACTGTGTCAATCAAGCTCAAAGAGAGTCTTCCTCTTTTTTGCTAACCCTCTACTTTACCAAGCATGATGTTCTTCTTCAGGACTAGTCCCTTCTAATAACATGTCCAAGTACATGAAATGAAGTCTCTCTATCATCACTTCCAACCAGCCTTCTGGGTGTAGTTCTTACAAGACAGATTTGTCTGTTCTGGAAGTCCATAGTGTATTCACTATTTTTTACCAGCACCATATTCAAAGCCATCAATTCTTCCTTATTCATTGTCCAGATTTTTCATGGATTTGAGGAGACTGAAGAGTTATGGTGAAAGAATAAAACACTGACAGATAGCTTTCCTGATTTTAAATCACCCAGTATCCCCTTGTTCTATTTGAATGACTGCCTCTTGGTCTATGTACAGGTTTCTCATGAACACAATTAAATGTTCTGATACTCCTATCCTTTGTAATGTTATCCATAATTTGTTAGGATGCATATAGACAAAAAACAAACAAACAAACTCACTGCCGTTGAGTCTATTCCAATTCATAGTGAGCTCCTTTGGGTTTCTGAGGCAGTAAATCTTTACGGAAGTAGATTTCCCAGTCTTCCCTCCATGGAGTGACTGGTGGGTTTGAACCACCAACCTTCTAGTTGATCATCAAATCCTTTAGGCACTCTGCCACCAGAGTTCCTTATACAGACACAAACCTTTGCATATTCAATAAAACAGGTAAACATCTTTCTGGAACTCTGCTTTCAGCCAAGATTCATCTGCTATCAGCAATGATAGGCCTTGTTCCACATCCTCTTTTGAATCTGGCTTGAATTTCCTAAACTTGTTGTTAGGTTATTATTGGGTACTGTCCAATCAGTTCCAATCATAATGACCCTCTATACAACAGAAAAAATGCTGGCCAGTCCTGCTATGCTTGAGCTCATCACGGCCACTATGTTAATCCATCCCATTGAGGGACTTCCCCTTGTTTTCAGATCTTCTGCTTTACCAAGCATAATGAGTGGGTCATTGTACTGTGGAAAGGGACAGATATTGCTACAAAAAATTTTGATTAGCTGTGAAAAAACAGTTTTCAGTAATAAGAGTTGCAAAAACTTAACAAATTTGAGATCAAAATCATTAAACCTGATCCATAGAGACTTTAAACAAAGAATAAGTCACATATCTGAGGCAAGAATAAGAATCACTTAATTATAACAATTTTTTGTGCTCTTATATGCCAATTACTATGAAATGTGTTTTGCATATGCTTTTTATCCTAATTCTCTAGGAATTGGTGCCTTCTGAAAACATGACCAAAATAGGAGATATGAAATCTAGACATTCTTTTATGTAAGGAGAATTCTGATTGTACTTTCTCCAAGACAGATTTGTTCTTACTAAACTGAGGACTATAATCATTCACAAAAATGCGAACTTTTAGGAGTTACAGTAAAGGAATAAAAGACAAAGTTTTTTCAGCATCAAGAAAATTCAAGTTAAAATCCTTACTCATGGAATTACAAGATCAATGATACTAGGTTACTTATTTGATCATTCTGTTTTTCCATGTCCTGACCTATAAGTAGGGACTGATAAATGTTGTCTAATATATAGCTAGGAACTCTGACTGCTAAGGCACTTGACTGCTAACAGAAGACTGGCGGTTCAAATCCACCAGCCACTCCTCAGAAGGAAGATAGGACAATCTACTTCCGTAGTGATACAGCCTTGGAAACCCAAAGAAGGGTCGCTGAGTCAGGTCCAACTCGACAGCACATAACAACAACTATATATAGCTATACAACAATTAAAAACAAAACAAAATAAATGAATTGCACTTAATAATAATTTTTAAAAGCTACTTTGAATAACTCCTGTGTGGTGTAGGGTAAAAAGCTTATGCAAAACACATTTTATAGTAATTGGCATAAAGCACAAAAAATTGTTGTATTTAAGTGATTCTTTTTCTTGCCTTAGATATATAACTTACTCTTTGTTTAAAGTCTTTATGGATCAGGTTTAATGACCTTCATCTCAAATTTCTTAAGTTTTTGCAACTCTTATTACTGAAAACTGTTTTTTCACAGCTAATCAAAATTTTTTGTAGCAATATCTGAACCTTTCTACTGTACAATGACCCACTCTCTGTATGAATTTTCTTCTGATTCACTGCACAAAATTTTTTTAACCTAGAGTTACAAAGATTCAATGATTTCACCAAACTCCAGAGAGAATATTTTGATTTTTTTTTTCCTATGGGCTTTCTCTAATCTAAGGCAAAAAACAAAAACAAAGACAAAAAGAGTTTCATGATGGAATTTATTAAGACCAACATTTGTCTCTGGCTTCCTTCTGCCCAGAGTGTTCTGTTTCTTTTAATGTGATCAGTGATATTCAAACTATTTATACCTATACTTTCCTAGAGCTCTGTAGTTTTCCTTCTTATATCTTAAGGCTGATCTAGGCAAACAGCTTCTGTGCCCACGTATGAGTCATACGTGTCCAAGCTTGTCAATTCACAACTTCTGTCTAGTGCACTAAACAGATAACACAGCCTCTGGGATACTAAGATGTCAACTAACTGAAAGGTTGGTTCAAATCCACCCAAGGGTGCCTCAGAAGACAAGCCTGGCAATCTACTTTCCCCAAATTTGCCATTGAAAGCCTTATGGAGCACAATTCTACTCTGACACACATGGGATCACCATGATGGCAACTGGTTGTTTTGGGATTCCAAAGGGGGAAATGACATCCCTGTTTTCTCTTTGATTTTGGGAATAAATTATCTCTGGTCACCATCCTCTTCTTTTTTCCTCAGGACCCATATTCCCAGATTTCCCCCTTAAAGATAACTTTGTCTGGATTACTTCTTAATGTAGCCCTGATTTAAAAGAAAAATGGCATCTTCTTCAGAGCCCTGGGTAAGATGGCCTTGTTACCTTATCCTGGCTGGCTCTGTAGAGTAGCTGATTTCTCCTCAATTTCCATCGTGTTCCTCTTTTCTTTAAAGGTACCATGTATATGACTAAAATGGAGGCAGTAGTAGTTCAATGTTAGAATTTTTGCCTTCCATTCTGGAGGCTCATGGGCCCTCACCCTCCTCTGCTGATAGAGGTTTGTGTGCTGCTATGGAACTGAATAGGTTTCAGAGGAGCTTTCAGACTAAGACTAACTAGGAAGAAAGATCTGGCAATCTACTTCTGAAAATCAGCCAATGAAACCCCTATGGCTCACAGTAGTCTTGTCCACAATCAATCATTGGGATGGTGCAGGACAGTGTCTCTTTCTGTTTTGTGTGGAACTTCCATGAATCTGGGGCCAACTCAAGGACAACTAACAGCAATATATGTGACTTATAAAGAAGTAAAATGAGTAAGAAGTATGCTAATATCTTTTCGGTGAGGTGGCAAACAAGGGAGAGATGAGTTAAATATTTACCTGAGACAGAGTGACTATTGAGTTTTCATACATTTACTTATTTACTGTTTCCTGTGTATGTGGATGAAGGTGGGGGAGAGGAACAGAAGGAGTGGTGGCGAAGAGAACAATTCCCACAAAGCTTTCTGCTTCAGGAGCTCACAAACTGTGGATCTGGACTGAGATCATCAGTGAGGTAGCTCTTCATTCTAATGGACGAGCTTCCTCTCTATTTTTTTCTCTGCTCCAGCACTTAGATATGCATATCTTTCCTTTGACTGCCACTGGACATTTAAAAGCCAGTGTATTCTCTAACCCACCCCCCTGTTTTTCTTTTTCCTTTTTTAAATCATAAACTGAAGTGAAGGGAAATATTCATTTTGGGGGAGTTAGTTCTTTTCACAAGGTCAGCTTGTACCCATTACCCATGGAGAGGAGAACAATTTGAGCAAATGATCACATTTAATTATAAAAAAGAAAGAATGAGGCTTAACACATAATGACAATGGGCAATTTGAGTAATTAAAATTATTTTAGAAAAGCATTGATTTCTTTTAAATTATGCCCTGAAGCTTATTTATATTTTATATCTATTCAAATAACTTTTTTGTTATTCAATCTTTCTCATTTTAAATCATTTGTGAGCTGCGTTTTCCATTCATCCTGGAGAAACTTCCACATCCTAGAATAATAATTGAGAGCACTCCATAAATACTTTAAATTTATGAGATTCTCTCTCACCAGCTAAGCCACAATTTCTTCAGCGTAATAACTGAGCAAAGGCTGGTAGAAATCTAGGGAAAACAGTCCTGGGCTTTAACTTTTTTATGCTCATCAGCTTTATTATTGTTAGAATTCCCAAAATTAAAATGCAAACTCTCAGCTTCTTGGCTAGGCTTACTTACTTAGTCTTAATAAAATATAAATGTCTGTTTCATTAATCAGAAACACACCAGACACAGTGCATGAATTTTATCTTCCACTCTCCTCTGTATTTCAGAATGATAATAATTAATAATGATAAAAAGAAAATCCTTCAGTTTGATGGGCCAGAAGACTGTATTCTTTTTGTTTCTATCATGTTCCTTTGTACTAGCATGTAAATCTGGATTTCTCAGACAGATTAAAAGCCTTAAGGAGCAAAAATTCCTACATTCTCTTCCCTGGAAAATTTAAAAATAGAATAAACTTTCATTTGTCTAGGTGTGGTCTAAACAGTCTGTCTCTGGCAGAGGAATAGTTTTGCTGACCTATGGATGTTCCTTTAAACCACATGATCACTTAGGTGGAGAATTTTTCCTTAATCCTTGCCAGATTTAATTTATTACAACAACGAATTTTCCTATGGATGGAGTCAAATAAAAATTTGGTGCACTCTTTTTTTCTAGTGTAAAGTAATAAAATATTTTTTCTTAAATTTGAGAATGTAAAATTAAATCAGAAAAATATACCATGTTTTTCTCCTCCTCAAATTTCTATGGAAAGATAGTGAAATATGATAAATAGCATGCTTTATTTAAGATAATATGTTTTGCAACAACTGGACCAAATCTGCAAAAGCAAACCATATGTTCCTCCAGGACCACCTTCATTTTTCTTATGTGAATCTGAAGCTGGGCACCTGACAGAGTAGCAGACTGACCACAAATGAGATATGTTGATGGGCACTGACAGAATGGACAGTAGGGCTGGGGTAGGGAAAGTGACTTCACAGATATGGTTACAATCTGTGTTAGCCTAGGGCCTTTCTGTGCGTACATCATTCTGTCCTCCCAGCTGTCTAATCCCCCCTGCTTGGAATAATTACGTGATGAAAGTTTTCACTTTCTTAACAAATGCCAAAGAAAAGAGTAGTTTTATCATTCCACCACACTGGTCATTAATACACATACAGAAAGAAAGAAATATAAAAGTGGGCCAGCTTTTTAAAGCTCCATTTTAGATATAACCAAATTTAAAATCATAATTATTCATGGATTTACCAATTCTTTTTTTTTTTTTTCCTTCCCTTTCAGTTAGGACTCCAATGTTTGTTTTTAACAGTTAAGCTTTATTAAGGTCTTATTTACTAACTTGAAAACATAATTACTGTAAACACAAATTAGTGAATTCATAGAATTTTGTAACTATCCCTAAATCCAGTTTTATAATATTCCAATCAACCCAACATGTTCTCCTTTAGCCATTTGCAGCCAATCCTTTTTCCCAATCACAGTCCCAGGCAAATAAAGATTGCTTTAAGTTTTATCTATTAGTTGAGTTTCATCAAAATTGGAGCATGTATTAGTCATTTACTCCTTTTTGTTGCAGTATAGTATTTTAATGTATGAGCATACCATATTAAAAAAAAAAATCTATTTACCAGTTGATAGACGTTTAAGTTGCTTCTAGTTTGGGTATTCTGAATAGTGCTGCTGTGAATACTTGTGCTCAAGTATTAGTGTGAACATAGGTTTTCATCTCTTCTGAGTAGATATGTAAGAATGAAATTGCTCTCATATGCAAAATTTATATTTAACCTTTTAAAAACTAAGATACCACTTTACACATTGGTTGTATCATTCCCACAGGCAATGAGTTAAGGTTCTAATTTCTCTACATCTTTACCATCATGTGTATCTGATTAAAGCCATCCTATATGGATATGAAATGGGATCTCATTGTGGTTTTAATTTACAGTTGCCTAATAATCTTGGAGAAGCTCTTAGCAGAGCATAGTGGCTAAAGCACTTGACTGCTAACCAGAAGGCTGGTGGTTCAAACCCACCAACCACTCCTTGGAAGGAAGGTTGGGCAATCCTACTTCCATAGTGATACTGCCTTGGAACCCCAAGGAAGGGTCGCTATGAGTTGGGGCCAACTCGATGGCACAACTACAACAATAATCTTGGTGGTTAAGTGCTTGGCTGCTAATATAACTTGAAAGTTTGCAGTTTGAACCCATCCAGTGGCTCTGTGGGAGAAAGATCTATGATTTACTTCCATAAAGATTGTTGTTGTTAGGTGCCATTGAATCATTTCTGACTCAAAGAGACCCAGTGTACAAAAGAACAGAAGACTGCCTGGTACCACACCATGCCCACAATCACTCCCACACTTGAGCCCATCACTACAGCCACCATGTCAACACATCTTGTTGAGGATATTCCTTTTTTTTTTTTTTTGGCTGAACTTCTACTAACCATGATGTCCTTCTCCAGGAAGTGGTCACTCTTGATAACATGTCTGAAGTGCATGAGATGAAGTTCCTCTATCTTCACTTCTAAGGAACACTCTGGCTGTAGTTCTTCCAAGAAGATCGGTTTCTTCTTCAGGCAGTCTATGGTATATTTAGTATCCTTTACCAACACCTTAATTCAAAGACATCAATTCTTGTTTTGGTATATTTTATTAATTTTCCAGCTTTCTCATGTATATGCTGTTTTTGTTAGGTGCCATTGAATCAGTTTTGACTAATAACAACCCTATTACAACAAAATGAAACACTGCACATACCTGCGCCCTCCTCATAATTGTTGTCATGCTTGAGCCTATCACTGCAGCCATTGTGTCATTCCATCTCGTTGAGGGTCTTCCCTTTTTTGTGCTGAACCTCTACTTTACCTAGCATGATATCATTCTCCTGGGACTGATTATTCTTTCCACATAGAATTTATTTGACTCCTTCACTAAACATCAGTTGGAAATCAATATAAGAGTTTATTTCTGAAATTTTGATTCTGTTCCATTCATCTTTTATATCTATCTTTATGTAAGCCACACTGACTTAATTACTGTAGCCTTATAGCTCCACACCCAGAGGCAGGAAGTAGGAGAAGAGCCAGGGAAGAGATAGAGTTGTGCAGATCCAGTTAAGGGGAGGCAGGCAGACCCCACATCAAGAGGCAGGAAGCAGGGGGAAGAACTGGGGAAGAGACAGAGCCATGAAGATCCAGATAAGGGGAGGGAGACAAGACCCATGCCCAGAGGCAGGAAGTGAGGGAAGAGCCAGGGATGATAGAGCTGTGGGATTCAGGTAAGGGGAGGGAGACAGGCCCCATGCCCAGAGGCAGGAAGTGAGGGAAGAGCCAGGGATGATAGAGCTGTGGGATTCAGGTAATGGGAGGGCAGAGAGGTTTTGAACAGCTAAGGAAGACAAACATGTCTGTCAGTTTGTCATACTCTGGTGGCTTGCATGTTGCTTGAGGCTTTGCCACTGATGTCTCAAACACCAGAAGGGTTGCACATGGTGCATAAGTTTCAACGCAGCTTACAGACTGAGACAGACTAGGAAGAAGGAAGAGGCCATCCACTTCTCAAAGAATTGGCTAGGGAAAACCTTATGAATAGCAGAGAAACACTATCTGATAAATTACTGGACAACTTTATCAATAGCCCTCACACATAGTCCAATACAGTGCAGGAAGACCAGCCCCTTAGGTTTGGAGGCACTCAAAATACAACTGGGAGAGAGATGCATCATCAGAGTAGAACAAACTTTAATGATATGAATAAAGTAAAGCTTTTGTGATCTTCATTTGCTGACATGGCACGACTCAAATTGAGAAGAAACAGCTACAAATATCCATTCATAAACAGAACATGAAATTAATGAAGTATGAATCTAGGAAAATTGGAAGTTGTAAAAAATGAAATGGAATGCATAAAGCTTGATATATTAGGCATTAGTGAGCTGAAATGGACCGATTTTCGCCATTTTGAATCAGATGACCATATGATCTACTACACCAGGAATGACAAATAGAAGAGGAATGGCATGGCATTCATCATCACAAATGATGTTTCAAGATCTGTTCTGAAGTACAATGCTGTCAGTGATATGATAATATTCATATGCTTACAAGGAAGAACAGTTAATACTATGATTATTCAAATATATTCACCAACCACCAAAGCCAAAGATGAAGAAATTGAAGATTTTTATCAACTTCTGCAGTCTGAAATTGACCAAACGTGCAATCAAGATGTGTTAATTCTCTCTGGTGAATGGAATGCAAATGTTGGAAACAAACAAAAATTACTGGTAGTTGGAAAATTTGGCCTTCCTGACAGAAACAATGCTGGAGACCCCATGATAGAATTTTGAAAGACCAATAACTTATCCTTTGCAAATGTCTTTTTTCAATAACACAAACAGTGGTTATACACATGGACTTCGCCAGATGGTGTGCACAGAAATCAGATTGACTACATCTGTGGCAAGAGGTGATGATAGAAAAGCACAGTATCTTCAGCCTAAACAAGGCCAAAAGCTGATTGTGGAAGAGAGCATCAACTTCTCATATGCAAGTTCAACTTGAAGTTAAAGACAATTAAAACAAGTCTATGAGAGCCAAAATATGACCTTGAATATATCCCTCCTGAATTTAGAGACCACCTAAAACATAGATTTGATGCATTGAACACCAATGACCAAAAACCAGAAGATCTGTGGGATGACATCAAGAACATCAAGATCATCCAGGAAGAAAGCAAAAGGTCATTAAAGAAACATGAAGGAAGAAAAGACCAAAATGAATATCAGAAGAGACTCTGAAATTTGCCCTTGAACAGAGACTATCTAAAGCAAATGGAAGAAATGACAAGGTAGAAATGCTGAACAGAAGATTTCAAAGAGGAGCTCAAGCAGACAAAATCAATTACAATAATGAAATGTGCAAAGACCTGGAGTTAGAAAACCAAAAGGGAAGAACACACTCAGCATTTCTCAATCTGAAGGACCTGATGCAAAAAATTAAGCTTCGAGTTGCAATATTGAAAGTTTCTATTGGCAAAATATTGAATCATGTAGGAAACATTAAAAGAAGATTGAAGGAATACAAAGAGTCATTATACCAAAAAGACCTGGTGAATCTTTATCCATTTCAGGAGGTGGCATATGATCAAGAACCAATGATACAGAAGGAAGAAGTTGAAGCTGCACTGAAGGAATTGGCAAAGAACAAGACACCAGGAATTGATGGAATATCCATTGAGATATTTCAACAAACAGATGCTCCACTGGAGGCACTCACTCAGTTATGCCAAGAGATTTGGAAGACAGCTACCTAGCCAACTGACTGGAAAAGATCCACATTTATACCCATTCCAAAGAAAGGTGATCCCATTGAATGTGGAAATTATCAGACAATATCATTGACATCACATGCAAGTAAAATCTTACTGAATATAATTCAAAAATGGTTGCAGCAATATATTGACATATTCCAGAAATGTAAGCTGGATTCAGAAGAGGATGCAGAATGAGGAATATTATTGCTGATGTCAAATAGATCTTGGCTCTAAGCAAAGAATACCACAAAGATGATTATTTGTGTTTATTGACTATGCAAAAGCATTTGATTTGGTAGATCATAACAAATTATGGGTAACATTGAGAAGAATGGGAATTCTAGAACACTTAATTGTACTCATGAGGAACCTGTGCATAGACCAGGAGCCTGACATTCAAACAGAAAAAGGGGACACTCCATGGTTGAAAATCAAGAAGGGAGTGCGTCAGGGTTATATCCTTCCACCATACTTATTCAATCTGTATGCTGAGCAAATAATTAGAGAAGCTGGACTATATGAAAAGAACGTGGTATCAAGATTGGAGGAAGAATCATTAATAATCTGTGACACAACTTTGCTTGCTGAAAGTGAGAACAACTTGAAGTATTTACTGATGAAGATTGAAGACTACAGTCTTCAGTATGGATTACATCTCAATATAAAGAAAACAAAAATCCTCACAACAGGACCTATAAGCAGCATCATGTCAAATGGAGAAAAGTGTGAAGTTGTCAAAGACTTCACATTGCTTAGTTCTACAATTGATACCAATGGAAGCAGTGATCAGGACATCAGGAGACGTATAGCATTTGGCAAATCGACTCCAAAAGATCTCCTTCAAGTGATGAAGAGCAAAGATGTCTCCTTAAGGACTAAGGTGTGCCTGACAAGCCATGATATTTTCAATCACCTCATATGCATGTGAGAGGTGGACAATGAATAAAGAAGACTGAAGAAAAGTTGGCGCTTTTGAGTTAGATTATTGGTGAAGAATGCTGAAAGTACTGTGGACTGCTAAAAGATCTAACAAATCCGTTCTGGAGGAAGTGCTGCTGCAATGTTCCTTGGAAACATGAATGGCCAAACTCAGTATCACCTAATTTGGTCATAGCACAGATGGTGGCAATAGAAGTTTCCAACAGGGAGACAAACTTGTATCTCAGTTTGTCCTACCATGGTGATATGTTGATGTGAGTGTTGAGGCTGAGCCACTGGTGTTTCAAACCCAGCAGGATGCACATGGTGCATAGATATCAGCCCAGCTTACAGACTGAGACAGACTAGGAAGAAGGAAGAGGCTGTCCACTTCTCAAAGAATTGGTCAGGGAAAACCTTATGAATAGCAAAGAAACACTGTTTGATACATTACTGGGCAACTTTATAAATAGTCCGGTTAGGTTGTTGTTATTGTTGTTATGTGCCGTCAAGTCGGCCCCGACTCATAGTGACCCCTCCTTGGGTTTCCGAGGCAGTATCACTATGGAAGTAGGATTGCCCAACCTTCCTTCCGAGGAGTGGCTGGTGGG
>NW_006921802.1:3414018-3415613 GCF_000298275.1 Orycteropus afer afer
GTGTATAGTCCGGAATGCCGTTCTTCCAGTTTGTCCCTGGGATAGTATTGCAGGTAGGCCACACCCCTGGGGAAACTCCCCCTAGACCGACCGGCTGCTTAGAACGCAGTCATGTGATCTATCATGGGAACCACCACTCACAACTGGAGTCCAGCCAAGTTGACACATCTTCAACTATCACAGATATATAAAATCTCCCTTCTTTGCCCTATTTTTTTAAATTTGTTTAGAAGGCAAGGTTGAGAGTGAAATAAAGTCATCATTCTAATACTATTTTTTCCACTATATACCAAAAATCCAAATTCATTGCCATTGAGTCAATTTCCACTAATAGCAACCTCTGTTGTGTTTCCAAAGCTGTAAATCTGTATGGAAACAGATTTCCCCATCTTTCCTCCATGGAGTAGCTATTTGGTTCAAACCACCAATGTTTTGGTTACCAGCAATATACTTTACTTACTATACCACCAAAGCTCTTCTTTCCAGTATAGGCAATGGCTTAATTCCTATTCTTTGACTCTGAATAAAAATTATGAAAAAAAGAGGGAGGTTCTGGTAAGATGGCAGAACAGGAAGACAAACTACACAGACACTCTTCAACAAAGAAAAAAGGAACCAATTAATGCAGATACAGAACATGATCCTGGAGTCCTGAGCTTTGAAATGAAGGATACAGAAGTGGACTCAACTCCAACTAGTAAAGAACTACCGTGAAAACACCAAAAAAGAAGACATATGGAGCTGTAGACTGTTAGCAATCCTGAGGGCACTGACAGCTTGGATATTGCCAAGTGGAGTTAGGACTTAAGAATTAATCTAAAAATCAGCCCTTCTAGCCAGGGACTGCACTGGTGGCTGGTGAATAAAAGGGGAAGCAGTGAAGAGGAAGATGGGTTGAACTACTCACTTTTGGCTGCCTGGAGGGTACAGCTGTTTTGAATGTTTACAAGTGGTTCAACCATTTTGGATATTTAAAGGGACACTTGTTCTCTCAGATTGCAGAGACCTGAGATTAGGCTCCACTTGCCTGGATCACAAGGACATTCTGGACACTGAGGCTTAGAAAAATGCAACTTGTTACTCCATGTTACTCTTATAACCCACACCCTCTTGGTGAACATAAGTGTGGCCATCCCTAACTCCCACCCACCTTCTGGGCCAGCAGGAATTCTGTCCCAGTCTGTGTGCTCTAAAGGAACCTGGATACCCTGCCCCACCCTGGGCTTTTTTATTTTTTTTTTTAAGTTTGTTTGTGTTTATCTGTTTTAATACTCCTTTTTTTTTTCTTTTTCATCCTTTTTATTATTATTCTTTCTTCTTCCATTCCCAGATTCTAGTTTTTGGCTTTTTCTCTCTTTCTTTTTCCTGGTTTCTATTTTTTTTTTCTTTCTTTCTTGTGGTTCTCCCCATTCTTTTTTTTTTTTTTTATTTTTTTCTTCATTATTCTCCTACCCTACCTCTTTGCTCTTATTCCTCCCTCCCCAGATATTTCATTCCTTACCCATTCCCCTTTTTCTATTCATAATTCTTATAATTCTTTTGGATTTTTAAAGTCTTTCTTTAAATATATTGTCATTTATTATATTTCCTCTTTT
>NW_006921802.1:3415713-3452906 GCF_000298275.1 Orycteropus afer afer
TTTCTTTTTCCTGGTTTCTATTTTTTTTTTCTTTCTTTCTTGTGGTTCTCCCCATTCTTTTTGCTTTTTCCCATTTTGTTCTTTATTATTCTCCTACCCTACCTCTTTGCTCTTATTCCTCCCTCCCTAGACTTTGCATTCCCACCCCATTCCCCTTTTTCTATTCATAATTCTTATAATTCTTTTGGATTTTTAAAGTCTTTCTTTAAATATATTGTCATTTATTATATTTCCTCTTTTTTTCTGTCTTTTTTCTTTCTTTGGTGATTTTTCCAGTGTGTCTATGTGGTGTGTGTTTTTTGTCTTCTCACTTTTACTTTTTTGATAGTTTTTCAATTGTTGTTTTTGTCTTAATGAGTCAAAGACAACAACCATGCCCATATGACCCAACCCACCCACACCTCCTGCATCTGCACTTGAGTGAGAGCCACCACTTCCTTCTGCACCAACTGGCCAATGATACATGACCACCAATAAAAGCCTGACTTACCTTTAACTGGTCTTTACAAAGAGTTAACAGAGATCTGTACAGCCACTCTCATTCTCTATCATACCCACCAGGAGACAGGTGTTGAGTGCATAAGTGCTGCCAACTAGTGAATAGAGGAGCACAGTTCCCTGCTTACTCAGATACATCAATCAATCAATCAATAAAAATGAAAATCTTGGGTGAATCACTCCAACATACAATCACCAATTAAATAGAAATACAAGAAAGTCACAATGTCTCAGAGATAATGGACTATTTATCATAGTCCACACAAAAAGCAAGATTAAATAGTGGAAACAAGGGAGCAGGATACAAACCCAGAACATATACCTGAAAAAGAAGCAGCATTGGAAGTCCATTATAAGGAATTCAAAATAATTATATTTAGGTACCTTCAATGGATTGAGATACAGATCAAAGAAAACACTGACAAACTTAAGGAAAACACAGACAAAACCCTGGAACAATTTTGGAAAAAAAACACAAAAATAAAATGACAAAATAAATAAAACATTAGAAGTGATACAAAATGTACAGATTGAAATCCAGAAGATTAATACTAAGTTTTCAGAAACTGATAACATATTCAAAGGGCAAAAGAGTAGAATTGAATCAATGGAAGACAGAATTAATGTGATTGAAGACAAATTTCTGAATACATCTCTGGAAAGGCATCAATCAGAAAAAATATCAAAACAAGATGAAGAAAGCCTAAGATTCATGGTGGGATACCGTCAAAAGGAATAACCTATGTGTAATCAGAATTCTAGAACAGGAAGACAAAAAGAAAACAACTGAGAAAATTGTCCAAGATTTGTTGGAAGAGAACTTCCTTGATATGATGAAAGATGAGAATATATCCGTTCAGGAAGTCCAACAAACCCCAAACAGGATAGACCCAAAAAGAAAATCACCAAGACATACCATAATCAAACTTATGAAAACCAAAGACAAAGAAAGAATACTGAAAGCAGCACAGCAAAAATGAAAAGATGTCTACAAAGACAACCAATAAGACTGAACTCTGATTTCTCAGCAAAAACCATGCAGGCAAGAATGCAGTAGAATGGTATATATAAAACCCTATAAGACAAAAATATAAGAATTATATACCAAGTGAAACTATCCCTTGTGTATGATGGTGAAGTTAGGAGATTTCCATATAAGCATAAATTAAGGGAATTTGTTAAAACAAGATCAACCTTGCAAGAGATACTAAGCAGAGTGGTTTGGACAGAGAACCAACCACTGACCATTAATACATGTGATGACATAACCCAGAAACCAACCCAGTTATGGAAGTAACCAAAGTAAAATAAGCTTACAAGATTGTAAACAGAGAACCAGGGACAACAATTTGCAAATGAGGACAACTACAAACCAAAAAGAGGGAAAATACTGTGTAGTTACAGAACTTCTAAATGATGAGGAAGTCAAGAGAGTTGTTAGATAGAATGGACTGTTCTAAACTCATGGAGAAAATTATGAATGACAGGGTGTTCTGGTTATGTAGTGCCACTCTGACAGGAATATACCACAAATAGGATGACTTGAACAAACAAGAATTTATTCTGTTACAGTTTGGGAGGTTAGAAATCTGAGTTCAAAGTTCCTGGCTCTAGGGGCTGTGTGAAAGCTCCTCGACCTTGGTTTCAGCTTTGCCTCTTGCTCCAGGCCCACTGAAGTTAGAGGCATTTCTTCACTGAGGCAGCTACTGGCTGCTGAAGTTAACAAGCCCAAGGTTGACAAAGAAAATGGCACAAACCACACAGCAGGTCATTAATTCAAGTCCATTGTAAGTCCCAAAATTGGCAGAGCATGTCAGTCTGCTGAACAATGACACAGCTACATGCAGGGTCCAAGTGTGCTATTAACTAGAGACCATTTTCAAAGCTGTTTTTTATATATGGGAAGCAGACCACATATCCAAAGGCAGTTACTTAGCTGCTCACAGTAGATTCCACCATGGAGTTGATTACCAGTCTCATCATGGGAAATATTACATCCAGCTGACCAGCCACTCAACCAGGCCTAGCCAAGTTGATACACAAACTTAACCACCACACAAGATAACCTCAAAGAAAAATAATAAACTTTCATATCACAATAAAAAAATAGGACAAGCACAAATAATTACAGATACTAAAATAATAGCAACAAAGGAAATGATAACTTGATTCATAAAAGTAATGAGCTCAGCACAGAAAATTATATGGAACAAAGAAACCAGGAACACCATGAAAAAATACATAACAAAATGACAGCAACCACTTCATACTTGTTGATAATCACACTGAATGTCAATTGATTAAATGCACCACTCAAGAGATGGAGAGTTGCAGACTGGATAAGAAAACATAACCCATCCATACGCTGTCTACAAGACACACACCTCAATGAAAAAGACAAAAATAGACTAAAAGTCAAAGATTGGAAAAAGATATATCAAGTCAATGGAAACCAAAAAAGAGCATGAGTGGCAATATTAATTTCTAATCAAATTGTCTTTAAGACAAAAACCACCATAAGAGACAAGGAAGGGCACTATACAATGATTAAAGGTTCAATCAAACAAGAAGATATAACCATAATAAATATCTATGGACTCAGTGAAAGAGCCACAGAATACATAAATCAGACTTTAAGAGAATTGAAAAGACAAATAGATGACTCTACAGTCAAAGTAGGCGACTTTAATATACTAATTTCAATGAAAGATAGAACAATTAGAAAGAAACTCAACAAAGAAGCAGAAGAGCTAAACAATGCAATCCACCAACTTGACCTTATAGATATCTACAGAACACTTCATCCAATAACAGAACAATATACATTCTATTCCAGTGAACATGGAATATTCTCCTTGATAAACCATGTGTTAGACCATAAACCAAGCCTTAGTGAATTGAAAACATTGAAATACTGCAAATCATCTTCTTAGATCATAGTGCTATAAAATTAGAAATCAACAATAGGAAAACCAACAGAAAAAGAGCAAACATATGGAAACAGAACAACACCCTCCTTATGAATGACTAGGTAAGAGAAGAAATAAAAAATGAAATTAAAAAATTCCTTGAATCAAATGAGAATCAAAATAACACATATGAAAATCTTTGGGACATAGCAAAAGCAATGGTCAGAGGCCAATTTATAGCAATAAATGCAAACATCAAAAGAGAAGAAAGAGCCAAATTCAACACTTTAAACCAACATCTCCAGCAATTAGAAAAAGAACGGTAAGAAATGCCTACAATCACCAGAAGAAAGGAAATAATAATTATTCAAGCAGAAATCAATGAAACAGAAAATTGAAAGAAAATAGAAAAATCAACAAGACTAGAAGTTAGTTTTTTGAAAAGATTAATATGATTGAAAAACCACTGGCAGATTTAAGAAAGGAAAGAAGGAGAGAATACAAATAACAAGAGTAAAAAATTAATTGGGCCACATCACCACAGAACCAACTGAAATAAAAAGGATAATATCAAGATACTATGAAGAACTGTACTCCAAGAAATTTGAAATTCTAGAAGAAATGGACAGATTTCCAGAAACATACTACTTACCTAAACTAACAAGACAGGTGGAACAGTTGAACAGATCCATAACAAAAAAAGAAATTCAACAGGTCATAAAAAAAATTACCAACAAAAAAATTCCTGGCCCAGATGGTTTCACCAGAGAATTCTACCAAATGTTCAAAGAAGAACTGACACCAATTCTACTAAAACTATTCCAGAACATAGAAAAGGATGGAATCCTCTCAAATTTATTTTATGAAGCAAACATAACCTTGACACCAAAACCAGGCCAAGACATCACTCAAAAGGAAAACTACAGACTAATATCCCTCATGAAGATAGATGCAAAAAATTTCAACAAAATCCTAGCCAATAGACTCCAACAACATATCAAAAAAATCATTCATTATGACCAAATGAGGTTCATATCAGGTATGCAAAGGATGGTTCAACATTAGAAAAACAATCAACATCAATCATGACATAAATAAAACAAGGGAAAGGAACAACAGGATCATATCGATCAATGCAGAAAAGGCATTTGATAAAATCAAACACTCATTTCTGATCAAATCTCTCAGGAAAATAGGAATAAAAGGGACATTCTTCAACATAATAAAGGATATATATGCAAAACCCACAGCCAACGTTATTCTCAAAGGAGAGAGACTGAAACCTTTCTCGTTGTGAACAGGAACCAGACAAGGATGCCCTCTATTACCACAACTATTCAACATTGTATTCAAGTCCTAGCCAGGGCAATAAGGCAAGAAAAAGAAATCAAAGGCATCCAAATATGTAAGGAAGATGTAAAACTAACCCTACTTGTTGATGATATGATCCTATACGTAGAAAACCTAAGAGACTCAGCAAAACAAAACAAAATAAAACAAAACAAACTACTGGAACTAACCAAGAGATTTAGCATAGTGGCAGGATACAAGATCAACATCCAAAAATCAGTTGGATTATTCTACATCAGCAAAAAAAAAAAAAAAACAAACTTGGGAATATATCTGACCAGGGACAGAAAAGACTGTCAAAGAAAACTACAAAAGACTACTTCAAGAAACCATAAGAGATCTACATAAATGGAAGAACATCCCATGCTTGTGGATAGGAGGATTGAACATTGTAAAAATGTCACTTCTACCCAAAGCAATCTATACATTCAATGCAAGCTCAATCCAGATCCCATCAACATTCTTTAAGAATATGGAAAAAAAAAAAATCACTAACTTTATATGGAAAAGAAAGAGACCTCAGATAAGCAAAGCATTATTGAAGAAGAAAAACAAAGCAGGAGGTCCCACTTTCCTGGATCTCAAAACCTACTATACAGCCACAGTAGTCAAAACTGTCTGGTATTGGTATAATGGAATAGACTGAGAACCCAGAAATAGATCTGTCAACCTATGGTCAGCTGATCTTTGACAAAGGGCTCAAATCCATGAAATGGGGAAGAGATTGTCTAGTTAACAAATGGTGCTGGCAAAACTGGAGATCCATTTGCAGAAAAATGAAACAAGATCTGTACCTCACACCATACACAAAAATTGACTCCAGATGACCCAAAGACAAATGTGAAACCTAAAATTGTAAAGTCCTCAAGGAAAAACTAGGACAAATTTAGGGGCCCTAATATATGGCATAAAGAGACTATCAAGCAGAACCCAAAATGCACAAATAGCAGAAGATAAACTAGATGAACGGAACTTCTAAAAATTAAAATTTTGTGTGCTTCCAAAGACTTCTGCAAAAGAGTAAAAAGAGAACTCACAAATTGGGAAAAACGTATTTGGCAATGATGTATCTTACAGGAGATTTGTCTCTAAAATTTATAGAAAACTCCAATACCTCAACAACAAAAAGACAAGTAATCCAATTACAAAATGGGCAGAAAACATGAATAGACACTGCACCAAAGAGGATATTCATTTGGCCAGCAAACACGTGAAGAAATGTTCATGATCATTAGCCACTGTGGAAAACAGTATAGCTATTCCTTAAAAAGTTGGAAATAGAAATACCATTTGACCCAGCAATTCCATTACCAAGTATATATCCTAAAGAAGTGAGAACCAGGACAAGAACAGATAGATGCATACCCATGTTTATTGCAAGACTATTTACAATAGGAAAAAGATGGAAACAACCTTGGTGGCCATCAAGGGAAGAATGGATAACAAAGCTGTGGTACACACACACAGTAGAATACTATGCACCCCTAAACAATGATGTAGAATCTGCAAAACACTGCATAAAGTAGATGAGAGTGGAGGTTTTTATGCTGAGTGAAATAAGTCAATCACAGAAGGACAAATATTATATTAGTCCATTATTGTAAAAAGTCAAGGAAAGGTTTATATATGGAAGGAAATTTTCTTTGTTGGTTACCAGGGGTGGAAGGAGCGGGTAGTGAACACTGCTAGATAGGTAGAGACAAATATTGATTTGGGTGAAGAGAAGGGCAATATACCAAGTGTGAGTTATCAACATGGTGGCATTGAGGAAGAGAAAGACATAGAGAAGTACTTGGGAGATACAGACAACAAAGATGAATCTTTTTACACATACAGTGTTGCATTGTCAGTGATGGCAAACCTTGATCTACAATAGGTGGATAGATGGGTGGACAGGCTGAACTATTAGGTATGTATATGCATGGGGTGTGCCCATGACCATTTATAGAATTCACAATGTTTCTACAAGTGTATTTGTATGTGGTGTAAGAATTTCTAGGTATATAGTAGAACTGACAAGGTTGTAGTCACTTCTTGGTCACAGCCAGCTACCTAGAGGGAGCAAGGAATTTGACCTGTGGGCTCAGGACCATGGTTACAGGAGACGTCAAGCTCAATTGGCATAACATATTCCACAAAAACATTGTTCTACATCCTACTTCTGTGAATAGCGACTGAGATCTTAACAGCTTGCAAGTAGCCATCTAGATGTAACAATGGGTCTCTTCTCATTCAGAGCAAAGAAGAATGAAGAAAACCAGAGATGCATAGGAGCAATTAGTCCAAGTGACTGGTACATCATGTGATCCTCGGCCTATATGACTATGAGACCAGAAGAAGTAGATGGTGCCCAGCTACAACTGTTAACCACTCAGAGGGCGATCTATGTAGGAGATCCTGGGTAGAGTGGGAAAACAATGTGGAACAAATCTAAAAATCAAGAGGGAGGAAATAAAAGACCAGATTTGCTGATCCAATAGAGCCTGATGGAACCCCTGAGACTATGGCTCTTAGCTGTCCTTTGGGGGCTTCTAACTGGCCAAAAGATGGGCATATGAGCTGAACATTTACATTAGGCAGATACACTCCTTGGAGGGAACAATCATGGGAGAATAGAAGGGTTGTGTATGTACAGGGAAACAACTTGAGGGGCAGAAGTGCATGGGAGGGAAGGACACAGGGAAGAGGTGGCTCTGGGGAGGAGGTGGGAGGAGAGCTGTTGCATTGTGGTAAATTGCAGTCAATGTCATGAGACAAAGTTCATGTGAACTGCTGTATGAAAAAGGAATATGCTCTGTTAACTTTCACTCAAATCACAACAAAATTCAAAAAAAAATTATGAAAAAAAGAATCAGATCAACTTCACCTTTATAATTCTATAAATGTCTTCAGAATCATATTGTTGGTTCTTATGTCAGTTAGCTTTTGCTGCATAAGAAACTGCCTCAAAATTAGTGACTTAAAACAATAACCAATTATTTAGCTCATGATTTTGTGGGTCAACAATTCAGGCTGTGCTTAGCTGGACAGTTATCCTTGTCTCCACTGGGTTCAGTCATGTATCTATGGTCAGCTGCCAGTTACTTGGCCACTCAGCTTCTGTGAGTTGACTGGCTGTCAGTTGGGACAATGGTAGTCATGTGATTATATCACTCATCATCCACCAATCAGGCTGCCCCGAGACTATTCACATGACAAGAGGATGCCAAAGATTGCAAGAAGACAGGACTTTTCAAGTCTCTTCTTGTGTCATCTTTGCTAATATCATTTTGATCAAAATAAATCATAGGCCCAAGCCCAGAGTCAATTTGTAACATCCTACCCAAGCTGGTATAAGACAAGCCATGGTATTTTCAATAGTCCCATATGCACGTGAAAGCCAGACAATGAGTAAGGAAAACTATAGAAGAATTAATGCATTTGAGCTGTGGTGTTCGGGAATAGTATTGGATGTATCTTGGGCTACTTAAAGAAGGAATAAATCTGTCTTGGAAGAAGTTAATCAGAATGCTCCTTAGAAGTGAGAATGACTAGATTTCCTCTCTCATACTTTGGTCATATTGTCACAAGCAACCATACCCTGGAAAAAGATATCATGCTTGGTAAAGTAGAGGTTCTGCAAAAAAAAGGTAAGATTCTCAAGAAGATGAAATGACACAGTGGCGGTAACGATGGTCTTAAGCATCACAATGATTGTGAGGATGGCACAGGACCAGGCAGTTTTTTTTTTTTTTTTTTAAGTTGTTCATGGAGTCATTATGGGTCAGAACCGATTCAATGACACTTAACACCAAGTGTGGAGCATAACAAATTATGGATAACGTTAAGAAGAATGGGAATTTCAGAACAATTAATTGTGTTCATGAAGAACCTGTACATAGACCAAGAGACTGTTATTTGAACAGAACAAGGGGATACAGCATGGTTTAAAATCAGGAAAGGAGAGCTTCAGTATTGTATCCTTTCACAATACTTATTCAATCTGTGTGCTGAGCAAATAATCCAAGCAGCTATATATGAAGACTATATGAAGAAGAACGTGGCATTAGGGTTGGAGGAATACTCATTAACAACCTGCAATATGCAGATGACACAAATTTGCTTGCTGAAAGTAAGGATGACTTGAAAGTACTTAGATGAAGATTAAAGACTAATTAATGTATAGATTATATGAGTATGGATTACATCCATACACGTATGGATTACATCTCAACATAAAGGAAACAAAAATCCTCACAAATGACCCAATAAGCAGGATTATGATTAATGGAGAAAAGATTGAAGTTGTCAAAGATTTTATATCACTTGTTTCCACAATCAACACCAATGGAAACAGCAGTCAAAACGTCAGATGATATATTGCACTGGGAAAATCTTCTGCAAAAGATCTCTTTGAAGTGCTGAAGAGTGAAGATATCTTTTTGAAGACTAAGTATTATGATCCACACTTGGTGTTTAGTGTCATTGAATCAATCTGACCCATAGTTACCCCATAAACAGCTTAAAAAAACTGCCTGGTCCTGTGCCATCCTCACAATCATTGCCATGCTTGAGCCCATTGTTGCAGCTACTGTGTCAATCCATCTTGTTGAGAATCTTCCCTTTTTTTTTTTTTTTTTTGCAGAACCTCTACTTTCTCAAGCATAATATCTTTTTCCAGGGAATGGTCCCTTATGACTATATGACCAAATATGAGAGATGAAATCTGGCCATTCTCACTTCTAAGGAGCATTATGTTTACACATTCTGCTTGTTCCTTCTTCTAGCGGTCCACGATACATCCAATATTCTTCCCAAACACCACAGTTCACCTAACCCAAGCCATGGTATTTTCAATTGTCTCTTATGCATGTGAGAAATGAACAATGAATAAGGAAGACTGAAGAAGAGTTGATGCTTTTGATTTGTGGTGTTGGTGAAGGATAAAGAAAGTAGCATGGACTGCCAGAAGAACTAAAAAATCGATACTGGAGGAAGCACAGCTGGAATGCTCCTTGAAGGTAAGAATGGGCAGACTTGATTTGACCTACTTTGGCCATGTTGTCAGAAGGGACCACTCCCTGGAGAAGGATATAATGCTTGGTAAAGTGGAGGGTCAATGAAAAAGGAGAAGGCTCTCAATGAGATGGATTGACACAGTGGCTGCAATGATGGGCTCTGGTATAGCAAGTATTGTGAGGCTGGCAGAGGACTGAGCAGTGTTCTGTTGTACATAGGGTTGCTATGTGTTAGAGCTGATTCAATAGCACCTAACAACAACAACAAGCTGCTTACAAGGAAGTATGAAAAAAATTGAAGGCCTTAATGAGATAAGCCCACCACAATTTTTAACAACTTGGAGGAGCTGTTTTGAATTTTAGAAGAACCAAATTTGCAGGTATAAATCAACTGAAACTTAACAAACCAGCTATTTTAACATGCAAGTTCTTGGTGACTGAGATTTACTTTGCCACATATTACCAATCCATTAAATTCCATATTTTATTTGGAAGATCTCTAAGGCATTAGACAATGCCAGTGACTCATGATATAGGGACGTAAAATAGCTACCTTTTATTTTCTTTGGGATCACAAAACTCTGGGAAAGTCAAAAGAACCCAAAGCATTTCCCTCATAAGAATGAACAGGGGCTTCATTTTCATTCCTTCCATCCTTAACATGAGTCACTTTTGAAACAGGGTAATCTTGGGGACAATTGTAGCTCATATAAACCAAATCAGAAGGTAGTACCTTAGAGCCACTTTAAAGGGAGAATGTTCTTTACATGACTAAGAGTAGACATCAGGGCATCCTGACATCAGGATACATGACTCATATATCACATAGCCAATTTATGTAAGTGTTTTCCGAGGAAAAATAATGTATAAGCAGTTGTTAGGTTTCTGGTGAAAAACAAAGCTTTATTTCTAAATCCACAATGGTCATAATTAATTCATTACTGCCTTTCTCTTTGTGTAGTGTGGGCCATTTCCTGCATTAGCATCCCTTTTGACACTGCTGTTAGGAATACACTTGGTATATTTTAACAAATGGACAGGCTTGGAAGAGGACCAGTAAAAGGAAGGTGAGTATTCTGGAACACAATCCTCTAATAAGAGTTGACCTGCTCCCACAATGTCATATTCGATCAATTGTTTTAGTATGTTAGACTACTAGTTTTGGTCTAAATATACCGTTTGAGCCAATTGGGAAAACCAACCACCATCTACATATGTATCACACTATATATATATATATATTTTTTTTTTTTAAAATACAATCTATTTATAAATTGAGGTCAATTTAGTGATGTTGTTTCAGAATGTATAGACAAAAGTTAGTTTCCTGTAAGTACTTTGGTAGACTCTTCAGTTAAACAAAATAATTAATTCAATTCCATACGAGCGTGCAAACAAGACTCCTTATTTTTCTATTTGATCTGAAAAGTTTGTTAGTAAAAATGATTATTTTGTTGGAATCATGGATAAGGAATTGGACTCAAGAAATTTAAGTTATTGAAAATTCAAATCACTTTAGGTGCTGAGTGACAGACTAGTTTCTTAGTGATAATTTTTTTGGTGGCTGTCATTACATAAAGAAGCTCCTAAGGAAATGAAAGGTCGTCCTTGGTCACAGATGAACACAGCCACAGCTTCAAGAATGATGATTTAAGAATCGCCTACAGCCTGCAGGTTCTGTTTGTATATGTGGATGAAGCAAGAAGATGATGCCTGACAAGGATGAGTTGTTCTGTTAATTAAATTAGCAGTGGAAATTTTACTAGCTTTAATTAGTGTAAAATAAGCCATAGAAATAAAGATAGTGATTAAAGTATGCAAATCTGATTAGAATCACAATATGCCTCATTACAGGCTACTTTATAATAGAGACTATTAAGACTAAGTCTAGAAAAATCAGGGACCTGTTTTGAAGAAGAGGATAGCCACAAATGGTGCACAAATCTGGAGCTACTATTAGATTACCAAGTTGTTTTGGGGATTATGTATGATAAATACCATGAAAATCATGGAGCATTATTAAATTAATAAGAGCCCTCTTTCCAAAGGAGGCATTAAAATACATGACCATTTTCAGGTACTCACTGCCATCGAGTTGGATCTGACTGATAGTCATAACTCCTTGGGTTTCTGAGGTGGTATCATTATGGAAGTAGATTGCCCAATCTTCCTTTCTGAGGAGTGGTTGGTGGGTTTAAACCACCAGCCTTCTGGTTAGCAGTCAAATGCCTTAGGCACTATGCCACCAGAGCCCCCATTTGCAGGCAAAGGGAGCTAAATCTAACTTCATTGCTTTTCCTAGCTGAATAGGATCTTAGCCAGTAGGGCCCTAACCTCTCAAAGTTTCAAACTTATGGAAAGTTTGCAATCAAAAGATTATAAGATGTTCTTTATTCAGACACACACAATGAAAATAGTGTGTGTTTGAAATATTTAGACAAAAGTATTTCAACAAAAGTACCTGTTGAATTAGATATCAGTATTTTCAGAAAATTGCTGTTTTAAAATTCAGTGTAGTGTAAATCACATCATTAAATTATCATGTAAATCATCTTCAATGTTCAGTTCTTTAGTCTAACTTAGCATAGGACTCATTTTATCTTATAATGGGAGACTGATGGAAATTGTCCATTTTTTCCCCACCAGTTTCAAGCTCTGACCCCTTTTTCTGGCCTGTAAAGTTTTCAATCATTTTAAAGGCTGAATGGTAACACAAACTGTCTATTACTTTCTATATGTATATGTAGTTCATTGTTTATGATGCTTTCATAATAATTAGTTGGTCATAAACCAATAGCAGCTGTAGCAAAACTTCACCACTAGAATAAATAATAGCCAAATAGAGGTTTTAGAAAACACTTAATTATAAATTAAATAAAAATGATATTGCCTATATTGATTTAGGCATCTAATATTTGACATTGACTATTTTAAATTTTTATTTTCTCACTATGGGCTTGTCATTAGAATAGATTTTGACTCAGTTTTATGAGACATAAGAAGAAATTTATTGTAAATATTCACAATATTTACACTTATGACAGGAGGTTATGGCCATGTCAAATAAAAGCACTAAAAAAAAAAAATAGACATCTTATTATTAATTTGAAGGCATAGATTTCAGCTACAATTGTGCCACTCTATCTACTGAAATGATTTAATTCAAAGTAAAACAAAATTATTCACTATAGATTTTTCATTAAATGTAGCTACTAAAAGAAAAAGTGATGGAGAAGTTCCAATATATTGCTGGAAGCTGAGCCCATCAGGTCAGAAGACACTCAAAATTTGGGGAAAATCTGTCTCCTCAGAGTGGAGATGACCTTAATGATATGGATAGAGTAAAGGTTTCAGGACCTCCATTGGCTGAGGTGGCATGACTCAAAATGAATAGAAACAGATGCAAACATCTATTAATAACTGGAACATGGAATGTATGAAGCATGGATCTACGAAAATTGGAAGTTGTCAAAAATGAAATGGAACACATTAAGATTGGAGGAAGACTCATTAACAACCTGCAATATGCATATGACACACTTTGCTTGCTGAAAGTGAGGATGACTTGAAGCACTTACTGATGAAGATTGTAGACTACAGTTTGCAGTATGGATTACACCTCAATGTAAAGAAAAAAAAAATCTTTACAACTGGACCAATAATCAGCATCACAATAAATGGAGGAAAGATTGAAGTTGTCAAAGACTTCATATTACTTGGTTCTACAATCAATACCAATGGAAGCAGTAGCCAAGACATCAGATGATGCATTGTACTGGGAAAATCAGCTTCAAAAGACCTCTTTCAAGTGCTGAAGAACAAAGATGTCTCCTTGAAGACTAAGGTGCACCTACCCAAGCCATGATATTTTCAATTGCCTCATATACATGTAAGAGCTGGACAATGAATAAGGAAGCACAAAGGAGAGTCGATGCTTTTGAGTTGTGGTGCTGGTGAAGAATACTGAAAGTACCATGGATTGCTAAAAGAACTAACAAATCTGTCCTGGAAGAAGTGCAGCCAGAATGCTCCATGGAAATGAGAATGGCCAGACTTCGTATTGTTCATGTTGTCAGAAGCAACCTTTCTCTGAAGAAGGATATCATGCTTGAGAAAGTGGAGGGTCAACGGAAAAGGGGAAGGCCCTCAACAAAATGGATTGACATAGCAGCTGCAATGATGGGCTCAGGTATAGCAGGGATCATGAGGCTGGCACAGTACCATACAGTGTTTTGTTTTGTTGTATATAAGATCTCTATTAGTCAGAAACCACTTGATCTCACCTAATAACAACAATACACCACTAGTGAAATTGTAAAATGATACAACTACTGTGGAAATTGTTATGGTAATTCCTTAAAAATGTTTGCAATAGAAATACCATTTGCTCCACCAATCTCATTACTAAGTATATACCATACAGAAATGATGGCCAGTATGTGAATAGATATATGCACACCCATGTTCATCATAGCACTATTCACAATAACAAAGAGATGGAAACAATTTAAGAGCCCATTAAGGGAGGAATGGATAACCAAACTATGGTACATATACACAATGTGATATTATGCAACCCTAAAGAATAATGTAGAATCTGCAGAACACTGCATAATGTGGATGAACTTGGAGGATATGATGGTGAGTGAAATAAGTGAATCACAGAAGGACAAATATCATATTAGTCCACTATTGTAAAAAGTCAAGTAAAGGTTTATATATGGAAGGAAATTTTCCTTTTTGGTTACCAGGGATGGGAGGAGAGAGGAGGGAAAATTGCTAGATAGGTAAGAAACAATCGTTGGTTTGGATGAAGGGAAAGGCAATATAACAAACATGAGTGACTGACACAATAACACTGAGGAAAAGACAGACACAGAGAGGTGCACAAAAGATACAGACAACAAATGTAAAGACATGTGCATATACAATACTGCATTATTAGTGGTAACAAACGTTAATCTATGGGTGGATATATAGGTAGACAGGCTGAGTGATCAGTTATGTCTAGGCAGAAGGGAATATACCCATGACCATATATAAGTTTAGCAGATGATATTTCTACATATGTATTTGTATGTACTATAAGATTGTCCATATAAATAGAACTCATAGAGGGCAAAATTATAACATCTTAGCTACAGCTAACCACCCTTAGGGAATGAGTTGTTGAACGAGTGGGCTCAGGATCATGGTCTCAATTGACATAACATTGGTGTTGTTGTTGTTATGTGCCATTGAGTCGGCTCCGACTCATAGCAACCCCTCCTTGGGTTTCCGAGGCAGTATCACTACAGAAGTAGGATTGCCCAACCTTCCTTCCAAGGAGTGGCTGGTGGGTTTGAACCGCCAGCCGTCTGGTTAGCAGGCAAGTGTCTTAGCCACTATGCTACCAGAGCTCCTTGACATAACATACTACACAAAAATATTGTTCTATTTCCTACTTTGGTGAGCAGTGACTGGGGTCTTAAAATATTACAAGTGGCCATATAGATTCAACAATTGGTCTCTCCTCATCCAGAACAAAAAAATAATGAAGAGAACCAAAGATGCATGGAAACAATTAGTTCTTAGGACTAGTGGACCATGTGGACCTCAGCTTACATGACCATGAGAGCAGAACAAAATGGTGCCTGGCTACCACTGTCAATCATTCAGAAAGGAATCAGTGCAGGAGATCCTGGATAAAGGAAGAAGAAGGAGAAGAAGGAAGGAAGGGATACACAGAGTCATTGTACCAATAAGAATTGGTGGATGTTCAATTATTTCAGGAGGTAGCATATAATCAAGAACCAATGGTATTGAAGGAAGAAGTCCAAGTGGCACTGAAGTAATTCAGAGACTACCCACTGAGATGTTTCAACAAATGAATGCAGTGCTGGATGTGCTCACTTGTTCATGCCAAGAAATTGGGAAAAGAAGTTCCTGGCCAACTGACTTGAAGAGATCAATATTTATGCCCATTCCAAAGAGAGGTCACCTAACAGAATGTGTTAATTATTGAACAATATCAATAGCACAAACAAGTAAAATCTTGCTGAAGATAATACAAAAATGGTTACAACAATATATTGACAGGGAACTGCCAGATATTCAAGATGGATTCAGAAGAGGACATGGAACAAGGGATATCATTGCTGATGTCACATGGATCTTGGCTACAAGCAAAGAATACTGGAAAGATGCTTACCTGTATTTCATTGACTATGCAATGGCATTTGACTGTGTGGAACATAACAAATTATGGATAGCTTTGTAAAGAAGTGTAATTCCAGAACATTTAAATGTGCTCATAAAGAACCTGGACACAGACAAAGAGGCTTTCATTCAAACAGAAGAAGGGGATAGTGCATGGTTTAAGAGAAAGGGTGCTTGTCAAGATTGTATTCTTTCACCATACTTACTCAATCTGTATGCTGAGTAAATAAGCAGAGAGATTGGACTATATATGAAAAACATGGCATTAGGATTGGATGAAGACTCATTAACAATTGTGATATGATGATGACACAACCTTGCTTGCTGAAAGTAGAGATAACTTGAAGCACTTACTGATGAAAATCAAAGGTTTCAATCTTCAGTATGGATTATACCTCAACATAAAGAAACCAAAAATCCTTACAACTGGACCAGTAAGCAAGATCACAATAAATGGAGAAGAGAATGAAGTTGTCAAAGATTTAATTTTACTTAGATCCACAATCAATACCCATAAAAGCAGCAGTCAAGAAGTCACACATCATATTGCCCTGAGGAAATCTGCTGCAAAAGACCTCTTTAAAGTGTTAAGAAGCAAAGACGTCACTTCAAGACTAAGGTGTGCATAACCCAAGCCATTATGTTTTCAATTGCCTCATATGCATGTAAAATCTAGGAAATGAATAAAAATGACTGAAGATGCCTTTGAATTATGATGTCGACAAAGAATACTGAAAAACCGTGGACTGCCAGAAGGACAAACAAATCTGTCCTAGAAGAAGTTGCAACTGGAATGTTCCTTTGAAGTGAGAATGGTCAGACTTCATCTTGCCTATTTTGCTCATGTTATCAGAAGGGACTGGTTCCTAGAGAAGGATATCACGCTTGATAAAGTAGAAGGTCAGTGAGGAAGGGAAAGAGCCTTAATGAGATAGATTGACACAGTGGCTGAAGTGATGGGCTCAAGTATAGCAAGGGTTATGAGGATGGTACACGACTGGACAGAATTTCATTCTGTTGTACCTAGAGTCACTATGAGTGAGAGCCAACTTGTTGGCATCTAACAACAATGTATAAAGGTAAAGTGGAAGGTCAGTGGAAAAGGGAAAGACCCTTAATGAAAAATATTGACACAGCGGCTGCTATAATGGGTTCAAGCATGGCCATAATTGTGAGAATGGTACGAGACCAGGCATCGTTTTTTTTTGTTGTACATAGGGTTGCTGTGAGTCAGAACTGAGTAAATGACACCTACCTACAAGAACAAAAATGTATAAAGAAGAATATCACCATTTGGCAATCATTATGGTAATAATTCAGAAAAGACATGTCAATCAATGAATGCTAAAGCTATTGGCTCTAAGTTTAACAAACAAAGGGCTGTATTATCAAAATATCTCCCTTAAAGAGATAAAAGGTAACTTCACAGTGAAGAAAACTGGCAGTTACCAACAAAATCAAGTGACAAGTGTGAACATCACTAGGTGGGAAAAATCAAAATTATATATCACTGGATACAGTACAATGAAAACACAGTATCACATATGGGATATTCCTACCAAATGTATTTAACTTCAATGTAATCATTAGGAAACATCAGACAAACCCAAAGTTAGAGATTAGCCTGTAATCTTCAAAATGAGTCCATAAGTGGGTTCGAATTGAAAAGTTGGTGATTTGAGTCTGCCAAGACAAAGTCTCCTTGGAAAAAAGTGCATAATGATCTTCTGAAAAATCAGCCATTGAAAACCTGTGGAGGATAGTTCTACTAAGACACAGAAGGACTTGTGATGAGTTGGCAACTTTTTTTGTTTGTTTTAGTCTTTGAAAGTGTCAATATCATGAAAGTCAAGGAAACCCCAAAGAACTGTTTGAGATTGAAGGAAATGAAACTGATATGGGCTATCAAAGGTGATCCTCGATTATATTCTTTTGCTAAATTCCCAGCCAATTGTTGAAACTTGAATAGATTGTGTAGACTAGCTGGTAGAAACATATTAAGTTCTTTATTTTGATTTTTTACTGGGGCCTTATAGGAAAATATTTCATTTGTAGAAAATATACTTTATATTATTTGGATATAGTAGGCATCAAGGAAGCAAACTTTCTCCATGTTTGAAATTAATAAAAATAAAATATACCAAGAATATGAAAAATCTATTTTCTAGAGCTGAATCTTCTATGACCTAGCTGTTAGATTAAGGAAAAATCACTTGCTCTTTATGTCTCCATTTCATCATATCTTAAATGAGGGAATTGAACTAAATTATCTGAATTCTCCATATGGATATAAGACCATAAGATTTTCATGAGTCAATCAAGAACATTATGGGTTAAGGAAGAATGGGATAAGTGGTTAAAAAAAAAAAATGGAAGAAGAAGGCTTATGGTTATGTTTTATGAGACTTGAGATTTTATGATGGAGCCAGCTAGAAGATGCTTCATGTAATGGGTGTGTCTTAGAAAAAAGATGAGGGAGTGCAAGAAACAAACAAACAAAAAAGCTCCAATCAAGGAATTTGAGAAATGTTACACAACAGGAGGAGACAAAAGATTTTATTTTTAATAAGGTGGATTCTTGATTCATCACTACACTTCCTTTCTCCCTTCTCCTAACCCTCTTCCTTCAGTCCACCCTCTCTCCCTTCCTTCTTCTACTTGTTGTTGTTGTTAGATGCCATTGAGTCAGCTCTGACTCAGAGCGACCCTATGTACAACAGAAAAAAACACTGCCCATTCCTGAGCCAGCCTCACACTCTTTGCTATACCTGAGCCTATCATTAAAGCCACTGTGTCCATCATCTCATTGACAGCCTCCTCCTTTTTCACTGACCCTCTACTTCATAATATCATCTCCAGGGAATGGTCCCTTCTGACAACATGATCAAAATAGGTGAGACAAGTCTGGCCATTCTCCCTTTCAAGGAGCATTCTAGCTGCATTGTTCCAGGATAGATAAGTTAGTTCTTCTGGCAGTCCATGGTACTTTCAGTATTCTTTGCCAACACTACAACTCAAAAACATCAACTCTCCTTCACTCTGCCTTATCCATTGTCCAGTTTTCACATGCATATGAGACTATTGGAAAATAACATGGCTTGGGTTAAGCACACCTTAATCTTGAGAGACATCTTTGCTCTTCAGCGCTTTGAAGAGGTCTTTTGCAACAGATTTGCCCAGAGTAAAATGTCGTCTGATTTCTTTTTCTGTTTTTAAATTTTTATTGTAATTTGGGTAAAAATTTAGAGAGTGAATTCATTTTCCATACAGCAGTTCATATACACTTTTTCTCACAACATTGACTGCAATTTCACACTATGCAACAGCTCTCTTCCCACTTCCTTCCCATAGTTACCTCTTCCCTGTGTCCTTCCCTCCCAAGCACTCCTGCCCCTCAAGCTGCTCCCTGCATACACAACCCTTCTATTCTCCCATGATTGATCTCTCCAAGGAGTGTGTCTATCTAATGTAAATATTCAGCTCATATGTCTGTCTTTTGTTTGGCTGGAAGGAACAGGAGTGGGTTCAATTCTAGACCTGAAGGGCAGCTAGGAGTCATTCAGTGGTTCCACCAGCTTCTTTCAAACCAGCAAACCTGGTCCCCCCCACTTTTTTAAAATGATTATGAGGTTTGTTCCACATTGTTCTCCCACTCTACCCAGGATCTCCTATATAGATCCCCCTCGGAGTGGTTGACAGTGGTAGCCAGGCACCATCTAGTTCTTCTGGTATAATCGTCATGTAGGCTGAAAATCACATGGTGTACCAGTCCCTTGGACTAATTGTTTCCATGCATCTTTGTTTTTCTTCATTCTTCTTTGCTCTGCACAAGGAGAGACCCATCATTGCATCTAGATGGCTGCTTGCAAGCTTTTAAAATCCCAGTCACTACTTGCCAAAGTAGGATGTGGAACAACGTTTCTGTGTAGTATGTTATGCCAATTGAGCTTGATGTCCCCTGTGACCATAGTCCCAAACCCACAGGTCCAATTCCCTGTTCTCTCTGGGTAGCTGGCTGTTGCCAAGAAGTGACTATAGCCTTGTCCCTTGTCAGCTCTGTTATACATCTGAAGATTCTAACAGAACATACCAATACACTTTTAGAAACATTGCCATACGTGGTTATGGTTAAGGGAACACTCCTTCCTGCATTGACACATCTAATCGTTTAGCCTGCCCATGCATCTATTCACCCATAGGTCAAGGTTTGTTGTCACTGATAATGCAGTACTGTATGTACAAAAGAGTTCATCTTAGTAGTCTGTACCTCCTATGCAACTCTTTATGTCTTCCTCTTTTTCAATGCCACTGTATTGACCACTTGCATTTGGTACATTGTCCATCCCTTCACACAAATTGATATTTGTCTCTCCCTATCTAACAGTATTCCTTCCCTTCCCCTCCCTTCTCACTCTTGGCAACCAACAAAGAAAATTGCCTTCCGTATAGAAACCTTTCCTTGACTTCTGACAATAACGGAGTAATACCATATTTGTCCTTCTGTGATTGACTTATTTCACTCAGCATGTCCTCCAATTTCATCCACATTATGCTGTGTTTTGCATATTCTACATTACTCTTTAGGGTTGCATAATTTTCCACTGTGTGTATGTACCATAGTTTGGTTATCCATTCTTCTGTTGATGGACAACTAGGTTGTTTCCATCTTTTTGCTATTGTGAATAGTGCTGCAATGAACATGGGTATACATATATCTGTTCTTGTCCTGGTTCTCACTTCTTTAGTAATGGGATTGCTGGGTCAAATGTTATTTCTACTTCCAACTTTTGAAGGAATTGCCATACTGCTTTCTATGGTGGTTGTACCATTTTACAGTCCCACCAGCAGTGTATGAGAGTCCCAATTTCTCAATATCCTCACCAGCATTTGTTACCTTCCATCTTGTTGAATTTGGCTACTAGTGCTGGGGCAAGATGGTATGCCATTGTTGTTTTGATTTGCATCTCTCCAATGGCTAATGATCGTGAAGATTTCTTCATGTGTCTGTTAGTCGCCTGAATATCCTCTTTGGTGAAGTGTCTATTCATGTCTTCTGCCTATTTTTTAACTGGATTATTTGTCATTTTGCTGTTGAGGTATTAGACTTTTCTATAAATTTTAGAGATAAATCCCTTGTCAGAGATGTCGTTGCCAAATATTTTCCCCGATCTGTAGGTTCTTGTTTTACTCTTTTGGAGAAGTCTTTTGAAGCATGTACAATTTTGATTTGTAGAAGGTCCCATTCATCTAGTTTATCTTCTGTTGTTTGTGCATTTTGGGTTATGCTTGATAGTCTGTCTATGCCATATGTTAGGGCTCCTAAGTATGCCCCTGTTTTTTTTTTTCTTGAGAAACTTTATAGTTTTAGCTTTCACATTGAAGTCTTTGATCCATCTGGAGTTAGTTTTTGTGTATGATATGAGGTACAGATCTTGGTTCATTTTTCTGCAAATGGATATCCAGTTTTGCCAGCACCATTTATTAAACAAACATTCTCTTCACCATTTAATGGATTATGGCCCTTTGTCAAAGAGCAGCTGACATAGGCCAATGGATCAATATCTGGATTCTCAATTTTATTCCATTGGTCTATGTGTCTGTCATTGTACCAATACCAGGCAGTTTTCACTACTGTGGCTATAGGTTTTGAGATCTGGGAACGTGAGACCTCCTACTTTGTTCTTCAATGTTGTTGTTAGGTGCAGTCAACTCATTTCTGACTCATAGCAACCCCATGCACAGCAAAATGAAACACTGCCTGATCCCATACCAACTCCATGATCTCTGCTATACTTGAACCCATTGTCACATCCACTGTGTCAGTCCATCTCGACAAAGGCCTTCCACTCTTTCATCGACCCTCCACCTTACCAAGAATGGCATGCTTCTCCAGGGAATGGTCCCCTCTGACAAGATGACCAAAGTAGGTGAAACGAACTCTGGCCATTCTCACTTCCAAGGAGCATCTCATCTGCACTTCCTCCATGACAGATCGGTTAGTTCTTTTAGCAGTCTGTGGTACTCACAGCACCACAACTCAAAAGCATCAACTCTTCTTCAGTCTTCCTTATTCATTGTCCAGCTCTCACATGCATATAAGGCGATTGGAAATATCATGGCTTGTGTTAGGGGCACCTTAGTCCTCAAGGAGACATCTTTGCTCCTCAGCACTTGAAAGAATTTCTTCGCAGCTGCAGTACTACACATCCTCTAATGTCCTGACTGCTGCTTCCATTGGCATCCATTGTAGAATCAAGCAACGTGAATTCTTTGACAACCTCAGTCTTCTCTCCATTTATTGTGATGCTGCTTATTGGTCCAGTTTTGAGAATTTTTGTTTTCTTCATATTGAGATGTAATTCATATTGCAGACTGTGTTCTTCAATCTTCATCAGAAAGTGCCTCAAGTCATCCTCACTTTCAGCAAGCAAAGTTGTATCATCTGCGTATCTCAGGTTGTTAATGATTCTTCCTCCAATCTTGATGCCACCTTTTCCTTCATATAGTCCAACTTCTCGGATTATTTCCCCAGGGTATAGATTGAATAAGTATGTAGAAAGTATACAACCGTCACTCACTCCCTTCTTGATTTTAAACCATGTAGTGTCCCCTTGTTCCAATCGAACGACAGCCTCCTGGTCAAGGTACAGGTTCCTCATGAGTACAATCAAGTGTTCGGGAATTCCCATTCTTCTTAATGTTATCCATAATTTGTCATGATCCACGCAATCAAATGCCTTTGCATAGTCAATAAAACACAATTAAATTATTTCTGGTATTCCTTGCCTTGAGTCAAGATCCATCTGACAACAGCTATGATATCCTTTGTTCCACGTCCTCTTCTGAATCCAGCTTGCACCTCTGGAAGTTCTCTGTCAATATACCACTGCAACTGTTTTTGAATTATCTTCAGTAAGATCTTACTTGCATGTGATATTAATGATATTGTTCAATAATTTCCACATTCTATGGGATCACCTTTCTTTGGAATGGTTACAAATATAGATCTCTCCCAGACAGTTAGCTAAGTAGCTGTCTTCCAAATCTCTTGGCATAAACGAGTGAGTGCCTCTGGTGGGGCATCCGTTTGTTGAAATATCTCAACAGGTATTCCGTCAATTCCCAGAGCCTTGTTCTTAGTCAATTCCTTAATTGCAGCTTCGACTTCCTCCTTCAGTACCATTGGTTCTAGACCACATGCCACCTCCTGAAATGGATGAAGGTCGATCAGTTCTTTTTGGTACAGTGACTCTGTGTATTCCTGCCATCTTCTTTTAATGTCTCCTGCATCATTCAATATTTTACCCTTAAAATCTTTCAGTATTGCAACTCGAGGCTTAAATTTTTTCCTCAATTCTTTCAGCTTGAGAAATGCTGAGTGTGTTCTTCCCTTTTCATTTTCTAACTCCAGGTCTTTGCATGTTTCATTATAGTAGTTGTCTTTGTCTTCTCAAGCTGCTCTTTGAAATCTTCAGTTCAATTCCTTTATCTTGTCATTTCTTCCATTTGCTTTAGCTACTCCTCACTCAAGGGCAAGTTTCAGAGTCCCTTCTATCATCCATTTTGGTCTTCTCTTTTTTTGTTGTCTTTTTAGTTACTTCTTGCTTTCTTCATGGATGATACTCTCGATGTCATCCCACAGTTCTTCTGGTTTTCGGTCATTGGTGTTCAATGCATCAAATCTATTCTTTAAATGATCTCTAAATTCAGGAGGGATATATTCTAGATCATATTTTGGCTCTCATGGACTTGTTTTAATTTTCTTTAACTTCAAGTTGAACTTGCATATGAGCAGTTGATGGTCTGTTCCACAGTCAGCTCCTGGACTGGTTTTGGCTGAAGATATTGAGCTTTTCCATTGCCTCTTGCCACAGATGTAGTTGATCTGATTCCTGTGTGTTCCATCTGGTGAAATCCATGTGTACAGCCACCATTTGTGTTGTTGAAAAAGGTGTTTGTAATGAATAAGTTGTTGGTCTTGCAAAATTCTACCATGCGAGTTTCAGCATTATTTCTGTCACCAAGGCCAAATTTTCCAAATATTGGCAGTTCTTCTTTGTTTCCATCTTTTGTATTCCAGTCACCAATGATAAGTAACACATCCTGGTTGCATGTTCGGTCAATTTCAGACTGCAGAATTTGATAAAAATCTTCAATTCCCTCATCTTTGGCTTTGCTGGTTGGTGCATAAATTTGAATAATAGTCTTATTAATCAGTCTTCCTTGTAGGTGTATGGATATTATCCTATCACTGACAACATTTTACTTCAGGATAGATCTTGAAACATCCTTTGTGATGATGAATGCTACAGCATTCCTCTTTAAACTGTCATTCCCATCAGAGTAGATCATATGGTTGTCTGATTCAAAATGGCCAAACCAGTCTATTTCAGCTCACTAATGCCTAGATATCAATCTTTATGCATTTCATTTCATTTTTGACAACTTCCAATTTTCCTAGATTCATACATCATACATTCCATGTTCTGATTATTAGTGGATGTTTGCAGCTGTTTCTCCTCAGTTGGATTGATGCCACATTAGCAAATGGAGGTCTTGAAAGCTTTACCTTATCCATATGAGTAAGGCTGATTTTACTCTGATAATGCAGCTCTTGCCTAGTCCTACTTTGAGAGCTTTCTAAGCTAAGTGATTCATCTTCCTCCACTGTATTGGACAATATTTCCAGACTATTCATAAAGTTGCGCAGTAATGTATCGGACAGTGTTTCTCTGCTATTCATAAGGTTTTCCCTGGCCAATTCTTTGAGAAGTGGACGGCCTCTTCCTTTTTCCTACTCTGTCTCAGACTGCAAGCTGGGCTGATATCTGTGCACCATGTGCACCCCACTGGATGTGAAACACCAGTGGCACAGCCTCAAGACCCACAGCAACACATCACCACAGTAGGACAATCCGACAGACAAATTTGTCTCCCTTAGCTGTTGGAAACCTCTTCAACCACCCTTACCTGGATCTCTGTGGATGACTCCTTTATCTGTTCTAGTCCCCTTTGCCTTTTCTGTCCTCTCCCTGCTTTCCCTCCTTGTTCTTCTATAGGGTTTACAATTTTTTTAAAAATTTATTTTTATCTGACGTCTCTTTCCTTTCCATATAAAATTAGTGATTATTTTTTCCATATCCTTAAAGAATGTTGATGGGATCTGGATTGGGATTGCATTGAATGCATAGAGTGCTCTGGATAGAATTGACATTTTTTCAATATTCAGTCTTCCTACCCACAAGCATGATATGAAAGTATGTTTTCCATTTATGTAGATCTCTTATGCTTTCTTAAAGTAGTCTTTTGTAGTTTTCTTTGTACAAGTCTTTTGTGTTCCTGGTAAGATAGATTCCCAAGTATTTTTTTTCAGTAGCTATTGTAAATGAGTAGTGCCTAAGGCATTTGACTGCTAACCAAAAGGCTGGAGGTTCAAACCCACCAGCCACTCCTCAGAAGGAAGATGGGGCAATCTACTTCTGTATTGATACTGTCTTGGACACCCAAGGAAGGGTTACTATGAGTCAGATCCAACTCGACTGCAGTGAGTTTATTTAATTATTTATTTAATTGTAATGGTATTGATTTCTTTATTTCTTTTTCAGCATTCTCTTTGCTGGTGTAGAGGAATCCAACTGATTTTTGGATGTTAATCTTGTATCCTGCCACTATGCTAAACCACTAAACCTCACAATTATTTCCAGTAGTTTTTTGTTTTGTTTTTTTAACTGAGTCTCTTGTGTTTTCTATGTATGGAATTATATCATAAGCAAATAGGGATAGTTTTACTTCTTCCTTACTTATTTGGATGTCTTTGATTTTCCTTTCTTGCCTATTGCCCTGGCCAGGACTTCCAATACAGTGTTGAATAGAAGTAGTGATAGAGGTCATCCTTGTCTGGTTCTTGTTCGCAATGAGAAGGGTTTCAGTCTCTCTCCATTGAGAATAATGTTAGCTGTGGGTTTTGCATTTATGCCCTTTTTTATGTTGAGATATGACCCTTGTATTCCTGTTTTGCTGAGAGTTTTGATCAGGAATGGGTGTTGGATTTTATCAAATGTCTTTTCTGCATCAATTGATACGATCATGTGGTTCTTCTCCTTTGTTTTATATATGTGGTGGATGATGTTGATTGTTTTTCTAATGTTGGACCATCCTTGCATACCTGATATGAACCCCACTTGGTCATAATGAATGATTTTCTTCATATGTTGTTAGAGTTCATTGGCTAGGATTTTGTTGAAGATTTTTGCATCTATATTCATGAGGGATATTGGTCTGTAGTTTTCCTTTTGAGTGATGTCTTTGCCTGGTTTTGTTATAAAGGTTATTTCTGCTTCATAAAATGAATTTGGGAGGATTCCATCCTTTTCTATATTTTGGAATAGTTTGAATAAGATTGGTGTAAGTTCTCTGAATGTTTGATAGAATTCTCCAGTGAAGCCATCTGGGCCAGAACTTTTTTTTTTTGATAATTTTTTTATCACCTGTTCAATTTCTTCTTTTGTTATTGATCTGTTCAACTTTTACACCTCAGTCTGTGTTAGTTTAGGTAAGGAATGTGTTTCTAGAAATCTGTGCGTTTATTCCAGATTTTCAAATTATTTGGAGTACATTTTTTTCATAGTATCCTGATATTGTCCTTTTTATTTCAGTTGATTTTGTTGTGATGGCACCCGTTTCATTTCTTATTTGTGTTATTTGTTTTTTCTCCTTCTTTTCCTTTGTTTAATTTGCCAGTGGTTTGTCAATTTTATTAATATTTTCAAGGAATCAACTTCTAATCTTGTTGATTTTTTCTATTGTCTTTCTATTTTCTGTGTCATTGGTATCTTCTCTAATCTTTGTTACTTTCTTTCTTCTGGTGACTATAGGAGTTTCTTGCTGTTCTTTTTCTAATTGTTGGAATTGTTGGTTTAAAGTGTTGATTTTGGCTCTATCTTCTTTTCTAATGTGTGTATTTATTGCTGTAAATTGGGATCTGATCACTGTTATTGCTGTATCCCAAAGATTTTGGTATGTTTTGTTTTCATTCTCATTTAATTAAAATAAATTTTTAATTTCATTTTTTATGTTTTCTATTACCCAGTTGTTTTTAAGGAGGGTGTTTTTCAGTTCCTATATGTTTGTTCTTTTTCTGTTGATCTTTCTATTGTTGATTTCTAATTTGATTGCATTGTGATCTGAGAAGATGCTTTGCAATATTTCAATGTTTTCAAATTTATGAAGGCTTGCTTTATGGCCTAACATATGGCTTATCATGGAGATGTCTATAAGTTCAAGTTGGTGGATTGTATTGTTTAGCTTTTCTGTGTCTTTGTTGAGTTTCTTTCCACTTGTTCTGTCTTTCATTGAAAGTGGTGTATTAAAGTCTCCTACTATGACCATGGAGTCATCTGTTTGTCTTTTCATTTCTGTTAAAGTCTGATTTATGTATTTTGGGGCTCTTTCTTTGGGCCCATATATATTTATTATGGTTTTATCTTCTAATTCTATTGATACTTTAATCATTATATAATCTCCTTTCTTGTTTTTTATAGTGGTTTTTATCTTAAAGTCAGTTTGATCAGTAATTAATATTGTCAGTCCTGCTTTATTTTGGTTGCTGTTTGCTTGATATATCTTTTTCCAACTTTTGATTTTTAGTCTATTTTTGTCTTTGTCTCTAAGTTTTGTCTCTTGTAGACAGCATATTGATGGGTAATATTTTCTCATCCATTCAGCAACTCTCTGTCTCTTGAGTGGTACATTTAATCCATTGACATTCAGTGTAATTATTCACAAGTATGAATTAGTTGCTGTCATTTTGTCAAGTGTTTTTTCTTGGTGTTCCTGGTTTCTTTGTTCTGTATAATTTTCTGTCCTGAGGTCATTTTGTTTATGAATCATGTTATCATTTCCTTCATTACTCTTGTTTTAGTATTTGATAAATATTTTGCTTGTCCTCTTTTTTATTGTGGTGTAAAGTTTTATCATTTTTTTTTTAGTTTATCTTGTGATTTATAATTGTCTCCCTGAGTTTAGAACAGTCCATTTTATCTTATAACTCTCTTGACTTCCTCACCATTTGAAAGTTCTGTAACTACACTATTTATACCTCTTTTTGGTTTGCAGTTGTCCTCCCTTGCTGTCTCAATTGATGTCTCTGGTTCCATATTTATGATCTTGTAAGTTTATTTTCATAAGTTGTCCAATAATGTATCAGACAGTATTTCATTGCTATTCATAAGGTTTTTCCCTGGCCAATTCTTTAGAAGTTGATGGCCTCTTCCTTTTTCCCCTCTTCCTTTTTCCAAGTCTATGTCAGTCTGGGAGCTCTACTGAAACCTGTCCACCATGGACAACCCTGCTGACATTTGAAACACTGGTAGCACAGCCTTCATGCTCACAGAAACATTCAAACCACCACAGTATGAAAAACTATACACAAGTTCATCTCCCTTAGCTGTTCCAAACCTCTCTGCCCACTTGTTGGTAATTCCTCTACTTGTATCTGGCCATGGTCCCTGGCTTCCTGCTTCCTGCTAGTGGTGGGGGCTCTTTGTCCCCTTACCTGTATTTGGCCATCAACTCTGGATTCCTGCTGTGGTGAAGGCTCTCCCTTCCCTTACCTGTATCTGACTGTCAGCCCTGGCTTCCTGCTTCCTGCCTGTGGTGGGGGCTCATGGTCAATTTTAGCTCACTAATGCCTCGGATATCAATCTTTATGAGTTCCATTTCGTTTGTGACAACATCCATTTTTCCTAGGTTTATAATTTGTTCATTCCATGTTCTGATTATGGATGTTCATAGCTGTTTCTCCTCAGTTTGAGTTGTGCCACATCAGCAAATAAAGGTGCTGAAAGCTTTACTTTTTCCACATCATTGAGGTCAGTTCTATACTGATGAGTCAGCTCTTTCCCAGTCATATTTTGAGTGCTTCCAACCTTAGTGGCTCATCTTCTCCTTCTAGCTTCATCACTATATCAGACAATGTTTCAGGGCTATTTGTAAAGTTGCCCAGTAATATATCAGACAGTGTTTTACTGCTATCTCATGAGGATTTCCCTGTACTGAAGAATATAGTCTGCAGTATGAATTATACATCAATATGAAAAAAACAAAAATCCTCACAACTGGACCAATAAGCAGCATCATGATAAATGGAGAAAAGATTGAAGTTGTGACAGACTTCATATTACTTGATTCTAAAATCAACACCAATGGAAACAGCAGTCAAGGTATCAGACTTCATATAGCACTGGGGAAGTCGGCTGCAAAAGACCTCAATGGCTGAAGAGAAAAGATGTCTCCTTGAGGACTAATGTGCACGTGACACAAGCCATGGTATTTTCAATCACCTCATATGCATGTGAGAGCTGGACAATGAATAAGGAAGACTGAAGAAGATTTGAAGCTTTTGAGTTGTGGTGTTGTCAAAGAATGCTTAAAGTACCATGGACTGCTAGAATAACTAACAAATCTGACCTGGAGGAATGCAGCCTGAATGCTCCTTGGAAGCAAGAATGGCCAGATTTTGTCTCACCTGGCTTGGTTATGTTGTTAGAAGGGACCATTCCCTGGAGATGGATATCATACTTGGTAAAGTAGAGGGTCAATGAAAGAGGCAAAGGCCCTCAACAAGATGGATTGACACAGTAGCAACAACGATGGGCTCAGGTATAGCAGGGATTGTGGAGCTGACCAAGACCAGGCAGTATTTGGTTCTGCTGTACATAGGATTGCTGTGAGTGGGAGATGTCTTGACAGCACCTAACAACAGCAACAAGCTTATTTTACTTTGGATACTTCCATAACTGGGTTGATTTCTGTGTTATGTCATCATGTGCATTAATAGTTGTTTGTTGTTTGCTATTATTGGTTCTTTGTCCAAAGGACTCCCTTTAGTATCTCTTGCAAGACTGGTCTAGTTTTAACAAATTCTCTTAATTTCTTCTTGTCTAGAAATCTCCTAATTTCACCATTATATTTGAGGGTCAGTTTTGCTGTGTATATAATTCTTGGTTGGAAATTTTTCTTTTTGAGGCTTTTACATATATCATGCCATTGCCTTGTTACTTGCATGTACACATACCATCACATTGTCTTGCTGTCTGCAGGGTTTCTGCTTAGTCTTTTTGGTTCCCCTTTGCAAGTAACTGTTTGTTTTTCCCATCCTGCTGTCAGGATTCTTTCTTTGTTTTTGGTTTTGGGGAGTTTGATTATATGTCTTGGTGATTTTCTGTGTAGGGCTCATTGGACTTCCTCAATGGATATATTATCATCTTTCATCATATCAGGGAAGTTCTCTTTCAACAAATCTTGGACAATTTTCTCAGTTGTTTTCTTTTTCTCTTCTTTTTCTGGAATTCCAATTACATGTAGATTGATCCTTTTGATGGTATCTCACATGAATCTTAGGCTTTCATCATTTTGTTTTGGTCTTTTTTCTGATTGATCCCTTTCCAGAGAAGTATTCAAGAATTTGTCTTCAATCTCATGAATTCTGCCATCCATTGATTTGTTTCTACTCCTTTGTCCTTTCAATGTGTTATCTATTTCTGAAAATTTAGTATTAATATTCTGGATTTCTATCTATAGATTTTGTATCATTTCTAAATTTTCATTTATTTTGTCATTTCTTCTTGTATTTTCTTTTGAAATTTTTCTAGGGTTTTGTCTGTTTTCCTTAATTTTTTTCAGTGTTTTCCTTGATCTGTGTCTCAATCCATTGAAGGTACCTAAATATACTTCTTTTGAATTTCTTATCAGGGAGTTCTAATTCTGCTTCTTCCTCCAGGATGTATGCTGGGTCTGCATCTCACTCCCTTGTTTATCTTGCTTTATCTTGCTTCTTTGTGTGGACTGTGATTATCTGTTGTCTCTGAGACATTGTGTGACTTTGTTGTATATATATTTAATTTGTGACTGCATGTTCGAGTAATTTTCCCAAGATTTTCATTTTCACTGGCTGTATCTGAGTAAGCAAGGCACTGTGGTCCTCTATTCACTAGTTAGCAGCACTCACCACCTGTCTGCTGGTGGGTGTGATATAGACTGAGAGTGACTGCAGAGATCTCTGCTAACTGTTTTTGAAGAGAATAGAAGGGTGAGTCAGGCTCTTATTGGTGGTAGTGTATCATTGGCCAGTTGGTGCAGAATGAAGTGGTGGCTCTTATTTGTAAGTGGAGCTGTAGGAGGTGTGGGTGAAGTTAGGTCATATGAGCACGGTTGCTGTCTCCCACTTAGTTAGACAAAAACAACAATTGAAAAAACATCTAAAAAGTAAAAGCAAGAGGACAAAAAATGTACAATGCATAAACACATAGGAGCAGTTACCAAAAAGAGAGAGAGGGGAAAAAAAGGCAATAAATGAAAGAAAATATTTAAAGTGATACTATAAAAAGCCAAAAGAAATGTAGAAAAATAGGAAAAGGGGGAAAAAAAACCAATATCTGGGGAGGAGGAAATAAGAAAAAAGAAGTAGAGTATGGAAATAATGAAAAATAAAATGGGAAAAATGCAAAAAGAAGAGCAAGGTATGAAGGGAACCACAAGAAAGAAAGAAAGAAAAAAAAGGGAACCAGGAAGAGGGAAGGTAGATGAAGCCAAAAAGAAGGGAAGAGGAAGGAATAGTAATGATAATAATAATAATAATAATGTAGATGATAATAATGATAATAAAATTTTTAAAAAGACAAAAACAAACAAACTTAAAAAAAAAAGAAAAAGAAAAAATAAATCGATGCAGCATGCGGCTGGGCACCCAGGTTCCAACAGAGCACATAGACTGGGATGGAATTCCTGCCTGCCCAGAAGGTGGATGGGAGTGAGGGATTGCCACACCTCTATTCATCAAGAGGGTGTGGGGTGTAAGAGTAACAAGGGGAATATCACACTTTTCCAGTCCTCTGTGTCTGGTGTGTTCTTGCTGTCCCAGGGAATTGTCATCTATTCTTAGGTCTCTAATCTGAGAGAACGCTGTTGCCTTAAATATCTAAAATGTTTGAACTGCTTTTAAACTTTCAAAATGGCTATGCCCTCTGGACAGCCAAAAGTCCACAGCTTAGCCCATCTCCCTCTTTGCTGCTTTCTCTTTTATTTACCAGACACTAGTGCAGTTCTCCATGCAGCCCCTATCTAGCAGGTCCGATTTTTAGGTTAATTCTTAGGACCTAACACCACTTGGCAATATCCAGGTTGTTTGTGCTGTCAGGATTGATGACAGTCCACAACTCTGTATGTCTCCTTTTTTGATATTTTCACGTAGGTTCTTCGACTAGTTGGAGTTTAGTCCACTTCTGTATCCTTCCTTGCAAAGTTCAAGGCTCCAGGATTATCTCCTGTATCTGTATTCACTAGTTTCCCCTTTGTTTGTTGAAGAGGTTCTGTGTAGTTTGTCTCCCTATTCCACCTTCTTCATTGTCCGATTTTTTGACTGTTGCTTCCATGGCTGTTGATTGTCAACCCAAGCAAAATGAAATTTTTGACAACTTCGATCTTTTCTCCATTTATTGTGATGCTGCTTCTTGGTTCATTTGTGAAGATTTTCATTCCCTTTATGTTGAGGTGTAATCCATACTGCAGACTGTAGTCTTTAATCTTGATCAGTAAGTGCTTCTTTCCACTTTCAGCAAACAAGGTTGTGTCGTTTTCATATTTCAGGTTGTTAATTAATCTTTCTCCAATCCTGATGCCTCGTTCTTTTTCATATAGCCCAGCTTCTTGGATTATTTGCTCAGTATACAGATTGAATAAGTATGATGAAAGAATCCAACTTTGATACATTCTCTTCCTGATTTAAAACCATGTAATATCCCTTTGTTCTGTTTCAATGACAGCCTTCTGGTCTAGGTATAGGTTCCTCATGAGCACAATTAGTTTTCTGGAATTTCCATTCTTCTCAACGTTATCCATATTTTGTTTTGATCCACACGGTGTAATGCTTTTGCATAGTTAATAAAACACAAGTAAACATCTTTGAGGTATGCTTTGCATTCAACCAAGATCCATCTGACATCAGCAATTACATCCTTTTCTCCACATCTTCTTCTGAATCCAGCTTGTGTTTCTGTAAGTTCTTGTCAATATGCTGTTGCAACTGTTTTTGAATTTTCTTTAGTAAAATTTTACTTGTGTATGATATTAATGATATAGTTAGATAATTTCCACATTCTGTTTTATCACCGTTCTTTGGAATGGGTTCAAATTTGGATCTTTTTCAGTTAGTTGTCCAGGTAGCTGTCTTCCAAATTTCTTGGTATAGATGAGTAAGTCCCTCCAGTGTGTCATCCAATTGTTGAAACACCTCAATGGGAATTCCCTCAGTTCCTGGAGCCTTGCTTTTCACCAATTCCTTCAATGCAGCTTGGACTTCTTTCTTCAATACCATTGGTTCATGGTCATACACACCCTCCTGAAATAGATGAACATCAACCAATTCTTTCTGGTACAATGACTCTGTGTATTCCTTCCATCTTCTTTGGATGTTTCTTGCATAATTCAATGGGAGCTCTTGTGGCATAGAGCCTAAGGTATTTGACTGCTAACCAGAATATTTTGCCCATAGAATGTTTCAGTATTGGAACTCGATGCTTGAATTTTTCCTTTAGTTCTTTCAGAATGGGAAATGCCAACTGTGTTCTTCCCTTTTAGCTTTCTAACTCCAGGTCTTTGCACATTTCATTATAATTGACTTTGTCTTCTCAAGCTGCTCTTTGAAATCTTCTGTTCAGCTCTTTTATCTTGTCATTTCTTCCATTTGCTTCAGCTACTCTCCATTCAAATGCAAATTTCAGAGTCTCTTTTGACATTCGTTTTGGTCTTTTCTTCCTTCCTGTCTTTTTAATGACCTTTTGCTTTTTTCATGGATGATGTTCATGATGTGACCCCACGATTCCTCTGGTTTTTGGTCATTGGTGTTCAATGCATCAAATCTATTCTTTAGATGGTCTCTAAATTCATGCAGGATGTAATTAAGTTCATATTTTGGCTTTTTTCACGAACTTCTTTTAATTGCTTTCAGCTTCAACTTGAACTTGCATATGAGCAGTTGATGGTCTGTTCCACAGTCTGCTCCTGGCCTTGTTTTGGCTGAAGATATTGTGCTTCTTCATTGCCTGTTTCCACAGATGCAGTTGATCTGATTCTTGTGTACTCCATCTGGAGAAGTCCAGGTGGATAGCTGCCATTTGTGTTGTTGAAAAAAGGTGTTTGCAATGAGTAAGTCATTGATCTTGCACAATTCTATCATTGTGACAATGAATGCCACACCATTCTGCTTCAATTTGTCATTCCCAGCATAGCAGGTCATATGGATGTCTGATTCAAAATGGCCAAAATCAGTCCATTTCAGCTCACTAATGCCTAGGATATTGATCTTTATGCATTCCATTTAATTTTTGACAACTTCTAATTTTCCTAGATTCATACTTTGTGCATTCCATGTTCTGATTATTAATGGATATTTTCACCTCTTTCTTTCCATTTTCCTTTGTACCACATCAGCAAAGGTAGGCCCCAAAAGCTTTACTTCATCCACATCACCAAGGTCAACTCTACTCTTAGGAGACAGCTCTTCCCCAGTCATAGTTTGAGTGCTTCCTGACCTGAGGGGCTCATCTTCCAAGACTATATCAGTTTCAGGGCTACTCATAAAGTTTTCCAGTAACGTATCAGTGTTTCACTGCTATTCATAAGGTTTTTACTGGCCAATTCTTTGAGAAGGGGATGGATGGCCTCTTCCTTTTTCTGAGTTTTAGTCTGGAAGCTCTGTTGAAACCTGTCCATCATGAGAACCCTCCTGGCATTTGAAATACTGGTTATATAGCCTCCAAACTCACAACAACATGCAAGCCACCACAGTAGGACAAACTGACAGTTGAGTGGTGGTTCCTCTACTTAGCAATCATTTATCGAGCATTTCCCATTCAAATCACAAGTGAAACATCATAAGGAGTAGAGGTTAAAAAGACGTAGTCTCTGACTTCAATTTTCTTACAGTCTAGTAGAAAAGGAAAGACACAGAGACAAAAAATTTTACTTAAACTATTTAGTTCTTCAACAATTTGATATTCTACCTTTACCACTTTGGTGGTCAAAGCTGAATTTTTCTCTAGACCAACAATCTTGCTTTTCTTCTCCATAGTGCATTTTTCCCCCTCTATAGAATTATAAACTAGGTGGCATGTGCCCTTTCCTTCTTTGATAGCATAAATTTTGTCAAGGAAAGGAAGCACCTTAGTTAAGTGCTCTAGAGACTTTATCTGCCTAATGTCTGTAGGAATGAAATGACAATTTTCTCTTTGATATTTAAATCTCAAAAAACATTTTATCATTCTTCTCATAAGGAAAACTACAATTTAAAAATTTATGTATGAAATAGATGATTTTATTAGGTGAAATTGTGACCTACAATCTGAATTGAGTACCTTTAAAGGTATGAACTATCTTTTCATGATGAAAAAAATGATACAAAAGCCAAAATCAAACTCACTTCCATTGGGTAGGGTCCAACTCATAGTGACCCTTCCTTGGGTTTCTGAGGCAGTATCGCTATAGAAGTAGACTGCTCAATCTTCCTTCTGAGGAGTGGCTGGTGGGTTTGAACTGCCAGCCTTCTGGTTAGCAGTCCAAGCCTTAGGCAGTACACCACCAGAGCTCCCAGGGGGAAAAAAATTATAATGTATATTAATTTATATATTTTATAGTAAGGTCAGGGGATTAATACTTAAAGTCCATATTATTTTCTTTATGAATAGTTTTGGTAGAGGTATGGAAAATTATAATGTTTGAATAAAACATGTTTTTTCTATGAATTTCCAAATACATTTCTTCCTAATGTTCATCCTTGTTCATTAAGCCTACATGAAAAGGAATAAGGAAACCATTAAAGGATGATTCAATGACTCTTTGTTTAAAGTATCAGCTACTGTTCCAACCAATAATGTCTCTATTGTCTTGGAGATGCTAATTGTTAAATTGATTGTGATATTCATGTTCCCACACTCCAGTTAAACACTGCACAATGTACCATGTGATGGTGCAAAATAGCTTGTTGTTTGATGCACTGTGATAACAGATCCACATCTATCTCAATTATGAAAGGTTTTTTTCCAGTGTCATCATTTTCCTAAATGGGAATAGCTCATACCAGAGGAGAGTAGTGCAAGATTTTGAATTATGCTTACTCTTTTCATTAGTAAAATTGCCCAAATTAATAGATTCTGAGCAAGGAAATTACATTTTACACATTTGGAATGGATTCTGAGGGTGGCTGAGGAAGTCAATGTGGTATAATGGAGCACATGATGCTAGTCCTGAACTGGTTCTGCCTGGCTTTGTGATGTTGGCAAGTTATTCTCTGGGATCTCATTTATGGAGTAAAAAATTGTTCACAATGATTTCTGTTTCCCTTCCAGCTTTAACAATTTTGAATGTGAAATACAATATCAAATTTCTTGGTTGGTGCTTAAGTTAATAATTGGAGAGACTGATAAAAAAAACCTCCACTTGTCTTTCATCAAACAGCTGCCAATAATGTATCACAAACTGTGCTGCATATCAAAAGTACAGAGAATAAAGAAACACTTTCTGTACCATAGAGTACACTAAACAGTATGTGCCTTCAGAAATTTATAATCTAGTCAAGTAGTGGCAGACTGATTAATAAAAAAGTACAATATCATAGTTAGTGACATAATATAGCTAAATATGATATGAGGACCTGCACTTAATGCTTATTCAGAAAAAAAAAAAAAAAAAACTGCTAAAAAGAACATTATTGGAAAAATTGTGTTGTATTAATGTTAAACTTACTGACTGTGATAATTACATTGTGGTTGTTGTTGAAGAGACTACCCACCAGACACTCCTTAGAAGGAAGGTTGGGCAATCTATTTCCATAGTGATACTGCCTCGGAAACCCAAGGGAGGGTCATTATGAGTCGAATCCGACTTGACGGCAGTGGAATGCTTGTTCTTAAGATATGTGGGTGTATTTGGGATTATGACGTCTGCAACTTACTCTCAAATGATTCAACAATATATGTATACAAACAAAGATATATATATATATATACACACACACACACACATATATATATATATATGTATATATATATTGGTGTTGGTGTTGTTGTTATGTGCCGTCGAGTCGGACCCGACTCATAGTGACCCTTCCTTGGGTTTTTGAGGCAGTATCACTACAGAAGTAGATTGCCCAACCTTCCTTCCAAGGAGTGGCTGGTGGGTTTGAACCGCC
>NW_006921802.1:3457691-3463817 GCF_000298275.1 Orycteropus afer afer
TCTGTGTCTGTGTTAATTGGTTTCCCTTTTCTTTGTTGAAGAGGGTCTGTGCAATCCTTCTGCCTAGTCCGCCATCTTGCCGGAACCTGTGTTCTTCTTTATGATTATTATACAATCATTATGTATTTCAAACCTGCCCTTTAAATGGAAGAATATAAAGTACCCCAGGGTTGTTGACAAATAAAACTTAGTTCAAATTATTCCAAAATTACTGTGAAAATGAACATGGGTAGTTGAGTCAAATGTGTTGTCAAATATATAACTGAGAACTTAGTAAAGTAACTTCATGTGGAATACAATTTATTAAAGAAGTAACAAAAAATATGCTAACTTGAAAAAATATTCTATTCTTAAACACACACGTTTAAAAGGAAAAAATAATCATCTAATTCATGATGATGTAGTAGGACTGAGATTATAAAATGAAAAGAGTGGTAATGAATAAACCTTCTCCAAGTCCTCAGCCAAGCTATTGTTCTCACAGGAACAAGGTCACAATAAATATACTAGGCTAGTGGCGTGACAAGACTGTTCATTTGTGTTTAGAGAGATCTACATGTTTGAGAAAATTTTCAGATATAAAATCACAAAATTTTCTTCTACGTTTTGTAAGAAGAATAAAACACAGCCACTTACTTAGACAACAGTATTTCAGAAAGAAGAATGTGAACGCTAAAGTGCCTTAAGAAAGATTCTATTGCACTATTGGAAGAAAGAGGAGACAGTGTGGGAGGAGAAAGGCTAGACTTAAAGTAAAGGTAATCTTTTAGATTCTGCAATCTTGGATAAACCAGTCTTGCATTTTATTCATCTGATGTTTGTTTCTTTTCACAGTGAAGATTCAACCTTCAAAGCAGAACCTGACAGGTTGTGCTCTGTTAATCTAGCCTTCTGGGAAACTGTCTTCAGTTGAATAATAGCGACAAATCTGTGAGTTCACCCCTTCTCTCATCTCTCATTCATCTCAAGCAAGTGGCAGGAGAGAACTTAAATGAGCCGTACGGATGTGCATTTCACAAATAACTTAAAATTGGAATGTTGAAGAGTGTTTCTTTTAGTGTTTTAAAAAGTTCTGTTATGTTTAACATGATACTTAATGGAAGACATTTTGCATTTTGAGGGGAGGATTTAGATTTTGAAACATTTCAAGGATTTACCTTATTTAAATGGTAGTTCCTTCTCTAAGGTCATATTATTTAACATATATAATAGAAATCATTGTATACCACCTCAATCATCTTGAACAGTGACTAGTGTGTATAGTAAAGAGTTAAATAATTATCTCTAATATACTTCTGTTGATACTCTCATATGACATATACAGGTCATAATATTGAATTAGCCATTGATTGTTTTTTATTGTTCATTTATTATGTTTGTTTTATTGTCTAACTATTTTATGTGTAGAAGTATTGCTTCTCAACTGTAAGACATTCTAGAATCCCAATCAATAGGTAAGGGATAAATTAATATAGACAAAATCTGGGCAAAAGGGATTCCCCTTGCGGAGAGCTGGTCTCCACATGCGAATGCGGATGTTTTATATAACAGTAACTGTGAAGCAGTGGTGACCGTGACAACAATGAAGGTCGGGCTGCTTTCGGACAGGTCTGATCTTTGAAGAGGACACAGAAGCAGAAAGTCACTAGACAAAGTTAGGAAATGAAGATATCAAGTGAGTGGTTTCATTTTAATATCGTAAGTTCTTTTTCAAAGAAAAGGCCCAGCCACAAGTTTGAGGATCAAGGAAATGTGTCTGGCCCCTGAGACTGAAGGGTTAATAAAAGCTTAATGGGTTTGAGGTCCAACAAAAAGGCCTAAATTTTAGAGCAGGACTCCAGCCCTATAATCCAGAGGTCTAGGTTCTCTAAAGAATAAAAGGCAAAAAGCCAGTCCTCAGGACACTCACGGTCTGACTAGGTCTTATTCTAAACCTAGTCAACAACCATGGAAGAAGCAGTCAGGAAATCAGAAGTCCTATTGTACTCCTCGGAAGGAAGATGGGGCAATCTATTTCTGTAGTGATACTGCCTCCGAAACCCAAAGAGGGGTCGCTATGAGTTGGATCTGACTCGACAGTACATAACAACAACAACAACTGTACTGGGAAAGAGCTCTGGGGGTGTAGTGGTTAAGACACTTGGCTGCTAACCGGAAGGTCAGCAGTTAATTAAAACCCACCAGCTGCTCCATGGAAGGAAGATGGGGTGATCCACTTCCATAAAGATTTACAGCCCCAGAAACCTATTGGGGGTCGCTATGAGTTGGATTCGACTCAGTGGCAGTGAGTTTGGTTTGGTTTTGGTATTGCACTGGGAAAATCTGCTGGAAAAGACTTTTAAAGTGTTAGGAAGCAAAGATGTCACTTTGAAGACTAAGGTACGCTTGACCCAAACCATGGTTTGTTCAAATGCCTCATATGCACGTGAAAGATGAATAAGGAAAACTGAAGAAAAGTTGATGCCTTTGAATTGTGTTGGTAAAGAATGGTGAAAATACCATGGACTGCTGGAATAATGAACAAATATGAAAGAAGTGCAGCTGGAATGCTCCTTGGGAGTGAGAATGGCCAGACTTCATCTCAACTACTTTGGTTATCTTGTCAGAAGGGACCATTACCTGGAGAAAGATATCATGCATGGTAATGTAGAGGGTCAGTAAAGAAGGGGAAAACTCTCAATGAGATGAATTGGCACAGTGGCTGCAATGATGATGGGCTCAAGTATAACAAGGATTGTGAGGATGGTGCAGGACTGGGTAGTGTTTTGTTCTGTTGTACATAGCAGCTCTATAAGTCAGAATAGAGTTGACGGCTCCTAACAATAACCACAACAGAGGACACTGGATTATAGATACTTGGTTTGGGGCAGAAATATAAATTCCATTTTCTTCTGCTGGTGGTTCTGGAGTTCATTTTCAGTTATTGTCTGGCTAAACTTTCAGGAAAAGGATTCTGGTGCTGGGCAGTGCTTCAGTAGACAAGGACTGATAGATTATAAGATTTTAAGGATAAATGTGCCTATTGATTTCTATCTCAGTTTGCAGAGCCTAGCACAGCACTAGCAGAAACCAAATATTCAGAATAGACATTGGGTTGATATTTGTAAATTGTGCTACATGGTCCTCTAAAAAAAACATCCACTGCTGTAAAAATGATTCTGATTCATAGTGACCTTATAGGATGGAGTAGAACTGCCCCATAGGATTTCTAAGGCTGTAATTTTTAGAGAAGTAGATTGCACTTCCTTCTCCCATGGACTGGCTGGTGCTTTGAACTGCCAACCTTTCAGTTAGCAGCCAAGCTCTTAACCACTGTGCTACCAGGATCTGAAGAAGACCTAAAGAAATAGTATAAAGACAAGTCTAGAATGTCTAGCTTGTGTTTTTAGGATGAATTTAGGATATTTCCTTGTAATGTTTCACTTAGTACAATCAAATAATGATATTAATCTTCTTTAACATTAAATTATTCTATACTCATTTCTCCACAACAGTGTAATGGTTAAAAAGATTGCAATTGTGATGTGATTTGCCACATTGAAAAGTAACATTATTAATGTTATATTTCTGCCAAGTTCAGAGTTAAAGCACTTTCCTCATTATTTAAATGAACTATTTTTCATATATACAAATGGTGCTACTAAAAACTATTGGAAAAAGTGCCCTTAAAAATTGATAGAGGTGATTTGTCCTATGTCATTCAAATTCTCTTAATTCTTCTTCCTTATGAATGCTGTATGGGTTGGTGATAATGAATTCTGCTATTAGGGAACAGGGTTTTTCTTTCTACTTGTCCATATAAAACAATTCACACATCATTGTAACCAAGCATATATATTTCCAATTGTTTTGCATTACATTGCATTTTTTCTACATTTTTAGCCAGAATTTCTTTTATAAAATTTATATATTACAAAAATTCCTATTGATTACTAAGTTTAATCTTCCCATTTACAGATTTGAAAACCAAAACTCAGAGCTGAAATAATTGTGTCTGAATTTCAACACCTGCCTCTTCATAGATCCAGATATCCTACTTTCCAAACTATTTATTTTATATCATCTTTCTCTGATTTACAAATCATTGATATAGTACTTGTTTGAAATGTTTTTAACAGCTTCTATAATCTATAGATTCATATGATCCATACTGCATGCTTCTTTTTTTATGTTTATTGTTATTTAATTAAACCCATTATAAGCTACATAATCCACCAGTAATATATTGAGTTTATAATACTAGGGTGTCTTGTATGTTGCTATGTTTCTGGAAGATATACATCAATATTTTATACAGCAGAGTCATCTATGTTAGATAGGTCTTTTAGTTATCTAGTGGTTCTATAGCAGAAACACCACAAGTAGATTGTTTTAACAACCAGAAATTTATTCTCTCATTCTCTCACATTTTAGGAAGCCAGAAGTCCAAATGCAGGGCACCAGCTCTAGGCGATGACCTCTCTCCATTGTGGCTCTGGGGAAAGGTCCTTGTCTCCTTTCAACATCTGTGGCCCAACATCCCTCAGTGATCTCCATATGTCTTGGCATCAGTCTTCCCCTGGTTCTAGGAGATTCTTAGCACAAAGACCCCAGGACCAAAGGACACACTCTGGTCCTGGCTATTCTTTCTTAGTGGTAGTCAGGTCCCTCTCTCTCTGCTCACTTCTCTCTTCTTTTATCTCTTTTAAGATAAAAGGTGGTTCAGGCCATACCTCAAGGAAATGTCCTTATATTGGATCAGGGCTAGGAACTGAGTAAGGGTGCTACATCCATCCCTCCCTAATCCTTCCTCATCAACATAATAAGCATAACCTAATCCTGATTAACATAACTTAATCTTACCCCATTAACTCATAGATGTTATGATTTGTGATATATCACAAATAGAGGATACTTACATCAGATCACATTATGAAGAATGATTGCATCATTTCATAACTGCAAAATTATGTAATCATATATGGCTAAACTACATCACTACATAACTGCCAAACCACTGAGTATCATGGCTTACCAAGGTGACACGTATTTTAGAGGGACAAAATTCAATCCATGACAATATATTTCATCAAAATTTCCAGAGTAAGACAGATTAGAATGAAAAGTCTGATGATGTATGTCTGAAAATTAGTCAGTGAAAACTCTACGGGTCACAACTGATATTTGCTGAAATATGCATCCCTTTGTTGGAGGGCACTCCAAATATACAGTGGCCACAACAAGAAATTTGAGTAGACCAAGAATCATGAAGACAGTACAGAACTGGACAACATTTCGTTGTGTGGTACATGAGACCCCACAAATTGGAGCCAATTTGATGGCAACTAACAACAAAACCAACAACAAATCTATAGAATAAGATTCTGTGTATCTGAAATACTCTTCAGTAACTTACATCTTCATGAAACAAAATATTCAACTGAAAAGTAAAAAAGTGAGCCAAAAATCTAGCTGTATTTAAAAATTTTATTTTAACTTTATAGTATTGTACAAACAAATTCTTTAGACAAATGCCTAAAATTTATATATGTGTGAAGGTAACTTTCATGTAGACACATTCTAAAATGTTATTCTGTATTATAAGAAACTGAAAGAGTAATTTTGCCTGCCCAGAAATAGATTTAATTATTATATCTTCTTTCTTGTTACTTCATTTCTTACAATGTAACTACATTTACATTTACATGGACATTAAAATCTCAATGGTATCTTTCAGATCTAGATCATCAATTACTTAACATGACCATTAAGCCTATTATTAATTTAATAAGGGGAAATAGAAGATGAATAATTTTCAAGTATTATCAATTAATATGACCTACGACCACAAAGTTATCAATTTACATATCTCTGCCTGTCATTTTCCTCTGTAGATGATACTGTATTAACATACTCAAATTTTCTGAAAAATAGTTAAATTAATTTAAAATTGTGTTTTAAATAAACATGTATGGTCAACCCAGCCAGGAACAGGCATTGTTTAGGTAGCTCCTTGAAAAAAAATGATAAAATTATCATAATTGTCATTTGAATTTAATTCTAGTTTGTATCTTTAATAATACTTCAAGGACTAGTGTTGCCTTAGAGCTTTATAGGAGCTGGTAGCATAGTGCCTAAGGCACTTGA
>NW_006921802.1:3463917-3464945 GCF_000298275.1 Orycteropus afer afer
TTGAACCGCCAGCTGTCTGGTTAGCAGGCAAATGTCTTAGCCACTATGCTACCAGAGCTCATATATCATATATATATATATACCAAAAATTAAACTCACTGCTAAAAATGTCTAGAAGAACCTAAGTTATGAGTAGATTAGTGAAATAACCCAATTACAATTTTCCAGATCTGATTACTTCTTCAGGCCTAACTGTTGAGAATTTTCCTGTCATAATAATTATAAATGATTAGCCCTGTCATTCTTCTTGAAGACTTGGTAATCAGATCTACTAAGCTGCAATTTGGATCTTTAAAATATTATATCTGCAATTTGGATCTTTAAAATATTATATCTTTATTTGAGTCCTTAAGGATGAAAAGGGTCAGCCATAGGAATAATCAGAAAAAAACAGTTTCAGTCAGATGGCAAAAGCATGTGTTAAGATCCTGAGGTGGGAAAGCGTGTGTTAAGATCCTGAGGTGGGAAAGAAGCTGGCATGTTAGAGAAATGAAGAATCCCAAGTGAGAGGGTGAAGGGAAAGGGGCACAAGAAAAGGTCAGAGAGGAAGGTAGTGGATAGATCAATTCTAGTGTTTTAGGCCATTGTTAGGAGATCAGATTTAATGCAACATCGTAAGGTTAGTCATGGGAGTCTTTAGTATTAAAACACTTAGCAATTTAAACATAATACATTTAAAGTTAAGATAGTAAAATTTGGTATAATATCTCATGAGGGATGCAATATTTGTACTTATAAAAAAAATTACACTTTGAAATTCACAGTTTTCTTTAATCCTAAAGTATGAGAGACAGTACATCACAAGAATGGTCCAGAAAATCAAGTCCAAGCAGAGGCTATAAGGTTGTGCTTAGACACTGAGTTAGGACAAAGCCTAGTGTGTTTCAGAAATGAAAACAATGCCAGTGTGATGGAATGTAATGGGTGAGGGGAATGTGGCATAATTTTAAATCTCAAACAAATAAAAACTCCAAGTGATCATATCAAATGACAGAATTTAAATTCTGTGTTCTTTTTTTTTTTTTTTT
>NW_006921802.1:3477635-3509501 GCF_000298275.1 Orycteropus afer afer
AATTTATATATATATAAATTAATTTGAGTATTTTCTATGTGATTAATTTAACTCTGTACATACACTGCCACTCATTTATATATGCACACTATTGTTCATATATTCATCATATATTTATTGAATGCTTACTTCATTCCAGGCACTGTACTTACTAGGTACAGAAAATATAAACAAGAAAAACAGGACACCTGCTTTCAAAGGTTCTGTCCAGCATGAGTACTGCTAATTCCCACTCTTGCCTTCTTGGCAGGCATCAAAAATCCACAAAGACATTATCACTCCTAAACTTGGCACTCCTCAATTCTGTGTGTTTTGGTAGTAACTACGAATGGATCAGAATTCACATGGGCATTAGATTTTCTTTTCAACTTTTTATTGTAATTTTGGGGAAATTTTGCAAAGCAGGTTAGTTTTCCTTTAACTATTCATACACATTTTGTATTGAACACTGATCACATTTCCTATGGTATAATAGCTCTCCTCCCACTTCCTCCCTGTGGCTGCCCTTTCCCTGGGCCCTTCTTGCCTATGCAACCAGACTCCCTACCTTTTTCCCTGTGCAAATGTTGCTCTTCTGATCTCCCATGGTTGATTATTCTAAGGAGTACATCTCTTTGGTGGAAGTGTTCACCTCCAAGGCCTGTCTCTTATTTACCTGGAGTTAAGCCACTGGAATGAGTCCAACTTCAGGCTAGAAGAGTGACTCAGGGCCATAGTCTCAAGGGCTTCACCACTCTCTATCAGACCAGCAAACCTGGTCTTTTTTGCATTTTTCAATTTTGTTTCACATTTTTTTTTCTCCCACTCTTTCCAGGATCTCTAATTTTGATCCCTTTCTAAGTGGTTGGCATTGGTAGCTGTGCACCATCTAGTTCTGGTCTCAGGGTCATATAGGATACAGTTCTCATGGTCCATTAGTCCTTTGGATTAACTATTTCTATGTGTCTTTGATATTCTTCACTCTTTTTCACTCCAGATGAGAAGGGAACAATAGTTGTCACTTAGGTGGTTGCTCTCAAGCTTTTAAGACCCAGTCACTACCCAATATTTTTGTGTACTATGTTGTGTCAATTGAGCTTGATGTCCCCCATGACTATGGTCCCCAGCCCACAGGCCCAGTGATTCACTCTCTCAAGGAGCTGAGTTTTGGCTAAGAAGTTGTAACTTTGCCCCCTCTTAGGTTTATACTAGGAGCTCTGGTGGTGTAATGCCTAAGGCGTTTGACTGCTAACCAGAAGGCTGGTGGTTCAAACCCGCCAGCTACTCTTCGGAAGGAAGATAAGACAATCTACTTTTGAAGAGATACCACCTTGAAAACCCAAGAAGGTGTTCCTATGAGTCTAATTGACTCCACAGCAGTGAGGTTTTTTTTTTTTTTTCCCCAGCTTCATACTACATAAGGATATTTTTAGACCGTATACAAATATGTATGTAGGAATATAATCTGTTAATCCTATCTATGGCTGTGAGCATATTACCATTCACCTATTCATACCTGATCTTGCCTGCCTAATTAGGTATCTGCCCACAGATTAGTGTTTGCTATTACTGATAATATATTCAGTAGTATTTACCTTTATTTTCTGTACCTTTTGTGGACCTCTCCACGTCTTCCTTTTCCTTATTGATATTGTGCTGGTCACACACTTTGCTTATTTTGCTTTTTCCTTTACCCATATCAACACCTGTTCCTTAATGATCCATCTATTTTCCCTCCCTTCCCCTCCCATCCCATACCTGGTAAGGAACAAATAAAATTTCCTTCCCTATGTAAACCTTTCCTCAACTTTTTATAATAATGGACTTTTACAGTATTTGTTCTTTGCTTGATTTATTTCACTCAGTATAATGTCCTCCAAGTTCATCCACATTACGAGGTGATTTACTGATTCTTCATTATCCTTTAATGTTGCATAGAATTGCAGCATTGTGTGTATGTACCGTCGTTTGGTTATCCATTCATCTGTTGATGAGCACTTATGTTGTTTCTCTCTCTTTGCTATTGTAAATAGTGCCTTGATGAACATGGATAATGTCCTATATCCTAGCTCTTTAAATATATATTCCTAGTAGTGGGTTTGCTGGATCAAACGGTATTTCTAATTTTTCAAGGAAGCACCATACTGTTTTTCACTATGGTTGTACCGTTTTTCAGTTGCGCCAGCAGTGTGTGAAGGTTCCAGTCTCTCCACACCCTTGTCATATTTGTTGTTTTCTGTCTTGTTAAACTTTGCTACTACTGCTGGTGTGAGATGATGTCTTATTTTTGTTTTGATTTGCATCTCTCTAATGGCTAATGGTCATAAGCATTTCTTCATGTGTTTCTTGGCTACCTGAATATCCCACCTGAATATCTTCTTTGGTGAAGTATCTGTTCATACCCCTTGCCCAGTTTTGAATTGAATTGTTTGTATTTTTGATATTGAAGTATTGAGGATTTTTTATAAATTTTAGAGATAAGTTCCTTATGATATATGTCATCGTCAAATATTTTCTCCCAATCTGTAGGTTCTGTATTCACTTGTTTGGAGAAATCTTTTGATGCAAATAAGAGTTTAATTTTAGTTTATGTCACTCATCTCATTTCTCTTCTGTGGTTTGTGCACTTTGGGTTATGTTTGATAGTCTATTTATGCCATAAATTAGAGCCCCTAAGTTTACTCCTATTTTACCTTTGATTAACTTTATAGTTTTGAGTTTTACATTTAGGTCTATTATCATCTTGAGTTTGTTTTTGTATATGGTGTGAGTTATGGATCTTGTTTAATTTTTCTCCAAATTGATATTCAGTTTTGCCAGCATCATTTGTTAAGGAGACTATTTCTTCCCAATTGAAAGTGTTGGATGAATCTATTTCTGGGTTCTTTGTTCCTTTTCATTAGTCTATGTGTGTATTGATGTACCAATACTAGGCTATTTTGACTACTGTGATTGTACAATAGATTTTGAGATTGAGGAGTGTGAGATCTTCTACATTATTTTTCTTCTTCAGTAGTGCTGTGGTTATCCCAACTCTCTTCCTTTTCCAAATAAAATTAGTGATTGTTTTTTCCATGTCCTTAAATATTGTTGATAGGATTTGTATTGTGATTGCATTGAATGTATAGATTGCTTAGGGTGGTATTAACATTTCACAATGTTCAGTTTGTCAAGCCATGAGCCTGAGATATTCTTCCATTTACATACTCCTCTTTATAGTTCTTTTATTGCTTTGTAGTTTTCTTTGTATAGGTCTTTTGTAACCCTGGTAAGATTTATTTCTAAGTATTTTATCCTTTTGGCAGCTATTATAAATGGTATTGTCTTCCTTATTCATTTTTCAGAGATCTCTTTGTTGATATAGAGGAATCCAACTGATATTTGTTTGTTGATCTTTTATCCTGCTACTTTGCTGAATCTTTCAATTGTTCTAGTAATTTTCTTGCTGTGTCCCTTGGTTATTCTATTTATAGGATCATGTCATCTGAAAATAGAGTTTAATTTCTTCTTTGCCAATTTGGAACCTTTTATTTCTCTATCTTGTGTTATTTCCCAATACAATGTTGAATGGAAGTGGTGATAGAGGGCGTGTTTGTCCCTTTCCTGTTCACAAGAGTAATGCTTTGAGTCTCTTTTCATTGAGAATAATGTTGGCTGTTGGTTTTACTTATATGCCCTTCATTATGTTAAAAAATTTCCCTTCTATTTCTATTTTGCAGAGAGTTTTCATTAGAAATGGGTGCTGGATTCTATCAAATGTCTTTTCCACATAGATTGATATGATCACGTGGTTCTTTCCATTGTTTTATTTACGTGATAGATTATTTCATGTTTATCTGATGTTGAACCATCCTTGCATACCTGGTGTGAATCTCTCTTTTTCATGGTGTATTATTTTTTTTGATATAGTGTTAGATTCTGGTAGCTAAGATTTTGCTGGAGATTTTTACATCTATATTCATGAGGGATATTGGTCTGTAGTTTTCCTTTTTTAGTGATGTCTTTGCCTGATTTTGGTTTAAAGGTAATGCTTGCTTCATAGAATGAATTTTGGAGTATGCCATTTTTTTTTTTTTTTTTTTTTTTTTTAATGTTCTGGAACAGCTTGAATTGGATAGGTCACCTCTTCTCTGAATGTTTGATAGAATTTTCCAATGAAGCCGCCTGGGCCATTTTCTGGGAATATATATTTTTTTCCAGTCTGTTCAATTTATTTTACATGAGAATTAAAAACTATTTGCCATTTGACTGTATATTTACATGATATGTAGCAGTCTATTAAATTGGGTATTTCAGCCTAGATTCTCAGGTACAATACATAAAAACCAAAGTAAAGTTTGACAGAGACCACCAAGATAAAAGTTATTAAAGAAAGTATTTGTGAAGTGGTTACAGGATTTTTGAATATGTTTCCCACAGATCCTTCACCAAGTTAAAACAAAAGAAAACAAAATTCCCAAAGGTTGAGTGATATTGGGAAAGGGATTTGTGAGGGCAATATTATGGGATGTACTAGGAATCACACTCCTCTTAAGGAGTCACACTGCCTTGCCTCAAGGTGTCTGAGAGCTGCCTTCATGGAGAGTTTGCAGTTCAAGTATCACAGAACACTGGTACTAGAATCACACTGGAGAAAGCTGTAATGACTGTGTAGAAGAAGAGAGAGAAAAAATGCATTCTCTGTGAAAACAAAGTCTACAGGGGTATGGATACTGAGGGTAGAAGACATAATAACAATGCCATTTAAAAATGAATCTTGCCCAAGGAGTTACTTTTCCTTTCAGGATAAATGGACCCCAGCAGTAAGTAAAGCTGAAAGGTGTACCACCAGAGACAGAAGCTAAAGTGGGATATGAAGTTACAGGCTAAAGAAGAGACACAACCCATTTCACAAGAATTGTAATTGAAGGAGCCTAGCACACAGGTTTTCAAAGAACTTTCAAAAAGTGCCTGTACAAGTAAGGTTCATCTTAAAAAAATTGTCTTGTCTAGAAAGTATGGCATATACCTATGAGAGTAGTGGTCATGTAAGAAGTCCTGTCAACTTTATATCTCACCTTAGTCCTAGTTAGCGGAGGCAGGTAGGAAACTTCCTCTCTCACTGTTGACATTTTACATCATTTGAGATCGTGATTTAACTTGAAGTAGTTACCATAGGCATTTCTGTTATTGAAGAGTGAAAAAAAAAAATGTTGAAACTGTTTGCATGTTCAGTCAAGATGAGAAGACTGACTATAAGTACTGAATAGATTTAATGTAACAATGAGAAGCAGAAATAAAAATTATTATATAGCTGATGAATTAATTCATACATCATATATTTATTGAACACACCTAGTGGCAGTTTGAACCCATCTAATAGTACTGCAAACAAAAGCCTGGATATCTGCTTCCATAAAGATTGAAGCCAAGAAAACTTTAGGGAGAACAGTTCTACTCTGGAACATTGGGGACTGTGAGTTAAAATCAACTCTATAACAATGGGTTTTTTCAACTATGTGTCAGGCACTATTCTAGATATTGGATATATGTCAGTTAAGAAAGTATTTAAGCAAAGTCTACTTCACAGAGTTTTGTAGTTAGGTTCTGTGTGCTCAGGTACTGAAGGTATACACACATGGACCTAAAGATGAATAGATGATAGAATGAATGAACTAGTCTTTCTCTATTTCTCTATCATGTCTATCAACTTTGGGTGAAAGCCTAAGCCACTGTAGCTAAGGAAAACATTGTGATTCTGGTCCTCTCTGTTGACTTGTTATATATTAGGTTGTCCTCTTATGTCCTTATATGTCTTATGCTAGTTTTCATTCAAATTGTCACATTCTTGTACTATAGTTGCTAAATTAACTAACACTTTTCTAGTTTGTCTGCAAAGTTCAAGTTTAGAGTACCAATTTTCTTTAAATATATAACTCAAACCTATACAGTTTTCCTAATTTGTTTTTGAATATATATATTTTTTGCAATACTACACATTTTTGCTTAAAATTTGTATTTACAGAGTCTGTTGCCTAAATATGGACCATTTTTTCTGCTCTTTATTATGCAAAACCAGTGAGGTGAAGTGAGGAGTCTGGTGTCATTTTTTTGTGGAGTTGAAGCAAGGAGGAATTAGCTCATTTTGTATTAAATCTAATTTAATTTATTTTTTTCACTCCCCTATCCTAATCTCTCCTCATCCTCCTCTTTAAATGCCATATTGATATTCTTTATATTGTCATTTGAAATTTATTTGAATTTTTAGTTCTAATGTGTCATGTAAAATATCTTCAATGTTTTAGTTAATGCAATTTGTGCTGTTAGGTGCAGGCGAGTCCTGTCTGATGCATAGTGCCCCTAGGCAAGGCAAAATGAAACACCATCTGGTCCCACACCAGCTCCATGATCCCTACCATGCTTGAGCCCATCGCCGCAGCAATTGTGTCAACCCATCTCTTTGAGGGTCTGCCCCTCTTTCGTGGACCCTCCATCTTACCAAGCAAGACATTCTTCTCCAGGGAATGGTGCCTTCCGATAACATAATCAAAGTAACTGAGACGAAGTCTGGCCATTCTTGCTTCCAAGGAGCATTTCGGCTGCACTTCTTCCAGGACAGATCTGTTAGTTCTTTTAGCGGTCCATTGTATTTTCAGCATTCGTTGCCAGCACCACAACTCAAAAGCATCAATTCTTCTTTTGTATTGCTTACTCACTGTCCAGCTCTCACATGCATATGAGGCAATTAAAAATATAATGGCTCGTGTCAGGCACACCTTAGTCCTCAAAGAGGCATCTATGCTCCAGGCACTTGAAAGAGGTCCTTTGCAGCTCACTTGCCCAGTACTATATGTCCTCTGATGTCCTGCCTGCTGCTTCCATTGGTATTGATTGTAGAACCAAGCAATGTGAAGTCTTTGACAACTTCAATCTTTACTCCATTTATCATGATGCTGCTTATAAGTCAGTTCAGTAAGATCTTGCTTGCATGTGATATTAATGATATTGTTCGATAATTTCTACATTCTCTGGGATCACCTTTTGTTGAAATGGGTACAAATATGGATCTCTTCCAGTCAGTTGGCCAGGTAGATGTCTTCTAAATCTCTTGGCATAACTGAGTGAGTGCCTCCAGTGTGGCATCCGTTTGTTGAAATATCTCAATGGGTCTTGATCTTACTGAAAATAATTCAAAAACAGTTGCAGTAATATAGTGCTAGAGAACTTCCAGAGGAGTAAGCTGGATTCAGAAGAGAATGTGGAACAAGGGATATCATAGCTGCTGTCAGATGGATCTTGGCTCAAGGCAAAGAATACCAGAAAGATGTTTCCTTGTGCTTTATTGATTATGCAAAGGCATTTGATTTGTGGATCATGACAAATTATGGATAACATTGAGAAGAATGGGAATTCCCAAACACTTGATTGTACACATGAGGAACCTGTACCTTGACCAGGATGCTGTTGTTCGAATGGAATAAGGGGACACTGCGTGGTTTAAAATCAGGAAGGGAGTGTGTCAGGGATGTATCCTTTCCCCATGTTTATTCAATCTATATGCTGAGCACATAATCCGAGAAGCTGGACTATATGAAGAAAATTATCCATGTTCCAATTATTAATGGATGTTTGCAGCTGTTTCTCCTCTATTTAAATCATGCACATCAGCAAATGGAGGTCTCAAAAGCTTTACTTTATCCATATCAGTAAGGTTGGTTCTACTCTAATGATGCAGCTCTTTCCTAGTCATATTTTGAGAGGCTTCTGACCTAAGTGGGCTTCCTTCTGCACTGTATTGGACAATATTTCTGGGCTATTCATAATGTTGCACAGTAATGTATCAGACAGTGTTTCTCTGCTATTCATAAGGTTTTCCTGGCCAGTTCTTTGAGAAGTGAATGACCTCTTCCTTATTCCTAGTTCGTCTCAGTCTGCAAGCTGCACTGAAACCTGTGTGCCATGTTTACAACTCCAGTGGCATTTGAAACACCAGTGGCACAGCCTCAAGCCTCACAGCAACATGCCACCACAGTAGGAGACAATATAGACAAATTTGTCTCCCTTAGTGCAAGTTAGTCATTATTATAACATAAACCAAATTGAACATTGTTACATATTGGACCACTTACAATTAAAGATGTTGATAAACTCTTACCTTCTTCTCAAACCCACCAGCCACTCCTTGGAAGGAAGGTTGGACAACCTACTTCTATAGTGATACTGCCTTGGAAATCCAAGGAGGGGTTGCTATGAGTCGAGTCAACTTGATGGCACATAACAACAACAACAAAATCACCCATATCAAACCTGTCTCTTAGTTATCTATCTATTTTCCTTCTCAACCTCTCTTCTCCCTTCCCTGGTTAGCAACAATGAAAATTTCCTTCTCTGCATAAATCCTTCTTTGACTTTTTTCAATTATGTAGTCATACAGTATTTGTCCTGCTATGATTGACTTATTTTTCTTAGAATAATGTCCTCTAAGTTCATCCATTATGTGAGGTGATTCACTGCCTCATTATTCTGTAATGTTGCACAGTATCCTACTGTGTATATGTACCATACTTTGCTTATCCATTCATTTGTTGATGAACCCTGAAGCTGTTTCTATCTTTTTGCTATTGTAAACAGTGCTGTGATAAACATAAGTGTGCGTATATCTATTCATGTCTTGGGTCTCACCTCTTTAGGATATATTCTTAGTAATGGGATTTCTGGGTCAAATGATATTTCCATTTCCCTCTTGTTAAGGACATTTCATACTATTTGCCATAGAGGTTGTATCATTTTACACATCCCCACAAGCAGTATATGAGAGTTCTAATTTCGCCACATACTCACCAGCATTTGTTGTTTTATTTTTTATTAAACTTTGCTATTAGTGAGATGGTATCTCATTGTTGTTTTGATTTGCATCTCTCTAATAGCTAATGATCTCAAGCATTTTTTCATGAGTTTGTTACACTCTTACCTTCTGTAAGTTAGCTCAGCAAAACTATTAGTACTTTTTCATAATTTCTAGACACTGTACTCTCAGAAGGAAGGTTGGGCAATCCTACTTCTGTAGTAATACTGCCTCAGAAACCCAAGAAGGGGTCGCTATGAGTCAGGGCCGACTTGACGGCACATAACAACAACAACAACAACAACAACAGACACTATACTAGTTTTTGTTTTAATTATTTTTAAACGGTACCTGCCTTTGAGAAGCTTTTTATTATCTAGTGTGTTGTGAGAAGAGAGATGTGTAAATTTATAATTTATACCTTCATAGTTCTTAGTATGCAAGTTTAAAATTTCAATAAAATATTTTTAGAGCTGTGGTAAAAATACATGCGGACTGTCACCTCTCTTTTTCTAATCTCTGCCTAATTACCATTAATAATAGTTGTTGTTAGGTCTTGACTCATAGAAACCCTAGGTACAACAGGAAAAACAAAAACAAACAAACAAACAAAAAACACTGACCAGTCCTGTGCCATCCTCACAATCCTTGCTGTGCTTGAGCCCATCATTCCAGCCACTGTGTCAATCCATCTCAATGAGTGTCTTCCCTTTTTTTGCTTACCCTCTACTTTACCAAGTGTTTTGGTTCTCTAGTGCTGCTCTAATAGGAAAACTACAAGTGGGTGACTTTAAACAAACAGGGATTTTTTCTCTTACATTTTAGGAGGCTAGAAGTCCAAGTTCAAAGTGCCACCTCTAGGGTCTGAATGAAAACTCTTCAATCTTGGGCTCCAGCTCCACCGTTTGTTCCCAGCCCACCGAAACTGGAGGATTCTCTTAAATCAGCTGCTGACTGCTGAGGCTGATAGTTCTAAGGTTGTTAGGTAAAATTGCACAATCACCAAATTATCAAGCAATAAAGCAGGCCACTAGTTCAAGTCCAGAAGCAGTCTCAAGATAGACAGACAACATGGCAGGTCACTGAGATGTAGACTCAGCCAAATGCAGGATTCCCTCTGACAATATCACCAAAGAAGATAAGACGAAGTCTGGCATTTTTTGGATCTAAGGAGCATTCTGGTTGCACTTCTTCCAGGACAGAATTATTTGTTTTTCTGGCAGTCCATGGTATTTTATGTATTCTTTGTCAACTCCACAATTCAAAGGCATCAATTCTACTTTGGTCTTCCTTATTCTCTGTCCAGCTTTCACATGCATATGAGGTGACTGAAAATACCATGGCTTGTGTTAGGCACACCTTCCTCTTCAAAATGACATCTTGGCTTCTTAACACCTTAATCAGGTCTTTTGCAGCAGATTTCCTGTGGAAATAGTCAACTTCAATCTTGTTTTCATTTATCATGATTTTGGTTATTGGTCCAGTTATGGGAAGTTTTATTTTCTTTATGTTGAGTATAATCTATACAGAAGACTGTAGTCTCTGATCTACATCAGTAAGTGCTTTAAGTTATCTTCACTTTCAGCAATCAAGGTGCTGTCATCTGCATATCACAGGATGTAAATGATTCTTCCTACTGACGTCATGTTCTTCTTCATTTAGTCCAACTTCTAGGATTATTTGCTCAGGAGCTCTGGAAGTGTAATGCCTAAGACATTTGACTGCTAACCAGAAGGCTGGAAGTTCAAACCCACCAGCCATTCCTCAGAAGGAAGACTGGACAATCTACTTCCATTGAGATACTGCCTCAGAAACACAAGGAGGGGTTACTATGGGTCAAATAGACTCAAAGGCAGTGAGGTTTTTTTTTTTTTTTTTCCATTTATACAGGTTGAATAAGCATGGTGAAAAGATACAACCCTGACATACACCATTCCTGATTTTAAAGCATGCAGTATTCCCTTGTTCTGTTCTAAAGACAGCATCTTGGTCTATGTACTGGTTCCTCACAAGCACAATTAAGTGTTCTGGAATTCCCATTTTTTTTGCAATGATATCCATAATTTGTTATGATCCACATAGTCAAATGCTTTTGCATAGTGAGTAAAACATATGTAAACATTTTTCTGGTATTCTCTGCTTTCAGCTAAGGTCCATCTGACATCAGCAATGATATCCCTCATTTCCATGTTTTCTGCTGAATCCAGCTTGCATTTCTGGACATTCCCTGGCAATACACTGCTATAATCATTTTTTAATTATCTTCAGCACAATTTTACTTGCATGTGATACTTGTGATATCATTCGAGAATTTCCACACTCTGTTGCATCATCTTTCTTTGTAATGGAGACAAAAATGGATTTGTTCCAATCACTTGGCTAGGTAGCAGTCTTTCAATTTTCTTGGCATAAATAAGTAAGCACCTCCAGTGCTTCATCCGTTTGTTGCAATATCTCAATGGGTATTTCATCAGTTTCTGGAGCCTTGTTTCTTTTCTTTCTTTTTTTTTTTTTTTCCAGTTCCTTCAATACAGTTTGAACTTCTTCCTTATACCATTGCTTCTTGACTATATACTACCTACTGAAATAGTTGAACATCAACCAATTCATTTTGATACAGTGACTCTGTGTATTCCTGCTCTTTTCTGTTAATGTTTCCTGAATCCCTCAATATTTTGCCCATAGAATCCTTCAATATTGCAACTCAAGGCTTGATTTTTGTCTTCAGTTCTTTCATCTTGAGAAATGCTAAGCATGATCATCCCTTTTGGTTTTCTAATTCCACATCTTTGCAATTCCATTATAATATTTTAGTTTGTTTTCTCAAGCTGCTCCTGGAAATCTTCTGTTCAGCTCCTTTATTTAGTCATTTCTTCCAGTTGTTTTAGCTATTTTCTGTTCAAGAGTAAGTTTTAGAGTCTGTTCTGGCATCCACTTTGTTTTTTTCTTCTTTTCCTGTCTTTTTAATGACCTTTTACTTTCTTCCTATATGATGTGCTTGATGTTGTCCCACAAATCCTCTGGTTTTTGGCCATTGATGTTCAATGCATCAAATCTATTATTTAGATGGTCTCTAAATTCAGGTGGAATGTAATCAAAAGTTTTATGTATTTTGACTTTCATGGACTTGTTTTAATTGTCTTCTGCTTCAACTTGAACTTGAATATGAACAATTGATGGTCTGTTCCACAGTCAGCTCCTGGCTTTGTTTTGACTGATCATATGGAGTTTTTCCATCAGCTTTCACTGCAAGTGTAGCTGATTTGATTCTTATTTATTCCATCTGGTGAGGTCCTTCTATATAGACACTGGTTATGTTGAAAAAAGATATTTGCAATGAATAAGTTGTTGGCCCTGCAAAATTTTATCATGAGGTCTTCAGCATCATTTCTATTACTATTTCATCAACTTTTAGAGTCTTGTTTCTTTTCACTAAGGGGCTCATCTTCTGACACTTTATCACTAAGTCCATATTTTCCAACTACCAATGCTGCTTCTTCATTTCTAATTTTCATTTTCCAATCACCAGTAATACTCAATACATCTTGAATGTGTGTTTGGTGAATTTCAGACTGCAGAAGCTGGTAAAAATCTTGAATTTCTTCATCTTTGGCTTTACTGATTAGTGTGTAAATTTGAATAATAATCATATCAGTTGGTCTTCCTTTAAGGCATATGGACATTATCCTATCACGTTGGCATTGTACTTCAGGATAGATCTTGAAATATTCTTGTTGACAATGAATGTGACACCATTCCTCTTGAAGTTGACATTCCAAGCATAATAGATCATATGATTGTCTGATTCAAAATGGCCAATACCAGTCCATTTCATCTCACTAATACCTAGAATATTGATCTTTATGCATTCTATTTCATTTTTGGCAACTTTCAATTTTCCTAGATTCATACTCTGTACATTTTATATTCCAGTTATTAGTGAATGCTTGAAGCTGTTTCTTTCCATTTCAAGTTGTGCCCCATCAGCTAACGAAGGTTCTGAAAGCTTTACTCCATCTACGTTATTAAGATTGACTCTACTTTGAGGAGGCAGTTCTTCTCCAGTTGTATTTTGAGTGTCTTCCTACTTGAGGGGCTCATCTTCTGACACTTTATCAGACAATATTTCATGGCTATTCACAAAATTTTCAGTGGCCAATTTTTTCAGAAATGGATGGTCCCATCCTTCTTCCCAGTCTGTCTTTGTCTGGAAGCTCTGCTGAGTCCTGTCCATGGGCAATACTGCTGGTATTTGAAATACTGATGGCATATATTCCAGCAACACACAAGTCAACATAGTGCAACAAACTGACAAACTGATAGATGAGTGGTTGATTAATTATATTACAATTAATTATATTATAATTAATAATAGTGTGAGCAGTTTATCATGAAACAAGAGGATATGGGAAAGCTTGACCATAAATTTATTGATGGGATATCAGAAAGGTTGTAAATGCTGATGTTGTATGTGCAAATTATGAATGGAGATGTTAATCCTTAAGAAATATGTTAATAAACAACATATATTAAATATACTGATTAAAAATGGTTGATTATTCTAACCATAAATACTCTACAGGCATTAAATTGAACTTTTTAAAGAATTATTATCTACCTGAATCTTTTTAATTTCTCAAATGCTTCTAATATATTATTTAGGTTTGGAAATCACAAGAGTAATACTATTTGGACACTTTTTAAAAAATATAGCTAGACCTAAACCAATAAAATAATAAATCTTTTCTTCTTCCAACAATCTTTTCTACTGTCCTAACCTTACTTCAGGAGCTCTGGTAGCATAGTGCCTAAGGCACTTGACTGCTAACCAGAAGGCTGGCAGTTCAAACCCACCAGTCACTCCTCGGAAGGAAAGTTGGGCATTCCTACTTCCGTAATGATACTACCTTGGAAACCCAAGGAGGTATCGCTATAAGTTGGGGCCGACTCGATGGCAAATAATAACAACAACAAAAACCTTACTTCACAGTTAATGCTTATGCATAAGTCATCTCAGGAGGCATTGTAATAGTACATGGCCTAGTATCAGAATATGTATTCATACAAAATTCCTTGTGCTCCACACTTGGAGGTAGAATTTTGTGAATCATATACAGTGAAAATGTATTTCAGGAAAAGATAGTATGTCAGCCTGCCAGAAGTAGATGCTTGCTTAGTGGAAGAGTTCACACTACTCAAAGCTGAAGCATTCAGGAAAACAGAATCTTTTCTGAATTTGCTATGAAACCAGGAAATTTAAAATTATAAAATATCTAAGGAATTAAGTTCATCTAAATGCCAATTTTCTATGAAATATAGCAATGAATGTTATTAGTTTTGTGAGTAAAACTAAGGGATCTTTGGATTGGATAGGCTCATAGCAGTCAAAATTAACATCTTCCATAGGCTTTTTTTTTTTTTTTTCCTTAATTTTCCATTCAACAATGCATACACATTTTACTTTGTGGCTGCAGTCCCCACAATGTAACAGCACTCTTCCCACTTCCTCCCTCTGTTTCCTTTTTCCATTCATCCTTCTTTCCTGTCCCTTTCTGCCTCCTGAACTTTGTCCCTAGACAAATGTTACCCTTTTGATCTTGTATGATGCATTGTTCTAAGGAATGCATACCTCCCTGGTGTTGTTTATCTTATGGCGTGTCTATTGTTTGACTGAAAACTAATCCACGGGAGTGAGTTTAATTCCAGCCTTGAAGGATTTTAAACCTAAAAAAACCAACCACCCAAGCAAAAAAACCCTCATTGTCATCGGGTTGATTCGACTCATAGTGACCCCTCCTTGAGTTTCTGATGTGATATCTCTGTGGAAGTAGCTTGCCTAATATTCTTTCCAAGGAGTGGTTGGTGAGTTTGAACCACCAGCCTTCTGGTTAGCAGTCAAATGAAAGGTGTTGGAGAGCCACAATCTCAGGATTCCACCAATCTCTATTGGAGCAATGTTGTTACTAGCCATAGAGTCGGACCCGACTCATAGCGACCCTTCCTTGGGTTTCCTAGGCAGTATCACTACGGAAGTAGATTGCCCCATCTTCCTTCTGAGGAGTGGCTGGTGGGTTTGAACCGCCAGCCTTCTGGTTAGCAGTCAAATGCCTTAGGCACTAAGCATTGGAGCAATAAGCCTGGTCTATTTTATGATGTTGAGTTTTGTTCCGTGTTTTTCTCCCATTCTATCCAAGACCTTCTAGTGTGATCCCAATCAGAGTGGTCAGTAGTGGTAGCCTGGTACCATCTAGTCCTTCTGGTCTCAAGGTCTCATCCACCGCCCATCTGTAAGTGGAGGGTTTCATGTTTTCATGATGCTGAACAGGCTTTAGTAGGGCTTCTAGGTTAATGGGGAGCTCTGGTGGTGTAGGAGCTCTGGTAGCATAGTGCCTAAGGCATTTGATGGCTAACCAGAAGGCTGGCAGTTCAAACTCACCAACCACTCCTCAGAAGGAAGTTTGGAGGATCTACTTCCTAGTGATACCGCCTCAGAAACCCAAGAAGGGTTCTCTATGAGTAAGGGCTCAACTCCATGGCATATAACAACGGCAACTGGTAGTGTAGTGCCTAACACATTTGACTGCTAACCAGAAGGCTGGCTGCTCAAACCCATCAGCCATACCTTGGAAGAAAGATTGGCCAATCTACTTCTGTAGTGGTACCACCTTGAAAGCCCAAGGAGAGGTTGCTGTGAGTTGGATCCAACTCGATAGCAGTGAGTTGAGTGAGAAAAACCTGGTGATCTGCTTCTAAAATATCAGCTAATGAAAATATAAAGATCACACTAATATAATCTGTAATCAATCATGGGGATGGTTCAGCACGGATCCTCCATTTCTTCTTCTGTGCATGGGGTCAATTGGACAGCAGAAAATAACAATGTTGTTGTTGTTATGTACCGTCGAGTCGGACCCGACTCATAGCGACCCTTCCTTGGGTTTCTAGGCAATATCACTATGGAAGTAGATTGCCCAACAATATAATGTTGGATATTTTAATATGAATAATATAAATTGAAACAGGACTACTTTAATTCATATTGCTGTATCTTTGTCTCTCTCACCTTCTATTCGATTTCTTTTTTGTTCCCCAGATAATTAAGATATATGCGTACAATCTTAAAGAGAAGTATGCATATATATGTGTTGTGTGGTGGTGCACAAAGAAGAGAGCAAAGTGGAAGAGAAGGGGGAGGAGGCATGGAGAAATAGGAGACTTGTGTAAACTATGTGAAGTGGAAGCGTATTTTGTTTTTAGAGATTATATATTTCAAGGTTGTTTTTAAGCTGTATTCTAAGAACTTTTATGTTTCTTTGATCTGACCATGATTTGATCTTCTGTACCCATAGGACAAATGTTGTGAATTGTTCTGTGAATAGCTGATATATGAATTTTCATTCTTGTTCAGAGATTTTTAGAATCACTAGTTGGTTGACTATCTGTGGATTTTTCAGTCATTGTGATATACCACTTGACATCTGACATTCTGATCTTCTTAGATCCTTTCTCTATGAGATGTTTCCTAACATACTTTTATTCATCTGAAGCTGAACAAATATTATGAGTAGCTGTTAAGTAGTTTTTAGGCAAAGTGTATCAGTGTGACACCTCTTTTTTCTCACTTGATCCTAAAATACCTTCATTCTAGCTCTTGTTCTCAGTAATTCCTTTAAGCAAAGGGTCACAAGAAGGAAAGGTAAAATTAATTGTAGATATAAAGGCCATTACTGTAGATCTTAGTCTTATATGCATAAGGGAGCTGAGAAGATGTGCTCCAGGCAGATTTCTACAGATAAAATTTTGTTAGATGGAATCAAATATTTCATTAAAAAAAGACTCTAGCCTTAGAAGTATACCCCTTGTTTTGTAGAATGCTTGATTTTGTAGATATCTAGTCCTGTCTCTAGTTACAGAACATTTAGGCAAATAATTTACCGTACATGCACACATACATACTTATTATCTGAACAACATTCTGAAAGTAAGACTGTCTGGAAATATCTTTGGAACACGGAAACATTATTCTTCTCAGAAAGTGTTCATTTTTCATGTCTATTTAAATTATTCTTTTCAAAAGAATTTTGTATGCCTTATGATTATTCAAGATGTTAGATAGGAATCTAAATTATATTCTACAAGTATTTGGAATTTACCTACCTTTAATATGCTACAATCACTTCAAAAGATGTAATTCTTATAATTCTGTTTTGTAAATTCTGAAGCTTCACAAATTGGCTCTGATGGTTATTACTGTATTAACAAAACTATACATATCTTTGATTAGTTTACATGCTTAATTAATCATGTTTCATTTTCTTTCTGGCTTTCATGGCAGTTTCTCCTCTTTTAAAATTAAATGATTTTTGAAAGAGAACATTCTCTGAGGACTCACTAATTCTTCTATCTTCACAGAAATTCATTTTCAGAAGAGGTAAAATTAGCTTAACATTGAAGCCAAGACAAGGAATAGTGACTCTGGATATGAAAGGTGAATATTGACAGGGACTTAAAGATCAAAACTTTTTAAAGTATGTCTCTGTCACTCCTGTGTGGCCTTGAGAATGTACTTCATCTTCCTTTGCTTCATTTCACCTGTCAGTTAAAAAACGCACAATATTTTTATCCATGATGTTTTGTAAGCCATTTAGTTTTTAATTTCTATAATGAACTTGTTCATATTGAAGAAAGTCTCTATTATTAACAAATATTTTCACAACAAAAAATTCCCTTCATATCAGGAAAATCCAGGGGCTAGATACATCTTCTATCATCCAGCATTATAATGTAGAAATGGATGTGTCTTACACTATTGCCTAAAGGTCAGTGCACAGAGGATTTGCTGACTCAGCCTGAAATGATAAAGTCTTAGGCTTTCAATCTACCTGTTTAAAACACTTACTCTCCAGTCTTTAATAAAACCAAAACCTAAAAACATTTAGGGGAGAATAAAATCATATTATAACTGAAAGCCAGACATTTCATCCATGCTATCTGTCTTCTAGGACTCTGGTAGTCAAACCCTATCATAATAAGACAGACCAGAGAAGCAAGAGTTAAGATAGAACTCAGTGGATTCTCAAATATTCTTATAGTCATGACCTTCACCACTTGTAAACAATTAAAAACACCGTTCTATTATTAATATTGGGGAGCTCTGGTAGCATAGTGCCTAAGGCACATAACAAGAACAACAATTATTAATATTGAGTGAGGTGATAACACATAAACTTGATTAATTAATTATAATAACTCATATTTTGTTTTTTATCTCTCATCTAGTGTTTCTGTTGTTGTTGTTATGTGCCGTCGAGTCAGCCCTGACTCATAGCGACCCCTCCTTGGGTTTCCGAGGCAGTATCACTACGGAAGTAGGATTGCCCAACCTTCCTTCCGAGGAGTGGCTGGTGGGTTTGAACCGCCAGCCTTCTGGTTAGCAGTCAAGTGCCTTAGCCACTATGCTACCAGTGTTTCTACTCTAATAGAAAATAGGTATCGTATTTAATGTCAAATAATGATGTTAAAACTGAGTTAATCAGTTGTAATCTTACTCATAGAGCAAAAGATTTATAGGGAAGCAGAAATGGATGAGAACTCAGATCAGATTTGAGGACTATTTCACGTATAATTGTAAATTTTCTTTACATTATTACTAGCCTACTTTCTCTATTGATAATGAATATTATTATTGCTGTTGTTACTAATTCTTTGATTTCACATTTATTTGCTACTTACCATGTAGAGTCAGGGAGGGACTGAAGTATTTCCTGTGTATTATCCCATGGAATATATGGGGTGGTCACTGTTATTATCTTCATTTTGTAGGTAAGATCTAGGGGTTGAAGAACATTCCCAAGTCCTCAACATTGGTAACTGGTAAAACAGGATTCAAACTCATGTTTATCTAACTTCGCAATTGTATTCTTTCTTAGTCACTAATGTAACATGGTGTCGCTGAGGAAGATAATGTGGTTTTTGTTAAATATTTTTCATGAATATTTGGAGATTTAGTTTTAAAATCATTCCATAAAACAGATTTTTATATGATAAATAGCAAAGATTGTGAAGATGATGCAGGACTGGGAGGTGTTCCACTCTGTTGTACATAGGGTTGCTGAGTCGGAGCCAATTCATCGACATCTAACAACTACAGCCACCACCAAAATTATCATTGTATTCTGTAAAATTTATCTCATCAACAATAAAGCAATCCACTCCTCTTTATTGGAGTACCAATGACAATTGATTGCATTCTGAAGTTCTCCTCTGTGCCTAGACCCCTATCTCTGCAGCTTCTGTGTTTATAACTGCCAGCTTTCCCTCCAAGCTCCTGAAAGCATGGGTGGTAGGGCTAAGGTGAAAATAAGTCATTGATTGATCACATAAAAAAAATCAAACAAAACTCACTGTTGCAGAGTCAGATACGACTCATAGTGACCACTGCTTGGGTTTCTGAGACAGTATCACTATGGAAGTAGATTGCCCAACCTTCCTTCTGAGGAGTGGCTGGTGGGTTTGAACTGCCAGTCTTCTGGTTAGCAGTCAAATGCTTTAAGCACTGCACCACCAGAGCTCCTGATTATATGAAAAGGGGTAATGAAATGAAAAACAGACAAGACAAAATTATTTCTTATCAATCATGAATACTTAAATATTAGCTATATGTTTTATGGGTTTCTCAAAAGCAAATTAATTTTTATAATTTTTTTTAATAAAGTCTTATTTTCATTTATGTAGTACGTGCATATAGTTAAAACTGAAATAGTTTTAGTGGGTGTCTACTAGGAAATGTCTGTCTACTCTTCTCCACCTCTCCCTATGCTCTGGTTCCTCCATCCAGAATCAAAAATAGTCAATTTCTTTAGCTCATTCCACAGGTTGTATATCTCTGTATTTCTAAAGATTTTGCCTATTCATCTATTTTTAAAAATGTATTTCTAAAGATTAAGCTTATTTGTCTATTCCTTGACTTTTTAATTGCTGACAATATCTATTTGCATCTTGTTATAGGAGGCATGGTACGAGTATAATTATTTAATAATTTTGGCTAAGTCAACAAAATGTAATATTGTTCACTGACGAACCAAGTAGTATCCTAGAAAGTTAGGGACATACTTACTCAAAATACTCTTGTATTTTGTAATATATCATTTTCTCTGCTTTGTGTCTCTGAAATCAATATTTTTTTTGGATTACACCTTTAATTCCTTAAATTTTATTTCAATTTTTCATCATTTTAATCTATTTTGTTATATATTTTCAGAACTATCCTTCTTTTCTATTTAATTTTCATGTATCAGTTTCTATGATTTGTATCTTGATCTCTAACTATTCCTTTTTAAAAGCACCATATTTTGCCATTTAATAGAAGAAACATCTCCAATCTCTCTGAAGATATTGATGGTAGTGTTTCTACTCCCTCTTTGTGTGTATACACGTGCATCTATGTGTGTATGTTGTATTTTGCTTGTATCTCTCCATAGCATTTCAGATTTTCTTTAAGTGCAATTTTGACTATAAAATTGTTAAGATCAAGGCATGATAAAAATATAGAGAAGCTTTGTGAAGTGATGACTTGTCAATTCATGGGCTTGCTATAGGTACAATTGGTTTAAATTTAGCTTTTCCAGTCTGTATCATTAAACATAGGAGCTCTGGTAGCATAGTGGCTAAAGCACTTGACTGCTAACCAGAAGGCTGGCAGTTCAAACCCACCAGCCACTCCTCAGAAGGAAGGTTGGGCAATCCTACTTCTGTAGTGATACTGCCTTGGAAACCCAAGGAGGGGTCGCTATGAGTCGGGGCCGACTCGACGGCACATAACAACAACAACAACAACAACAACATCATTAAACATAAGTATCTAGAAGTTCTTCACAGAAATATCTCCTAATCTCCTGCTTTGTGGTAGGTAAAGAGAATGAAGAGAGCAAAGAGACTGTATAAGAAGAGATAAAAGTTTGGGCGCTCTTATTTTGAAGTAAAAGAAGAAGGGAGTTGAGAATCCCACAGTTCTGTATTTGAGTTTCATCTTCTCTCTCTCTCTCTTTTTTCCTAGCCATTGTTCTCCACATTTCTCTACTGTCCTTGGTGTCTACAAGTCTAGAGCAGCTGTTTAAACTCTCCAGCCTCTGAGGTTGGGGATAGTATAGTTGAAGAGACAGTTATATTTTGAGGTGAGAGGCCCACATACTGATTATTATCATCAGACTTTCAAGCAGGCCTATGGATGGGATCTTTTGAATCTCCAGCTTCTCTCTACAATATCTAGCACCTCCAGCTGCTGAGAATCTTAGAGGTTCCATGGCTCATGGTTAATTACATTTCCCATGTCAGGCACTTAAGTTGTAGCTTTCTTTGTTTTGCTAAGTATTTCTCATTTCTTCATCTGCTCTTTGCTTTCAAATATTTGTTTGAGTTTCTCATTTATTATTTTCTCTGCTCTTAGAGTTGTTATTCTGAATGATATTATTTTTCATTATTTTCATTTAAAAAGTTTTAGAGAGAAGATAATCAAGTATTGAGAGAAGACATTTTTTTCTTAAAAAAGAGGCATAATTTATTGACTTTTTTTGTCAGAAGATATTAGTACCTCTCAACTTAGAGATGATCACTTTAGATTAAAGAAAAAGTTGTAACATTATAGGGGATGTTAATGATATAATGTGACCATCAAAATACCTGTAATCAAAACTAAACTCTCTAAACAAAGAAACACACATCTCTCTCTCACTAATTTGAAAATTGCAAGGTTGTAGAAAGGAAACACTGTGATAATTCTCAGTAAGTGACAAGCAGCTTAACACTCACAATTTGATTGAGAAATATGGAACTATTTTATAGTCCAAAAGGCTCCATATTTTTATACCACTTAGTTCTTTATTGCTTTGCCCTTGTTAATTTAATAAGCAATCAGTGTAACTAGTAGAGAAGACAAGTAAGTTTTAAAAGTAAAGACTTAAAAATCAGAGTGTTGTTAACCTGAGAGCATAGTTTTATTTATTTTTCTCTGTGAGAGATTATATTACCCATAACTTCTGTGGAAACAACAACAGCAGTGATACAGTCTTTTTCTGAGAGTCATGTTTATAATATCAAAATTATAGAGTCTCCATTGACTATGTTTTTGTATCATTGAGTTGATTCAGAGATATTCTCTATAGGATGGAGTTGTTGTTGTTGTTGTTATGTGCCGTCGAGTCAAACCCGACTCATAGTGAGCCTCCTTGGGTTTCCGAGGCAGTATGACTACGGAAGTAGGATTGCCCAACCTTCCTTCCGAGGAGTGGCTGGTGGGTTTGAACCGCCAGCTGTCTGGTTAGCAGGCAGGTGTCTTAGCCACTATGCTACCAGAGCTCCCATAGGATGGAGTAGATCTGCCCTATACGAGTTCCAAGGCTGTAAATCTTTTTGCCACATCATTCTCCTGCAAAGTGGCTGGTTGGTTCAAACGGCCAACCTTTCAGTTAACAGGCAAGCACTTTAACCACTGTGCCATCATGGCTCCCACCATTGACTATCCCACCGTAGAAACTTATTAGGGGTCAGAATAATTTAATTTTAACAAAAGTTGCTAGTGGCATAGGTAAACACAAACTCAGGGAAACCTCTGCAAAACTTCCCCTCACACATTGCCTAAAAAGATTGCTCCCAATTTGGAAAAATCACTTTCCCAAAATAGCATTTAGCTAAAAACCATCTGTCCCATTAAACAACTTTATGTTGAACAATAACTACATTAATAAAAGTTAAGCCTCTAAAGAACAACTCTTTAGCATCCTTCTTTGAAAAGATCTATGGAAGCCATGCCAGGAAAATACAGTAAAATTTACTAGCCTAAAAGTTATGTTCTTTCTTCCTCTTTTGTTGCATTTGTGTCCATTATCCATGTCATTCTACTCTTTAACTTTTATTATTATATTTTTAACCAGAAATTTGAAAGCCTTGCTTTAGTTTATTTGAAAACTGCCTTATGTTTCAGTGTTACAGATTTGTTTCAATGATATGCTATTGTAATCTCTTTGTAAAATCAGCAACTCCCTGTGGAATTGATTTCACATATTTTTAATGATCTATATTTTCCAGATACTGATACAAACCCTTCATCACTATATTTCACCAAGTCGCTCATTTCTGCCTTGCTACACTTTGCATGGTCTCTTTCTCTCTGCATGGTAAGTCATGAGGAGGCAGGAGCATTTCCAAGATCAATTCCTGGCAGAAGAGAAAGGGCCTCCATGCATCAGGAAACCATTTCAAAGGTTAATAGTTTATCCAAGGGCGTTAATTAAACTTCCTTCATAAATAAAGACTCAGTGCTGTCAAAAGGTAGAGTGAATGAGGACGCAATCTCAAGGCTATAGCTTCCTGTACAAAAAAGAAATGAAGCTCTTCTTAGACAAAGCCTATTAAACACATCCACTTTCAGATTGCTAGATGTAACAAATGAGAGGGAGAGACAAAGAAAGCAGAAGAACTCTTTACTCAAGGAACAAAGGACTTCTATATTCTCTGGCATTGTGGTCTTGTCTCAGAATAATTTCAAGAGCACTGAAGGAGGAGATAATTAAGCAAATGATTGATAACAACCCAAAGATGACATTTTAGGTTTACTTGATATCAATTTCCTTTAGGGAGAGTATCTGTTTATTCCATTTATCATTGATCTCCACCTTTGAGATTAAAAATGACCTCGTCTGTGTGAAACAGTTCAAAAGAATTAGAGAATTTTCTATCCTAGGCTTTGAATGATGAGATTCATTGCCAGTTTATGAAAGGGGAAAAAACAGAAAAATTTAGAATAAACTTTCATAGTCACTTTGGCTGTAGAATTTCCATATCTAAATTTGCTATCATCAATTGACAAAATAATTTCATGGGAAAGGAATTGAACAGCCAGGTTTACTTGGCACATGGGTACTAATCCACATCAAGAGGAAGTGGAGGACAAGAAAACTGTAAGGAAATGTTGGGCAAACAGTGACACAGAGCAGATTATTCACTCACTGGACTGTGCAGCAAATTTCTTGGATGTTAGTAACAGGCATGTTATAGATTAGGTGGAATGTAAATGTTACAGAGAGAAAAATCAGCTTCTTATACATACATATTATATGTATATAAGAGAGACTGTTTAGTTTAAGATATCTATATCATCTATATCTGTATCTGCGTCTGTATCTGTATCTATATCTATATCTGAAATTATTCAACTAGTTTTAGGTATACACATGATAGCTGCTAAATCTTCCAAAAAGTGATTAACACTAGAGATAAAATGTACTCAATCCCCGAAGCTTAGCTTTAGACTTTTATTTTCAGGCAGGAGAATTCTTTCCAGGTTTAGCAACCAGTGACTTACCACATTTTCCTTTCACTCTGGGATATTCTTCTCTTGTGTTGGTGGCTTTCACTCCCTGAAGAGATAAAGAGTTGAGAAACAAAAGAGCAGATGCAAAAGGAGGGGATTGTTTTCAAACTGGATAGTGTCAGAGATGGCCAGGTCTGGATACTGGTTAAGATAATAAAGGTCAAGGAGGAGTATGGAAGGTCCAGGTATTGATATGGGAAAATTGGTGGTATCACACAGAATTAGAAGCTACAGAGGCTAGTTTTGAACCTAGGATGAGGAGGACTCAGGAGGAGATAGTCTAGTAATTTCTGGGATTCAAAGACTTGATTTTTTCCATCCTGAGTTTGTGGTTTCTGATTGATACAAGATTGGTTAAAAGAGCAGAGCTAAGGTGGAAAAATTGCTTTTGTTGTTGTTATGTGCCGTGCAGTTGGCCCCAACTCATAGAGACCCCTCCTTGGGTTTCCGAGGCAATATCACTACGGAAGTAGATTGCCCAACCTTTCTTTCGAAGAGTGGCTGGTGGGTTTGAACTGCCAGCCTTCTGGTTAGAAGTCAAGTGCCTTAGGCACTATGCTACCAGAGCTCCTAGGTGGACAAATAGTCAACTTCAAATTGGCTACATTGCATCACATGCTAACATTCAAATCTCTGTATTGTTAGGGAAAGTTAGGGATTATAAGTAAGGCATGATACTGCAATAGTGAGAACTATCTCATCTAAGACCAGTAAGGAAAATCAAAATCCAAGCAAAAAATGGGGTCAAGAACCATGCACAATGCCAGAGTTCCCAACCAAAAAGGAGAGACTGTAGGTTCATCAAACCAAAGGAATGTGTCATAAAGACACAGATTACAGATAAGGAATTCAGAAATTGAATCTGTGTTTATATCCACAACATAGGTGAATCTCCTGACAATTTTGATCAAGAGTATGGCATAAATTAACATTATGAGTGAAATGTGGACTGTAATCATAATCAGAGGTTAAAAAAAGAGAACACTATAAAAAATCGAATTACCACTGTTTGTAAATCTGAGATAAAATGGACAAATTCCTAGAAAAATATAACTGGTAGAAATGATTTAAAGAGGAATAAAAATCACAACTAGTCTTATTTTGGAAAAAAAAAAAAAAATAGTGGCTAAACTCTTTCTTCAAAGAAAACTCCAGAACCAGATAATTTTACAGGTAAGTTTCAGTAGAATGTGCAAAAAACAGAATAGTATTATTATAGGTTGGGCATTCCTACTTCCGTAGTGATACTGCCTCAGAAACCCAAGGAGGGGTCGCTATGAGTCGGGGTCAACTCGATGGCAAACAACAACAAAAAAACAACAATTTTTTTTTTTTTTACAAACTCCTTCTAATGGTTGAAAAAGAAGGAAGGCATATTACCCAATTCCTTCTACAAGGCAAGAAAAATCCTGATATCAATAGCCAAAAACACCTATGTAAAAGAATTATTGCAGGTCCATTTCACACATCAACATGAATGCATATGTCCATAAAAATACCCTAAAATCTGGAAAGTCCCAATGTGTATTAAAAACCTAATATATAAAGAAAAGTTGGGTTTATCCCAGGTATATACAGATTATTTAGTAGTAAAAAAAAAAAAAAAAAAAACCTAAATGTAAGCCATATCAATAAATATTTAGATTTTGAATGAAATAAACATTGAGCCTTGTATTATTAGCTCAAAGAAATTTTGCTATACAAAAATTATATAAGCTTATTTATGTTTTTCCAAGATCCAGAATCATTTGTACACCTACCTCTAAGAAATATTTAAATAAATGTTATTAAGTATTTTTAAAATGAATGCAACAAATGGAGTATGTAAGAATCTCTCAAAATAGAGCCTAAATATAGTTTATTTTTTAGAATAACATGTTGTGGTATCCTGCAAATGGCACTGGACCTGGGAAAGAAGGTTGGCAATCTACTTCTGCAGTGATAATGCCTCAGAAACCCAAGGAGCGGTGGCTATGAGTTGGGTCCAACTCCATGGCACATAACAACAAACTAGCGCTTACATTTTTTTTTCTAATAAGCTGAGTGACTTTTAGAGTTATTTGCATCATAACTTTCTAAAATACAAGACAAAGCAGTTGGAGCATATAATCTTTATAATTCCTTCACTTTCTTAGAGTTTTTAATTTTTGTATTGTTGTTAGGTGCTGTTGAGGTAGTTCCCACTCATAGCAACCTTATGTACAACAAAACGAAATTCTGTCCAATCTGGCACCGTCTTCAAAATCATTGCTATACTTGAGCCCATTGTTGCAGCCATTGTGTCAATCCATCTCATTGAGGGTCTTCCTTTCTTGCTGACCCTCTACTTTACTGAACATGAGGTCCTTTTCCCAGGACTGGTCCTCCTGACAACATGACCAAAGTTTGAGGGGTGAAGTCTCATCATCCTTGCTTCTAAGTAGCATTCTGGCTGTACTTCATCAAAAACAGATTTGTATGTTATTCTGGCAGTCCTTAGTATATCCAACATACACTGAAGAAAAATTGATGTATTTGAATTACGGTGTCTATGAATTGAGTTTCTCTAGATTAGAAAAATGTATTTCTTTACACTCATCATTTGTGTCCTTTTTTGTGTTTTATTTTAATGAAATTTGCCAAATAAAAGACCTACCTTTTTGATAAATTGTGTGGCATCTAACAGAAACAAAACAAAACAAAAAACAGCTCCAACATTTTAACCTCTAATAGCCAGAGCCCAAGAGTAGCTAGAAGACATTCTTCTCTGAGTACATGGCACTTGCCATGACCTTCTGTTGTGCCTACCTTAATACAGTGCTTTGATTCTAAGAACATTTAGATATGGCCTTTTTGATGGATTATATATTTTGACATCCAAACTAATTGTATAATCAATAATAAATAATTAAAACTTTTATTTTAAAATTAACATCATATTCTGTGTGCAACATTAAACCTCTTCTAATCTTTAATTTTCATCCCAAACCTGAGCTTCACTCTCTTCCTGATACAAACTCCATCCTTTGAAATCAAGTTTTCTTATGGCTAAAACAGTTTCTGATAAATGTCAAACACTGAATACATAATGTGGAAAGATTGAATGAGTCATGATCAAAATCTTACATCCTATGCTTTCTCCCCACACTCATTCATGAAGGAAAGATTTTTTTTTTTTTCCCTGTATATTGTCCCAAAAGAAGATCTAGATGACCAGGTTGCATTAAAAAAAAACCATAATAATTGCAATTAATATTGTACTTGTTAAAGTGAAAACAGGAATTGTTCAATCTAACACCATTATCATACATTATGTATATGCATTTTAAGTTGTGAATATATGTGTTATACAAAGGGAAAATATAATTAAAGTCTTTTAGACAAAAGAAGAAGTTTGTATAAGAAAATTAAAAGGTTAGCTCAAGGTAGCCCTCAATTATCCCTGTTTCCTGTTATCCATGGCCATGTAGTCCCTCCCCTTGAGTGTGGGAAGGACCTAGTAGCAACCTGTTTCAAATGAATAGAATATAATGCAAAAAGTGATGGGCAGTCAGTAATGAAGTTAGGTTGCGAAAAAGAAAGTGACTTGTTTTCTGTTCACACTCTGGTGCTTTTTCCTTGCTCACTCAACCTGCCATGTTGTGACCTCATCTATGAAAAGGTCCGTGTGTCAGAAACTGAAGGAAGCCTTTGATCAGCAGTCAGGAACTGAGGACCTCAGTTCAACAACCTATGAGGAGATGAATCATGTCAGCAAACACGTGTATAAGTGAACCTGGAAGCAGATCTCTCCTCAGTCAAGCTTTCATATAAGAAGATAGCCCTGGCCAAAACTTGATTATAAGCTTGTGATACCTTGAGGCAGAAGCACTCAGCTAAACACTTGGAAAATGGACTCACTAAAACTTGGAGTATTCTGTTATGCAGCAAAGGGTAACTAATACAATCAAGTCAGGATTAAAATTAATGGAAATATATATTGGTATTTCCTGGTTGGTATACAACTTCTAGGCACAAGCCAAAATCTTGTCTTAAAGTTAGTGGAGATCCAAAGCAAAGACATCATCATCTGAAGAAACATATTATCCAAAAGATAAATACAATTTTCATTGATAGTAAAATAAAAACAATAATTTAGAGAATCATATCTTTTCCTCATTTTAGAAGCTAGTAGAAATTTTTCCCATTAATCTGTTTAAGATGAATCCTAGTGATAAACTAGATTTTATCTTTAATATTATCACTACAATGAATAAATAGTGAAGCTTGGGCTCTCCCTCATTATATAATATTTCTTAATATAAGTCAACATCAGCTTGCTGAGGCCTTATTTGTGTTTCTCACAAGAGGCTACAACAATATAGTATTTTAATTATCTTAGAATAAAATTTAGAATGCACATTTTTTTGATGGGTGAATACACTATGTATTCTTCTAGCGCTTTTCTTAATAACAACTGAAAAGTACAGACTTCAAGTTTGTAATCAAAGGCAAGAACTAAAAGTAAAGATATTTTGTTTTATAACTTAAAAAGAGATACATAAATTTTATAACATCTACAAGGCAGAGGGTAGAAACAAGGTTTGTTTATGATAATTAAACATTTCAAATAAGAATTCCTCCATACTGAAACCAGTACTTGCCAAGGGATTAGCACTATCTGAACACAAGCAACTCATGGTATAGAACACATGCAAGGCTTATCGCAATTTTGTCATTGGTAGGTATATGGCCTTAGGAATTTCACAGTTATTTTCAGGAGTAAATACGATATCTGAAAACACCTAGCACTGTAGCTGACACATAATAACTACATGACCCTCAGTTTCCTTCCTAACCCCTTCTGTACTTGAGGTCCTTTTACAAAATGATACTTTTTGTTTATTTATTTTTTAAAAAATCTCATATACTTGTAAAATGCCCTAAAAAATTACAGTACAAAGCAAGTAGATGCTTGCCTTGTAGCACCAATCTAGACAAGGTACCTTATTAGGGAGTGGTTTTTGAAAGTGAGGAAGAGGTGAGTAATCCCATCCTCCAGCAATTGCTCCAGCCAAAGTTAGCAAATAATAATGACAGATAATCTTATCTGTGGAATACAATAGGCCTGAGGATGCCTACTGAAAGTTTCCAGTCTCCATAGTTACAGTTGTACTGAATTCCTCTTTACAACTCCTCATTTATCCTGAACTTGGAAATAATTAGATAAGGAGTCCAGATATAAATAGCATCAGTTTTCCTTTACCCATTAAACAACATATTTACCCTCAGAAGAACAGATCTTATATTCTTCAAACCCAAGTCTACTTAAAACGGAAACCCTTAATCCATGTTCTATTGATGGAATAATGATGATCTTTCAAATAAAATTGTCCTATTAAATCTATTCTTTTTGTCTTTCAATTCCCTTTATTTTCTGAAGGTATTTTTTTTTTTTTTTTCTGTCATTCTTGTCTCCTTTATATATTTGATCTCCTAGTGTACTTCAAAAACAAGCTTTCTGATTATGGAGCCCGTTAGCAGAGCAAAACCTCATTTTTTCTGCTCAGCCTTTGGCCCAATATGACCAAAAGGAACATGAAATTGTGGGGATTTATAGAGGGAGATTTGTTAACCTTTTCTTATTTACTTGGACTGTGAGATACAAATTGAATTTTGGGCTCTCTCTTCAAAAATTAGTTATTTTGTATCTGATAAGTTCATGTTAGTGGATCAGACATGGATAAGGTGTTTCTATTATAACCTTGTTAGATGTGTTAGAGTTCTGAGTTACAGCATAATTGTTTCCTTTCTTGTATGAGCATGGCTTTCATTTTTGACTGTCTCATTTGAACACCCTTGGTTTGTTGAATAATGACTACCTTTCACATAAAACTGAACAGTCTGAGAACAGCTGATTTACTTTTTGCAGCCACTTTAACAGGCAGAACTGATTATTACTGGATTGCCTCAGCTATGGTGATCATTGATGAAAACAGTCTATGAAAGGTGAATAATAATGCTATAATAAGCTTAGTTCCATGCTGAACTTACATGACCTTTGTTGTTATTGTAATTGGGTGCCATCGAGTTTATCCTCACTGATAGTGACCCTACAAGACCCATTAGAACTTCCCCGTTGGGTTTACTGCCCTGTAACCTTCATGGAAAAAGAGCTCTGGTAGTGTAGTGGTTAAGGCATTTGGCTGTTAACCAGTAGATTCTTGCTTCAAACCCACCAGCAGCTCCATGGAAGAAAGATGAGCCAGTCTGCTTCCGTAAAAATTTACAGCCTTGGAAACCCAACGGGGTCACTATGAGTTGGAATTGACTTAATGGCAGTAGGTTTGGTTTGCTTTGGTTTTTGGAATCTTTATAGGAAGGAGCTGAGGCACGGTGGTTAAGTGCTTGGCTGCTAACCAAAATGTCAGCAGTTCAAACCCACCAGCTGTTCCATGGGAGAAAGATGTGGCAGTCTGCTCTGGTAAACATTAAAGCCTTGGTAACCCAATGCGGGCAGTGTTCTCGTCTGCCCTTCAGGGTCACTGTACGGTTGCTATGAGTCATAATTGACTTCTTGCAATAATGTTTTTTTTCATCTTTATGGGACCACATTGTCAGATCTTTGTCCTGAAGATCAGCTAGGTGGGCTCAAACCACCAACCATTCTGTTAGCATTCCAGAGTTTTACTGAGTTGCCACCAGGTCTCTTTTATATGACTGACTCAATAGTACTCTGGTACTCTGGTGTTTCAGAAATAATAAAAACTTTTAAATGAATGAATTTTAAAATAAATTTTAAGCATAAAAATTTTAAAAATAGTGAAAGATAATAAAAATATTTTAAGATATAAATTTGGCATATATTAATATAAATCAATAATCCAAATATTTGGTTGACTTATTCAGTATTTATGCTATATACTGCTTAAATACAAATATGTTAATGTTGTTTTTGTTATGTGCTGTTGAGTCAGATCTGACTCATAGTGACTCCTCCTGGGGTTTCCCAGGTGGTATCACTATGGAAGTAGGTTGCCCATCCTTCCTTCCAAGGAGTGGCTGGTGAGTTTGAAACACCAGCCTTCTGGTTAGCAGTCAAGTGCCTTAGGCATATGTTACAGAACATTTCCCTATGTGGAATAAATGGTTAATCAAAATAATTAAAATTCAGTGCAATTACAGAATGAATATATCACTGTCTATGTCTCAACACTGTTATATTTTCTTATTATGAGACTTATTTATTCACTAATCTGGGATAGTCAGTGATTTATAATGGGACTCCTCATCATTGGTATGATTTAACAAAACTGGTCTATTGTCCTTAGTGATAGTTTGAGTAGGAATTGAGGAAAAGACAACACATTTTGAAGGCTGTAACATATCACCTTTATCTTCCTTTAATGTCTATTACCTAAATATGGAATTTTAATTTCCTCCCTAATTGATGGGATTTTTGCTAAGGGGCACATCCCCTAGTCACAATTGCTTATTTTCACCTCATTTTTAAAAAATATATTATTTAGTGAATTTTCACTGTCATTCATAAAAAAATTTCTGTGGGGAGTTCTGGCAAGATGGCGGACTAGGCAGAAAGACTGCACAGACCCTCTTCAACAAAGAAAAGGGAAACCAATTAAAACAGACACAGAAGATAATCTTGGACCCCTGAGCCTTGAAGGGAAGGATATAGAAATGGACTAAACCCCAACTAGCAGAAGAATTTGCGTGAAAA
>NW_006921802.1:3521815-3523185 GCF_000298275.1 Orycteropus afer afer
ATAAAGGGCATTTATGCAAAACCAACAGCCAACATTTTTCTCAATGGAGAGAGACTGAAACCATTCCTCTTGAGAACAGGAACCAGACAAGGATGCCCACTATCACCACTTCTATTCAACATTGTACTGAAAGTCCTAGCCAGGGCCATAAGGCAAGAAAGGGAAATCAAAGGTATCCAAATTGGTAAGAAAGAAGTCAAACTATCTCTATTTGCTGATGATATGATCCTATACCTAGAAAACCCGAGACTCAGTCAAAAATCTACTGGAACTAATTGAGAGATTTAGCATCGTGGCAAGATATTAGATCAACATCCAAAAATCAGTTGGATTCCTCTACACCAGCAAAGAGATTGCTAACAAATAAATAAGGAAATCAATACTGTTTTCAATAGCTACCAAAAAAAATAAAATACTTGGAATAAATCTTACCAGGGACACAAAGGACCTATACAAAGAAAACTATAAAAAACTACTTTAAGAAACCAAGAGATCTACATAAATGGAAAAACATCCTATGTTCCGTGATAGGAAGATTGAACATTTTGAAAATGGCAGTTCTACCCGAAGCAATCTATACATTCAATGCAATCCTAATCCAGATCCCATCAACATTCCTTAGGGATATGGAAAAACCAATCACTAAATTTATATGGAAAGGAAAGAGACCTCGGATAAGCAAAGCCCTTTGAAGAAAGAAAAACAAAGTAGGAGGTCTCACATTGTCAGATCTCAAAACCTACTATACAGGCACAGTAGTCAAAACTGCCTGATATTGGTTCAATGACAGATCCATAGACCAATGGAATAGAATAGAGAACCCAGAAATAGATCCATTGCCCTATAGTCAGCTGATCTTTGACAAAGGCCCTAAATCCATTAAATGGGGAAGATAAAATTTGTTTAATAAAAGGTGCTAGCAAAACTGGAGATCCATTTGCAGAAAAATGAAATGAGACCTGTACCTCACACCATACACAGAAACAAACTCCGGATGGATCAAAGCCTTAAATGTGAAACCTAAAACTATACAGTTCCTCTGGGAAAATATAGGGACAAATTTAAGGGCCCTAATATATGGCATAAATAGACTATCAAGCACAATTAAAAATGCACATACAGCAGAAGAGAAACCAGTTGATTGGGACCTTCTAAAAATTAAATTTTAATGTGCTTCCAAAGACTTCTCCAAAAGAGTCAAAAGAGAACCTATAGATTTGGAAACAATATTTGGTAACAACATATCTGACAGGGACTTATCTCTAGAATTTATAGAAAACCCCAGAACCTCAATAATGAAAAGACAAACAATCCAATTAAAAAATGGGCAGAAGACATGAATAGACACTTCACCAAGGAGGATATTCAAG
>NW_006921802.1:3524733-3528741 GCF_000298275.1 Orycteropus afer afer
ACACCATCTGATCTGCAGCCTATACAACTATGAGACCAGAAGAACAAGATGGTGCCTGGCTACCACTGTCATCCACTTGGAAGGGGATCTATGTAGGAGATCCTTGATAGGAGAGAAAACAATGTGGAACAAAACTCAAAATCATTTGGAGGAAAAAAAAATTGGGGACCAGGTTTGCTGGTCTGATAGAGCCTGGTGCAACCACTGAGACTATGGCCCCTAGCTGCCCTTCAGGTCTGGAATTGAACCCACACCTGTGGTTTCCAGTCAAACAAAATACAGGCATATGAGTTAAACATTTATCTCAAGTAGATACACTCCTTGGAAAGAACAATCATGGGAGAATGAAGGGCTGATTATGCACAAGGAGACAGCTCAGGGGATAGGAGTGTATGGAGGGATGGACACTGGGAAGAAGTAACTATGTGGAGGAAGTGGGAGGGGAACTGTTGCATTGTGGTAAATTGTGGTCAATGACATGAGACAAGTATATGTGAACTGCTGTATGGAAAGTGAATTTGCTTTGTAAATCTTCACCCAACTCACAAAAAAAAAAAAAAAAAAATTCTATGGGGAAAATAAGAAAAACTAGCCAGTATTAATAGGCACAGAGTCTGTTGAGCCCTCTGGCAGCTAACTTCTCTACTGTTATCACATTTGTTTCTTCCTACAACCAGTGCCAGAATTAAGGTATGATAAGCTATGTTGCCCCTCCTCTGCTTATTCATAAAAACTTTACCTAAATTGTGAAATACTTGATTTATATTTTCTGCACTGATATCATTTCTAAGCTAGTAAATGTGATAAATAGCTCAAAAGGTTTTGCATCTGTTGGAATACAGATCTTAAAATAATACTTAGCTGATCTGTATGAGAAAGACCAGGAGGGGAATCTACATATAAACTGAAATATCAAGCTAGATGTATTTCACTGAAAATAGTTGATTGAACTTTATTACTTACTAAGTTTATTAATTCTTCACGAGTGATTTCAGACATATACAATGGATTGCTCTTTCCTGTGTTAACATTTTTGAGACACAAATTAAAATAACTAAAAAGGAATGAAACTGAGAATAAGTTCAAATAAACATCCAAAATTTCCATTTCTTCCTCATGAAGATAGTCCACCTTCAGTGCTAGTTATAATGAAAGCAAAATAGCATTGAAATACTGATGTTCTTCATTAATTTGTATTTCCTGACCATGAGATAAGCTGAAACTATGTCTTTCATTTAAACATGACAACATATCATCTCTGTTAATTGAACTTTTTCATGTTTATCACTCATATTCAAGTTGCAGTGACAGTTAATTTTAGCCATAGCAAATTGAGACTTAAATGGTTTAGGACTGAAGAGCCACTCCTCAGAAGGAAGGTTGGGCAATGTACTTCTGTAGTGATACCATCTTGAAAACTCAAGGAGGGGTCACTATAAGTCAGATCTGACTCCATGGCAGTGGTTGCATTGTTGCATTAGTTTACAAAAAGAAAAATATACAGAGCTGACAGACAGAGAATACAGTAGCCCCTCCCTCTTATGATTTTCACCATTAGCTTTGCACTCACAATATATTCTAGCTACAGAACCTTGTTTGTGTACCATTCAGACATTTTCCACATGAATTTTCAAATGGTCCACTGTGATGTTGACTAACACTTGGCCCTGTTTCAATACAATAACCTGTATCATTAGAAAAAAAGTACTCCACAAAGCAGGATCTGTATTTCTGTTATCTGTGGGGTCTGCAGATGTGACAATTTCAAATTCTGAAACAGTTTCACTTTCTATACACTGCCATCCAGTTGGATCTGACTCATAGTGACCCCTCCTTGGGTTTCTGAGGGGATATCACTACAGAAGTACATTGCCCAACCTTCATTCCGAGGAGCGGAAGTGGGTTTGAACCAGCAGCCTTCTGGTTAGCAGTCAACTATCTTAGGCACTATGCCACCAGAGCTCCTATATGCTTGTTATTTATTTATTTTTCATGATAGCAAGGAATAGATGCAGGATTTGGAACAAATTCTGTTATATTCATATAGCTATTAAGGTAGCATAGTGCCTAAGGCACTTGACTGCTAACCAGAAGGCTGGCGGTTCAAACCCACCAGCCACTCCTCAGAAGGAAGATGGGGCAATCTACTTCCATAGTGATACTGCCTCGGAAACCCAAGGAGGGGTCACTATGAGTTGGGGTTGACTCGATGGCACATAACAACAACAACATTAGTAATTTCAGCACTTGTGTTACTAGTACAGTGATTTGCACCCATTAAACTTGAGGGTCAATGAAAGAAGTATCTTCTGATTCATTCAAATACTGATGTATTTAAAAAGGAAGTTAATGTTGGAATTGTTTTTAAAGATTCACAAATCCTTTCTTTTTATCTTCTGCAAGCTTTTGTTTTTGCGCTTCACTTAGTTGTTGCCATTTAACTTAATCTGGATATAAAATTATGTCACATTTTAAATTTGGTTCTACTGTAGCAAATAAATATGAATAACTCAAAATAAAATTTATAAAGCAAGTACAATGTATAAAATAGAATTTTCATTCAAATTTTGATATTAATGAAAGAATTTATGTTTGAAAATTAATAAGTAAAAAATTGATTTGGAATATGTAATATTGTTCTTCAGGCCTTAACGGCAAAAGAAATAGTCCTTATAAAGAAATTGGAAATAATTTCATTTGTTTTTGCATGATGTTTGTTTGTGAGCCTTTTGCAGATCTACAGGAGTATATTTTGTCCTAAAATAATACTTAAAAACATGTGCACCCACTTTCTGTCCTTTAATGTTGTATCTTCACAGTTAATTGGACAACTGCTGATACCCAAAGAGGGTGAGAGCAATCAGAAAGAACATGATACGAATACAGGGGTACACTGAATCTGAAGACACAGTTTGATTTACTTTGCATAGTATGGGACCGGCTGTGTCACTGTTGTTGTTGTTGGGTGCCGTTGAGTCGTTTCCGACTCATAGCAACCTCATGCACAGCAGAACAAAACACTGCCCTATCCCATGCCAGCACCACGATCCCTGCTATACTTGAGCCCATCATCGCAGCCACTGTGTCAATCCGTCTCATAGAAGGCCTCCCCCTCTTTCGACGACCCTACACCCTACCATGCATGACATCCTTCTCCAAGGAATGATCCCTTCTGAAAACATGACAAAAATAGGTGAGACGAAGTCTGGCCATTCTCACTTCCAAGGAGCATTTCGGGTGAACTTCCTCCAGGACAGATCTGTTAGTTCTTTTAGCAGTCCATGGTACTTTCAGGATTCTCTGCCAGCATCACAACTCAAAACCATCAACTCTTTTTCGGTCTTCCTTATTCATTGTCCAGCTCTCACATGCATACGAGGCAATTGGAAATATCATGGCTTCTGTCAGGCACGCCTTAGTCCTCAAGGAGACATCCTTGCTCCTCAGCACTTGAAACAGTTCCTTCGCGGTTGACTTTCCTAATGCTACACGTCGTCTAATGTCCTGACTGCTGGTTCCATTGGCATCGATTGTAGAACCAAGCAGTGAATTCTTTGACAACCTCAATCTTCTCTCCATTTATTGTGATGCTGCCCATTGGTCCAGTTGTGAGGATTTTTGTTTTCTTTATATTGAGACGTAATCCATACCGCAAACTGAATTCTTCAACCTTCATCAGTAAGTGCCTCAAGTTTTCCTCACTTTCAGTAAGCAAAGTTGTATCGCCTGCTTATCTCAGGTTGTTAAAGATTCTTCCTCCTATCCTGATGCCACGTTTTTCTTCATATAGACCAGCTTCTCAGATTATTATTTTCTCAGCATATAGATTGAATAAGTGTGGTGAAAGGATACAACCCTGATGTACTCCCTTCCTGATTTTAATCCATGCAGTGTCCCCTTGTTCCGTTTGAACAACAGCCTCCTGGTCAAGGTACAGATTCCTCATGAGTACAATCAAGTGCTCGGGAATTCCCATTCTTCTCAATGTTATCCATAATTTGTCATGAT
>NW_006921802.1:3530756-3545611 GCF_000298275.1 Orycteropus afer afer
GGCCTCCTCCTTCTTCCTAGTCTGTCTCAGTCTGTAAGCTGGGATGATACCTGTGCACCATGTGCATCCCTCTGGGTTAGAAACACCAGTGGCTCAGCCTCAAAACTCACATCAACATGTCACCAGGGTAGGACAAACTGACAGACAAGTTTGCCTCCCTGCTGGAAACCTCTCGTACCACTCTTACCTGGGTCCTTGCGGCTGACTTCTCCTCTGTCCAGATTCCTAGGCCTTTTAATCCCTTTTTTCCTGCTCTCCTGCCCTGCTGCTTTGGGCTTGCCTGAGTTCCTCTCTTCACCTCAATCCCTGCAACTGACTGCTCCTTTGTCTGAGTTCCTGGCTTTTAATCCCCTTTTTTTCTGCTCTCCCACCCTGCTGCTTTGGGCTTGCCTGATTTCCCTCTTCTCACCTGGATCCCTGTGGCTGACTACTTCTCTGTCAGGGTTCCTGGCATTTAATCCCCTTTTTCCTGCTCTCCCTCACTGCTGCTTTGGGTGCACCTGAGTTCCTCTCCTCAGCTGGATCTCTGATTGCTGATTGCTCCTCTGTCTGGGTTCCTGGTTTTTTTATCCCCTTTCTCCCACTCTCCTGCCCTGCTGCTTTGGCCATGCCTGAGTGCCTCTTCTCACCTGGATCCCTGCCACTGACTGCTCTTCTGTCTGTGTTCCTGGTTTTTAATCTCCTTTCTCCTGCTCTCCCTCACTGCTGCTTTGGGCGTGCCTGAGTTCTTCTCCTGAGTTATTCTGGATCCCTGCAGCTGACTGTGTCACTAGTTATGTGATTATAGTCCCATTAGTGCATTCTCATGTGGTCAACAAGAGAGAACTAAATGTGAGGTTATATCTTATCAGTCCAAAATGAAAAGGAAATTATAATTGTTATTGTATACAAATGTACATTTTCATTCTGTTTGGAATTGTTCAACTCCTATATTCAGAGGTATGTACATAATTGATGGAATAATTAGCACCACTTCTCAATGAGAAAATTTGTTTTGCAAGTTGTAATAACAACCAATCCCTAAGAGAAGTGACTATGAAGGGAAATGGAAAATAAAATATATTTATATAATTTTTATTATCTAAATATTCATTTAATTTATTCCCTTGAGGAATCACTCAATTTCCTTACACAGAGATAATGTAAATATTCTGAGCAAATATAAATGTAAAGTTCTAAAAATCTCCCTTTGTTGAGTTCTTGGAAGACAAATTTAGAAGCATACTCATTGCTGCAAAAAAGAAACATATTCTGCACGATAAATAAATATTGAATTTGCATCCTCTTAATGTGCCCAATATATTGTTTATTAGCAGAGCAATATTAAGAACTCTTTCCTGCACAATAAAAACTGAAACTCACTTGATACATAAACTAAAACTTTTGTGTAGATAAATCTTAATATTTCCAGTAATTTTTTTGACATTTGCTATGTTGTTGTTGTTGTTATGTGCCATTGCATCAGACCCGACCCATAGTGACCCCTCCTTGGGTTTCCAAGGCAATTTTGCTATGGAAGTAGATTGCCCAACCTTCTTTCCAAGGAGTGGCTGGTGGGTTTGAAGTGGCAGCCTTCTCGTTAGCAGTCAAGTGCCTTAAGCACTATGTTACCAGAGCTCCTTGTTGTGGTTGTTGTTATGTGCCGTCAAGTCAGATCCAACTCATAGCTACCCCTCCTTGGGTTTCTGAGGTAGTATCACTACGGAAGTATATTGCCCAACCATCCTTCTGAGGAGTGTCTGGTGGATTATTACCCACATTAGTGTTATATTAAATATATGCTAGATTATGTCCACATATATGCTAAACATATTTTAAATGTAAAATTTTAAATATTATTGTTTATAAAACCTAGGACATAATTCTATATGTAAATGCCATACAATTAAAAATTAGCTTGATTGAATTAATTTCAATGGTCAAATTATTCGAATTCCCTTGCTTTTGAGTATCATCTTGGACTGGAATTCCTATTCATTGTTTATCAGCATATTCTTGCATTTGTCTCATGGCAAAAAGCATTGCTTGCCCTCTTGACTGGAGCTGTTAGAGCAGCAGATATGGATGTACAAGACTGTGTTAAAGTGGTTATGGTCTCATAGCTTAAACAACCTTGCACTTGGCCATCTTCAAGACCCTGTGTGAACTTTATTTCTGACTGGCACATTTTCATGTGCTGGAGATGGTAACAATTTCAATTCATTCCCTGCCAGTTCCCTTCCATTCACTTTTTCTTGTACACTGCCTGCTTGGCATCTATGCATCTTTGCTTTGGACAACTGGTGTTTCTGTTTTGTTGATGCCCTAAGCATGTGCTTACATTGCTTATTAGGTAATCTAGTAGCATAGCGCCTAAGGCATTTGACTGCTAACCAGAAGGCTGGCGGTTCAAACCCACCAGCCACTCCTCGGAAGGAAGACGGGGCAATCTACTTCCGTAGTGATACTGCCTTGGAAACCCAAGGAGGGGTCACTATGAGTCGGGTCTGACTCGACGGTACATGACAACAACAACAACATCCCCACATAACTCTTCAAGAATGGATGTAAGGGAGAGTGTTTTGCAAGAAGAAAGGCAATTCACAGAGGTAGTTACTTCCTCAGCATCCCATTTGTAGGTGGTGAACTAGTTTTATTTAAATTTAGATCTTGTTCTAAAGCCCACAGTCATTGTGACAAGGCAAGGCTTTCTCTTACTTATCCAGAATTGGCTTATATTGGGCCATATCATCAGCATTTGTTCTTAGTTATCACTTGTATATGCTACCTAATAGTTTTCCCACTCTTACTGGTTTGGCTTATGTGATAGTTGGAGCTGTGTGTCAACTTGGCTGGACCACAATTCTGTATGATTTAAGCAATTGTGATGTGGGTTTCTCCAACGATAGTATCAGACGTATATGTTTTGAACAGCCAATATGTTGAAAGGGAGTTTCCCTAGGAGTGTGGCCTGCTTCCAGTATATTTATGGACATCCTGGGAAAAGAGACACTTGTTTGTGGATTGGGATTCTGCTGTGCTGCCTACAACTGTCCATGAGAAAACAATCCAACATTTGGCCTAGAGATCTTGGATTCATCATTCGTTGGAGTCAACAGCCAGTATACTGCCTGCCAACCTTGAGCTTGTCAGCCCCTGTAGCTTCATGAATCGAGAAAAGCCTCCAGCTTGACATTTGATCCAAGAACTTTGGACTTGCCAGCTTCTATAAGTTTGTGAACCATTTTCCTAAGATAAATTTCTCTTTCTCTCTTTCTATATGCTTTTCTGGTTTTGCTTCTCTAGAAAACTCAGTCTAACACAGCAGAGAAGTTCAGAAATGGTCAAGCTCACATGCTTATATCTTCCCAACTTTGCAGATTCTATATACACAAGTTTGTAATAACCAAAACTCCATTTCGAAGTCATTATAAAGGAGCATTTTCAGCACAAGTAGAAAAACTGTCCCTACAACGTGTATCGATATCCAAATAATTCTAATAATGTAGGTAATGATTTGTCATTCTGGTCATATATCTACATTGCTCACATAATGTTGTTGTTGTTATGTGCCATCGAGTCGACCCGACTCATAGCGACCCCTCCTTGGGTTTCCGAGGCAGTATCACTATGGAAGTAGATTGCCCCATCTTCCTTCTGAGGAGTGGCATAATAATATGATAATAATAATGGCAACTACATTTTACTGATTGCGAAATATTTCCCAGACTTTCATGATTGAAAAACTCAGCTGCATAGAACATGATTACCTGAGTTTTTCAAGTAAGATAAATGAGATAAGGTTTTATAGCTAATAAATTTTTTTAGTTGTTGTTAGCAGCTTAGGACTTGGCTCTGACTCATGGTGGCCCTAGACACAATGGAACAAAATGCTGCATGGTTCTTTGCCACTCCTATGATAAGTTTTGGATCAGGCCATTGTGATCTGTTGGATTTTCATTGGATAAGTTTCAGAAGTGTATCTCCAGGCCTTTCTTCCTAGTCTAAGTCTGGAAACTACTGAAACCTGTTCAGCATCAGAGCAACACACAAATTTCCAGTGACAGACGAGTGATGACTGTGCATCAGATGCATTGGTGGGAAATAGAATCCAGATCTGCCATATGGAAGGTGAGAATTCTACCATCGAGTGACCATTACTCCTACACAGCTAGTAAGAGACAATGTTAAGCTAATATTTAAAAGCATACTCCATTGGTTAACATTTCTGGTTTTCCTGATATTAGTTACATATAGAAATCTCTCCTAATATGGGTCTTCAGTGTTACATTTCTTTCTTTTTTTTTTTTTAATGTATTTTATTGAAATATAATTTATATACAGTAAAAGACACAAAACTGAAGTGACATGGATCAATCATTTTTTTTTTCCAGTGTTCTTTCCCTTCCCCTCCCACCCCTGGCAACCAACAAAGAAAGTTTCCCTCCATATATATACCTTTCCTTGATCCTCCATAACAACAAACTAATATTATATTTGTCCCTCTGTTATTGACTATTTCACTCAACATAATGTCCTCCAAGTTCATCCATATTATGAGGTGTTTTGAAGATTCTATGTTATTCTTTAGTGCTGCATAGCATTCCAATTATGTGTATATACTATAGTTTGGTCATCTACTCTTCCACTGATGAGCATGTAGGTTGTGTCCATCTTTTTGCTATTGTAAATAGTGCAGCAATGACATGTGTGTGCATAGATCAGTTCCTGTCCTGGCTCCCACTTCTATAGGATACATACCCAGTAATGGAATTGCTGGGTCAAATGGTATTTCCAATTCCAACTTTCTAAGGAATAGCCATATTGTTTTCCACAGTGGTTGTGTCACTTCACAGTCACACCAGCAGTGTATGAGAGTCACAATCTCTCCACATCCCTGCCAGCATTTGTTATTTTCTGTCTCATTAAAACTTGCCATTAGTGCTGGGGTGAGATGGTATGTCACTTTGATTTGCATCTCTCTGATGACCAATGATTGTGAGCATCTCTTCATGTATTAGCTGGCTACTTGAATATCCTTCTTGGTGAAGTATCTATTCATGTCTTCTGCCCATTTTTCAATTTGATTGTTAATTCCTTTAGTGTTGAGGCATTGGAATTTTCTATAAATCTCAGAGATAAGTCCCTTGCCAGATACGTAATTATAGGCAAATACAAATTTGTTGCTGTCATTTTTGTTATGTTCTTTTTTGTGGTGTTGATTTCTTTTTTCCATATAAATTTCTATGCTGAGCTTGTTTTGTTTATGAAGTGTTACCACTTCTGTCATTGCTATTGTTGTAGTATTTGCTAAATATTTATGTTGGTCCTCTTTTTTATTTTGATGTGAAGGTTTATCATCTTTCTTGGAGGTTACCCTGTGATTTATAGTTTTATTCCCAAGTTTAGAACAGTCCATTCTATCTTGTAGTTATCTTTACTTCCCTACCATCTAGAAGTTCTGTAACTATACAGTTTTTCCCCTCTTTTTGGTTTGTGGTTGTCCTCATTTGTCAATTGATGTCTCTGGTTCTCTGTTTACAATCTTGTAGGCTTATCTACTTTGAATACTCCCATAGCTGGGTTGGTTTCTGGGTTATCTCATCACATGTGTTAATGGTCAGTTGTTGTTGGCTGTTGTTTCTTCTCTGTCCAGAGTGCTCCCTTTAGCATCTCTTGTAAGGTTGGTCTAGTTTTAACAAATTCCCTTAATTTCTGCTTATCTTGAAATGTCCTAATTTCACCATCATATATGAGGGACAATTTTGCTGGGTACATAATTCTTGGTTGGAGACTTTTCACTTTCAGGGTTTTATATATACCATACCATTGTCTTCTCGCCTGCATGATTTCTGCCAAGAAATTCGAATTTAGTCTTATTGGTTGCCCTTGTAGGTAACTTTTTGCTTTTCCAGTGTTGATCTCATGATTCATTCTTTGTCTTTGGCTTTGGTGATTTTGATGATGATATGTCTGGGTGATTTTCTTTTCAAGTCTTTCCTGTTTGGGGTTCGTTGGACTTCCTGAATGAATATATTCTCATCTTTCATCATACCAGGGAAGTTTTCTTCTAACAAATCTTGAACAATTTTCTCAGTGTTTGCTTTTTCTCTTCCTGTTCTGGAATTCCAGTTACACATAGGTTATTCTTTTGATGGTATCCTGCATATACTTTAGGCTTTCTTCATTTTGTTTTGATCTTTTTTTCTGATTGATCACTTTCCAAAGAAGTATTCAGGTATTTGTCTTCAATCTCATTAATTCTGTCTTCCCTTGATTCAATGCTACTCCTTTGCCCTTTCAATGTGTTATCTGTTTCTGAAAATTTACTGTTATTCTTCTGGATTTCTATCTGTAGATTTTGTATCATTTCTAATTTTTCATTTTGTTCTTGTGTTGTCTTTTGAAATTGTTCTAGAGTTTTCCTCAATTTTGTCAGTGTTTTCCTTGATCTGTTTCTCAATTTGTTGAAGATACCTAAACATAATTCTTTTGAATTCCTTATCAGGGAGTTCCAATGCTGCGTCTTCCTCAGAGATGTGTTTTGTGTCCCATATGTCCTGCCTTCCTTGGCAAATAGAGCCTATTCCTAGTCCCTGGAATTGAACGAGAATACTGTCACTTCAAAATCCAAAATGGTTGCCAATTGTAAACATTCAAAATGTCTGCACCCTCAGTCACTTTAAATATCCTAAATGGCCACCGCATGTAACCATTCAAAATGGCTGCACCCTCGGTCACTTTAAGTATCCAAAATGACTGCTATGTGTAAACAATCAAAATGGCTGCACCCTCTGGATAGAGGAAAGTCAACATCTCAGGTTGTCTCCCTCCTTAGTGTTTCCCTTGCTAGTCATAGGCCATCAATGCAGTCATCCCTACAGCCCTTGGTGACCAGGGCTGATCTTTAGGTTAATTCTCAGGTCCCAACACTACTTGGAACTAATCAGGCTGTTGGTCCTGTCAGAGTAGCTGACAGTCTGCAGCTCCAACCATCTCTGTACTCACTGTTTTCACTCAGGTTTTTCCACTAGTTGGTGCCTAATCCACTGCTGTATAGTTCCTTTCAAAGCTCAGGGCTCCAGCATTATCTTCTGTATCTCTGTAAGTGGTTTTTCTTTTCTTTGTTGAAGAGGGTCTATGTTGCTTGTGTGCCTATTCCTTCATCTTCTGCATTTGTTTTCTTGTTTAAAATTTTGTTTAAAAAGAGTATTTTAAAATTTGTTTTATGAAGAAAGATGATAGTGACTGTTGAAATGATTTTGAAATATACAGTAACTCTTTATACAAAAAGAAGTTTGAAAATTTATAATCCTTAATTAAACATGTTACCTAGAATCTAAAATAAGGAAGCTTTAGGTCTTGCCATACATAAAAAAGGAAAAAAGATCCTTGTACTTTTTAATCTACCTTTCTCAATATGGTTCCCACTCCACATTCTGAGGTCATCATCACTGGATCCCCTCAAGTACTGTTCAAATTATTTCTAGGCAATGCTGTGATCTTCATAATTCCACAGACTAGGTGACTGTGACTGCCACTCACTTGGATGGCCAGCTCTGATGAGAATTATATGAATTTACATTTAAACAAATGAAAATGTTACCTGCTCTGTGGTTATATTCTTTATCTCACTGTAACTAATATTAATCTACATGGATCTATCTATAGCTTTAGGAGGGTGCCCCTGAATAAGCCTGAATATTAATGATGAGAAAACACACAAAAACCAAACTTGCTGTCATGGAGTTGATCCATGTGTTAAGAATAGAATGGTTCCAAGGGGTTTTATTGGCTATAATTCTTTTTAATTTTTTTCTTTTTAATTTTTTTAATTGTGATTTGTATGAAAGTTTACAGAGCAAATTGGTTTTCCATTCAATAATCTGTACACATTTTGCTTCTTGACATTGATTGTAATCCCCACAATGTAACAGCCCTCTTCTCACTTCCTCCCTGTATTTATCATTTCCATTCATCCTTCTCTCCTATCCCTTCCTGTCTTCTGAACTTTATCCCTGGGCAAATGTTGCCATTTTGATCTCACATGGTTGGTTGTTCTAAGGCGTACACATACCTTGTTGTTATTTTCACGTTATAGGCCTATTTATCTTTGACTGAAAGTTGAGCCATGGGAGTGAGTTCAGTTCCTGACTTGAAGAGTGTTTGAGAGCCATAGTCTCAGGGTTCAACCAGGATGTAGCAGACCAGTAAGTCTAGTCTTTTTTATTATTTGGAGCTTCATTGCACATTTTTCTGCTACTCTACCCAGGACTTCCTGTTGTGATTTCTTTCAGTGTAATCAGCAGTGGTAGCTGGCACCATCTAGTTCTTCTGGTCTTAGAGTAGTGGATGTTGAGATTCACATAGTCCGTTAGTCTTTTGGACAAATTATCAAATTATTTCCTTCTGTCTTTGATTTTCTTCATTCTTCTTTGCTCCAGACAGGAAGAGACTCGCAATTGTACTGTAGAGGGCCACTCACAAGCTTTTAACAACCTAATCATTAGTCACCAAAGTGTTGTTGTTGTTGTTAGTTGCTGTTGAGTCATCTCCAACTCACAGCGACCCAATGTACAGCAGAACGAAATGTTACCTGGTCCTGTGCCAGCTCCATGATCTCAACTATACCTGAGCCCATTGCTATATCCAATGTGTCAATCCATCTTGTTGAAGGCCTTCCCCTCTTTTGTTGACCTTCCACTTTACCAAGCATTCTATCTTTCTCCAGCAAATGGTCTCTTCTTACAACATGACCTAAGTAGGTGAGATGAAGTCTGGCCATTCTCACTTCCAAGGAGAATTCCAGCTTCACTTCTTTCAGGACTTTGTTATTGCTTTAGCAGTCCATGGTACTTTCAGCATTCTTTGCCAACACCACAGCTCAAAAGCCTCAACTCTTCTTCAGTCTTCCTCATTCAATCTCCAGCTCTCACATGCATATGAGGCAACTGAAAATAACATGGCTTGTGTCAGGCACACGTTATCCTCAAGGAGACATCTTTGCTCTTCAGCACTTGAAAGAAGTCTTCTGAAGCAGATTTGCCCAAAGCTATATGTCGTCTGATATCTTGACTGCTTCTTCCACTAGTATTGATTGTAAAACCAAGTAATATGAAATCTTTGACTTGAATCTTTTCTCCTTTTGTCATGATGCTGCTTATTGGTGCAGTTGTGAGGATTTTGGTTTTCTTTATATTGAGATGTAATCCATACTACAGACTGCATTCTTCAATCTTCATCATTAAGTGTTTCAAGTCCTCCTCACTCTCAGCAAGCAGTTGTATTATGAGCATATTGCAGGTTGTTAATGAGCCCTCCTCCAATCCTGATGCCACGTTCTTCTTCATATAGTCCAGCTTCTCAGATTATTTGGTCAGCATGGAAATTCAATAAGTATGGTGCAAGGATACAACCTTGACAGACTCCCTTCTTGATTATAAACCAAGGGGATGCAATGTCCCCTTGCTCTTTCAAACAACAGCCTCCTGGTCTATGTGCAGGTTCCTCATGAGTACAAGTAAGTGTTCTGGAAATTTTATTCTTCTTAATGTTATCCACCATTTTTTCTGATCCATACAATTGAATACTTTTGCATAGTCAATAAAACACAAGCAAACAACTTTCTGGTATTCTTTGCTTTCAGCCAAGATCCATCTGACATCAGTAATGATATCCCTCGTTCCAGGTCCTCTTCTGAATCCAGCTTGCATTTCTGGAAATTTTCTGTCAATATACTGCTGCAACCATTTTCAATTATCTTCAGTAAGATTTCACTTTGATGTGATTTTAATGATATTGTTCAATAAATTCCACATTCCATGGGATCACCTTTCTTTGGAATGAATACAAATATGGATCTCTTACAGTCAGTTGACCAGGAAGGTGTTTTCCAAATCTCCTGGCATATCTGAGTGAGTGCTTCTAGCATGGCATCCATTTGTTGAAACATCTCGGTGGGTATCCCTTCTATTCCTGGAGGCTTGTTTTTTGCCAGTTCTTTCAGTGCAGCTTCAGCTTCTTTCAGTACCATTGGTTCTTGATCATATGTCACTTCCTGAAATGGATGAACATTGACCAACTCTTTTGGTACAGTGACTCTGTATATTTCTTCCATCTCATTTTGATTTTTCCTGCATCATTCAATATTTTGCCCAAAGAATCTTTCAATACTGCAACTTGAGGCTTATTTTTTTTTTTAGCTCGTTCAGCTTGAGAAATGCTGAGCATGTTCTTCCCCTTTGGTTTTCTAAATCCAGGTCTTTGCACATTTCATTATAATAATTGACTGTCTTCTCAAGCTGCTCTTTGAAATCTTCTGTTCACCTCTTTTATCCTGTCAATTCTTCCATTTGCTTTAGCTAATCTCTGTTCAAGGGCAAGTTTAAGAGTCTCCTCTGACATCCATTTTGGTCTTTTCTTCCTTTCCTGTCTTTTTAATGACTTTTGTTTTCTTCATGGATGATGTTCTTGATGTCATCCCACAACACGTCTGGTTTTCAGTTATTGGTGTTCAACATATCAAATTTGTTCTTTAGATGGCCTCTAAATTCAGAAGAGATATAATCAAGTTCATGGACTTGTTTTAATTGTCTTCAACTTCAACTTGAACTTCCATATGAACAATTGATGGTCTTTTCCACAATCAGCTCTTGGCCTTGTTTTGGCTGTAGGTGTTGAGCTTCTCTATCGATTATTGCCACAGATGTAGTCAATCTGATTCCTGTGGATTCCATCTTTCCAAGTCCATGTGTATAGCCACCGTTTGTGTTGTTGAAAAAAGGTATTTGCTCTGAATAAGTTGTTGGTCTTACAAAATCCTATCATGCTATCTCCAGTGTTATTTTTATCACTAAGGCCAAACTTTGCAACTATTGGTGACTCTTCTTTGTTTCCAACTTTTGCATTCCACTCACCAGTGATAATCAGTACATTTTGGTTGCATGTTCAGTCAATTTCAGACTGCAGAAGTTGGTAAAATCTTCAATTTCCTCATTTTTGCTTCGGTGCTTGGTGTGTAAATTTGAATAATAATAGCCTGGTGGCATAGTGCCTAAGGAGTTTGACTGCTAACCAGAAGGCTAGCAGTTCAAACCCACCAGCCACTCCTCAGAAGGAAGATTGGGCAATCTACTTCCGTAGTGATACTGCAGTGAGTTTGGGTTTTGGTTTAATGGCTTGTGATTGTTAGCAATTCTTCATGTATTCATTGACTGACTGAATGTCTTCTTTGGTGAAGTATCCATGTCCTCTGCTCATGTTAAAATTTTTAAATTAATTTTTTTGTCATTTTGTTGCTGAGACATTGAAGTTATTCATAAATTTTAGAGATTTGTCCCTTATATGATATATTTTTGCCAAATATTTTATTCTTAATCTCAGGGTTCTCTTTTTACCTTTTTGGATGAAGTCTTTTGATACACATAAATATTTAATTTTTAGGAGTTCCTAGTTATCTAGTTTGTCTTCTACTTTTTGTGTATTTTTAGTTATGTTTAATAGTGCCGTGTAATGCCATTTAATGGCCTCTAAGTTTGTCCTTATTTTTTCTTTGATGATCTTTCTACTTTTAGGCTTTAAATTTAGGTCTTTGGTCCATTTTGAGTTATTTTTTCTTTATGTTGAAAGATACAGATCTTGTTTAAATTTTTCTTACAAATGGATATCCAGTTATCTCTTCTTCCCCATTTATTGAGTTTTGGCCCTTTGTCAAAGATTAGCCATCCATTGTTGTTATTGTTGTTATGTGCTGTTGAGTTGGACCCAACTCATAGCAACCCCTCCTTGGGTTTCCGAGGCAGTACCACTATGGAAGTAGATTGCCCTATCTTCCTTCCAAGGAGTGGCTGGGGGGGTTGAACCTTCAGCCTTCTGGTTAGCAGTCAAGTGCCTTAGGCACTACACTACCAGAGCTCCCTAGCCATCCATATGTGGATAAATTTACTTCTGCACTCTCAATTCTGTTCCATTGTTCCATGTGTTTGTCATTGTACCAATATCAGCCTGGTTTGACTACCATTGCTGTATATATCTCTCTTTATATTTATTCCTAAGTATTTAATTTTTGGGGTGGCTATTATAAATGGTATTGTTTTCCTGGTTTCCTTTTCAGAGTTCTCTCTTTTAGTTTACAAGAATTTGACTGCTTTTTATATGTTGATCTTATACCCTACCTCTTTGCTGAAATTGTCTCTTAGTTCCAATAGTTTTCTGGTTGAATCTCTGGCATTTTATATGTATAAGATCATATCATCTGAAAATAGAGATAGTTTTACTTCTTCATGACCATTTGGATGCCTTTTATTTTCCTTTCTTGCCTTATTGCTCTGGGTAGGACTTCCAATGGAGTATTGAACAAGAGTGATGAGAATAATGCTGGCTGTTAGTTTTGAATATATACCAGAATATATTCTTTTCTTTTTTTTTTTTTTTTTAGTCAAGAATGTGCTTTGAATTTTGTCAAATGAGTTTTCTGCACAAATTGATACAAACATATGAAGTTTTTCCTTTGTTTAAGTTATGTGGTAGATTATGTTGATTGTTTTCCTAATGTTGAGCCATCCTTACATACTGGTATGAATCCGACTTAGTCATGCTGTATTTTTTTTTTTGTTGTTGTTGTTGCTGAATTCTCTTCTCTAGGATTTTGTCAATCAGGAGCTGATTGTGGAACAGACCATCAACTGCTCATATGCAAGCTCAACTTGAAGTTGAAGACAATTAAAACAAGTCCACAAGAGCCAAAATAAGACCTTGAACATATCCCTCCTGAATTTAGAGACCATCTGAAAAATGGATTTGTCACATTGAACACCAATGACCAAAAACTAGAATTGTGGGATGTCATCAAGAGCATCATCCATGAAGAAAGCAAGAGGTCATTAAAAAGATGAGAAAAAAAAAGACCAAAATGGATGTCACAAGAGACTCTGAAACTTGACATTGAGTGGGGAGTAGCTAAAGCAAATGGAAGAAATGAGAAGATAAAAGAGCTGAACAGAAGATTTCAAAGAACAGCTTGAGGAGAAAAAGCCAATTACTATAATGAAATGTGAAAACATCTGGAGTTAGAAAACCAAAAGGGAAGAACATTCTTGGTATCTCTCAAGCTGAAAGAACTGAAGAAAAATTTAAGCCTTGAGTTGCAATATTAAAAGTTTCTATGGGCAAAATATTGAATGATGCAGGAAGCATCAAAAGAAGATGGAAGGAATACACAGAGTAACAGTACCAAAAAGAATTGGTTGATGATCATCCATTTCAGGAGGTAGCATATGTTCAAGAACAAATTGTACTGAAGGAAGAAGTCAAAGCTACACTGAACGAATTGGTGAAGAACAAGACTCCAGGAATTGACAGAATTCCCATTGAGATGTTTCAACCAATGGATGCCCTGCTGGAGGCGCTCATTCAGTATTCTGGTTACCTGGTGCCACTCTGACAAAAATACATCACAATGGGATGGCCTTAACAAACAGGAGTATATTATCTTACACTTTGGAGGCTTTAAGTCCAAATTCAAAGTGCTAGGCTCTTGGGGCAGGGTGAAAATCCCTCAGCCTTGGACTTCAGCTCTACTTCCAGCTCCTGGCCCACTGAAACTAGAGGCTTTTCTTCACCCAGACAGCTGCTGGCTGCTGAGGCTGCCAATCCCAGGGTTGACAAGTAAAAAAGCATAGTCCTGATACTACCAAATCATACAGCAGACCATTAATTCAAGTCCATTTTAAGTCCCCAGGTCAGCAGAGCATGGCAGGCTGCTGAACAATGACATGGCTACATGCAGGGTTCAAGGTGCCATAACGTACAGACCATTCCTCAAGGCTTCTGCTTATATACAGGAAGCAGACCACATTCCATAAGGCAGCTACCCAGCTGCTCACAGTAGATTCCACCATGGATTTGATTACCAGTCTCATCATAGGGAATACTACATCCTACTGCCCAGCCATTCAACCAGGCCTAACCAAGTTGACACACAAACTGAACTACCACACTCGGTTATGCCAGGAGATTTGGAAGACAGCTACCTGGCCAACTGACTGAAAGAGATCCATATTTGTGCCCAGTCCAAAGAAAGGTGATCACAAAGAATGTGGAAATTATCGAACAATATCATTAATATTGCATGCAAGTAAAATCTTACTGAAGATAATTCAAAAACAGTTGCAGTGTGTGGTGTTTGTTTGTGTGTCAACATGGGTAGGCCGGGTTGAGTGGCTGGGCAGCTGGTGATAGTTATTCCCCATGATGAGACTGGCAATCAACTCTATGGCGGGATCTACCACAAGCAGCTGAGTAGCTGCCTTTGGGATGTGGTCTGCTTCCTGTATATATGGAGAAGCTTTGGGAATGGTCTCTAGCCTATGGCATGCTTGGACCTGGCATGTAGCCATGTTGCTGCTCAGCAGCTTGCTATGCTCTGCTGACCTTGGGACTTACAATGGACTTAAGTTAATGACCTGCCATGTGGTTTGGTAACATCAGGACTGTGCCTTTTTACTTGTCAGCCTTGGGGCTTCTCAGTCTCAGCAGCCAGTGTGAAGAAATGCCTCTAGCTCCAGTGGGCTGGGAGCAGGAGGTAGAGTTGGACTCCAAGGTTGGGGGGCTTTCATCCAGCCCCTAGAGCCTGGCACTTTGAACTTGGACTTAAAACCTCCAAATTGTAAGAAAAAACTCCTGTTTGTTAAGGCCATCCCATGTGTGGTATGTTTCCTGTCAGAGTGGCACTCAGTAATAGCAGTATACTGACAAAGAACTTCCAGAAATACAAGCTGGTTTCAGAAGAGGATGTGGAATGAGGGATATCATTGCTGATGTCAGATGAATCTTGGCTCAGAGCAAAGAATACCAGAAAGGTGTGTACTTTTTTTTTT
>NW_006921802.1:3546905-3547977 GCF_000298275.1 Orycteropus afer afer
ACTTTCCATTCAACAATTCATACACATTTTGTTTCTTGACATTGATTCCAGTCCTTACAGTGTAACAGCACTCTTTCCACTTCCTCCTTGTGTTTATCCTTTCTTTCTTCCTTCTTTCCTAACCCTTCATGCCATCTGAACTTCATCCCAAGGAAAATACTCTCCCTTTGATATTGTATTGTGGATTATTCTAATGAATATATCTCTCTCTGGTGTTATTGTTCACCTTATAGATCTGTCTATCATTTGGATGAAAGTTGAACCATGATAGTGAGTTCATTTCCAGGCTTGAAGGGTATCTAAGGGCTACACTTTCAAGGGTTCCACCAGTCTCTAACAGACCTTAGTCTTTCTTTTATGATTTTGAGTTTTGGTCCACATTTTTCTCCCATTCTATCCTGGAACTCCTGTTATGATCCCTTTCAGAGTGGTCAGCCTTGATAGACAGGCACCATCTAGTTCTGGTCTCAGAGCTGTGGAGGCTGGGGTTCACATGATCCATTATTCTTCTGTACTAATTATTACTTTGGATCTTTGATTTCCTTCACTCTTCTTTGCTCCAAACTAGGAGAGACCCATAGCTTTACCTTTGATGGTCACTCACAAGTTTTTAAGACCCCAGTCACTACTCAGCAAAGTAAGATGTAAAACATTGTCTTTGTGGACATGTTATGTCAGTTGACCTCAGTGTCTCCTGAAACTATTCTCCTGAGCCCCTAAACACTGTTACTCGTTCCATCAAAGTATTTGGTTAAGGCTAAAAAGTTTTTAGAAATTTGCCCCTTGCGTGCTCCATTATATTCATGGGTATATTTATTCTGGAATAGTTCGAGTGAAACTAGTTTCAGCTTGTCTCTGAAGTTTTGTAGAATTCTCTCATGAAGCTGTCTGGGTCAGTGTGATAGTTGAAGATGTGTCAACTTGGCTGGACTCCAGTTGTGAGTGGTGGTTCCCATGATGAATCACATGACTGCGTTCTAAGCGGCCGGTTGGTCTAGGGGGAGTTTCCCCAGGGGTGTGGCCTACCTGCAATACTATCCCAGGGACAAACTGGAAGAACGGCATTCCGGAC
>NW_006921802.1:3552052-3554984 GCF_000298275.1 Orycteropus afer afer
GGATCGCTGCCAGACTGCAGCTCTGTATGTCTCCTTTTCTTGGTATTCTCACACAAATTCTTCTGCTAGTTGGGGTTTAGTCCACTTCTATATCCTTCCTTTCAAGGCTTAGGGGTCCAGGATTATCTTCTGTGTCTGTGTTAATTGGTTTTCCTTTTCTTTGTTGAAGAGGGTCTGTGCAGTCTTTCTGCCTAATCCTCCATCTTGCTGGAACTGTCTAAGGAGTTGTTTTAAGTTCTTTTTTTTTTTTTTTAAATGTACGCATATGTTGCTACAAATAGTTCTTTGTGCAATGCTTTTGCTTTGTCCCAAATATTTTGGTATGCTGTGTTTTCACTCTCATCTGATTCATTTTTTATTTCTTTTGTTTGGTACAGGATGTTATTCAGATTTCATTTTTTTTTTCCTCTGATCTTCTAGTTTTTGATTTCTAATTTTGTAGTATTGTGATCTGAGAAGATGCTTTATAGTATTTTGATGTTTTTAAAATTTATTGAAGCTTGCTTTGTGGCCTAAAGCATGATCTGTTCTAGAAAAAATTCTATGTCCAATGGAAAACAATGCAGTTTGTGCTTTTGTTGGGTAGAGTGGTCTATATGTGTGTATGAGGTCAAATTGGATGATTGTATTATTTAGATCTGTATCTTTTTATTTCTACTTATCCTATCTATCGTTGAAAGTGATGTATTAAAGTCTCCTATTATTATTATAGAGTTGTCTATTTTTCTTTGCAATTTCATTAAAGATTGATTTATATATTTTGGGGCTTTTTCATTGGGTGTGTAGGTATTTGTTATTGTTATGTTATATTGTTGTATGAACCTCTTTAATCAATATATAATTCCCTTCCTTATCTCTATTTGCTGATTTTTGCCTTAAATTGTATTTTATCAGAAATTAATATTTTCAGTCCTGTTCTGTTTTGATTGCCATTTGCTTAATACATTTATTTCCATCTTTTGATTTTTAGCTTATTTTTATCTTTGTGTCTAAAGTGTGTTACTTGTAGACAGCATATTGCTGGGTCACGCTTTCTTATCTATTCTGCTACTCTCTATCTCTTCACTGGTACATTTAATCCATTTGTATTCAATGTAATTTTCAATAGGTATGGGTTTAGTGCTTTCATTTTGTTATATTTTTATTTGGGGTGCTGATGGATTCTTTGTTCCATATATTTTTCTGTGCTGAGTTCATTTTGTTTATGGATTTTCTTATCATTCCTTTCATTTTTGTTGTTTTAGTGCTTCCTATATCTTTATGACTTTCTTCTTTTTTTATTTTGGTGAGAAGTTTTATTAATAGTCTTTGAAGTTCCCTGTATTTCTTTTTTTAAAAATTATCTTCCTAAGTTTAAAATAATTACTCTAACATCTTGACTTCCTCTCCATTTGGAAGTCCTATAACTACACCATTTATTATTTTTTATTGCTTTGCTCTTGTCATCATTTACAAATTGATGTCTCTGCTTTCCAATTTTTAGTCTTGTAGGTTTAAGTTATTTTTTATAATTTATATCTGAGTTGATTTCTGGGTGATGTTGTCATGTGTCTTAATCTCATGTTGTTTCCTTGTGTTGTTAGCTCTCTTTCCAAATGTCACCCTTTAGAATTTTTTTTTTTTTTCCTGAGTATATAATTATTGGTTGGCAGATATATATATATATATTTTTCTTTCATGGTTTTATGTGAGTCATCCAATTGTCTACTTGTCTACATGTTTTCTGCTGAGAAAACAGAGTTCAGTCTTATTGGTTCTGTTTGAAGATAACAATTTTTCTTGAGCTGCTATGAGAATTCTTTCTTTGTCATTGGCTTTGAAAAGTTTGATTATGTACTATGATACACCTCAGTGACTTTCTTTGGGGGTCTATCTTATTTGGAGTTTGCTGAGCTTACTGAGTTCATATATTCTCATCTTTCATGATATTAGGGAAATTTTCTTCCAACAAATCTTTGACTATTTTCTTGGTGTTTTTTTTGTTTGTTTGTTTTGGTCTTTTCCTGTTCTGGAATTTCAATTATACATAATTTATTCCTCTTGATAGTGTCACACATAATTTTTAGCCATTCTTATTTTTTCTACAATCATTTTCCTAATTGTTCCTCTAACTAATTAGTATGAAGAGATTATCTACAGTTAACTGATTCTGTCATCCATTCATTTATTCAATTCTATTCCTTTGCTTTTCCAATGTATTATTTATTTCTGAAAGTTTAGTAATAATCTTCTGGGCTTCTATTTTTTTTTCCTAAATGGTTTCTAATTTTTCCTTTTTTTCCCCTCCCCAATTTGTTCTTGGATTGTTTCCCTAAGTTATTCGGGAATTTTGCCTGTGTTTTCCTTGATTTTTGTCTGCTACTTCCTTTGTGCTGTCATTATTTTCCATAATCTCTTTTTTAATTTGTTAAACAGTCCTAAATATAATTCTGTTGAATTTATTATCAGGTAGTTCTAATAGCATTTCTTCCTCTGGAAGGTTTTCTATCCCTGTCACTAGTTGAGCCATCTTGTCCTTTTTGTATATGTGATTTGAAATAGTCTGTTATCTCTCAGACATTGTGCTGTTGCATTAATTTGTCAATTGTATGTTGGTTTTCTTCCCCTTTTTTTTGTTGTGTGCCATCGAGTCGGACCCAACTCATAATTACCTCTCCTTGGATTTCCAAGGCAGTATCACTACGGAAGTAGATTGCCCCATCTTCCTTCAGAGGAGTGGCTGGTGGGTTTGAACCACCAGCCTTCTAGTTAGCAGTCAAGTGCCTTAGGCACTATGCTACCAGATTTCCCAGTGTAAGGGCTAGTCACCAAATATAGCTACTGCAGGAACATAGTTCTCCCTCCATGAGAGCAGGCACTACCAGCTACAGAGGGGTGAAGCAAATGCTGCTGACCATGGAGGTAGTTAGTATAGGGCATCCACTCTGCAGAA
>NW_006921802.1:3555091-3572263 GCF_000298275.1 Orycteropus afer afer
GTGGCACAGCGCTGGCATTTGTGGGGGGAATATGGTTGGCTGTCGAGCGTGAGGATCAAAGGACATTGTGTATACTATGCACACTGGGGTTGTGTTTCATAGGGGGGGATATCACACCTTTCTGGTCACCTAACAATAATGTGGGTGCCAATCCAGTTTTGGGTGATCGGAGACAGTTATCTGGTTTCTGCCCCAATTGGAATACAGCTTAAAATAATTCAAAATGTCCATGCTGTGCTGGGCCAGTTGACAATTCATCACTCAGTATGCCTCCTTGTTTTCATTCAGTTTCTTCCTCATATCAGTATATGTTCTACTTCTGTATCTTTTCATTTGATGCTCTGGGTTCCATGATTGTCATGTGCATCCATTTCACTTGGTTTCTTAGGTTTTTAATATAGAGGATTTCAGTAGTACGTCAGCCTAGTCTGGCATGTTAACTCAACCTTTGGCCTTATTTAAACAACAACAACAACAACAACAACAAAAACATATTACCAAGCATTTCTTCTTTGGGATTATTAGGTGGTTCAAACAGATAAACTTTTGATTAGTTTTCAAGTGCAAACTGTTTGCACCACAAGTCTCTAAATATCCAAACCTTACACTAAATTATCAGTTACCACTTGAAACCCTTGAAAGAGAACACAATAGAAAGTTGTATTTGATATGGTTAAAAATAATGTTTTAGGTACAGAAGATACCTCTCTTATCTTCTGCTGCAAAAAAAATGAAAGGATGGAAAATAGTCATGGGGGCAAGGAAACTGCAAAATATGGGGAAGAGAAAAAATAGAGGTCGCGGAGAATGGAATGGAAAGATAAAGGGTATTTCTGAGGAGTGTTATCTACTTTTTGTTGTTACTGTTGGGTGCTGCCAAATAGATTTTGATTCATATTGACCCCATGAGACAGAGTAGAACTGCCCTCATAGTGGGCAAGCTTTTCAGATACATCTTTACAGAAACAGATTTCCAGATCTTTCTCTTACCGACCATTTGGTTATCAATCCAGAGCTTAACTGTGGCACCATCAGGGTTCCTTATCATCTACTTTAAGATAGGGCAAGGTGGAAGCCATATGCACTAACAAAAAGACCATAACCCTCCTTTTGCAACCCTCAATGAATCTGACAACTTATCTTCACCGAAGCAGAACTGATGGCATGACTAGCCAAAAGTACCATTGAAATATACTTCCTGCAGGATTCTTGGACACATCTCTATTTGAAAAGACTAATAACTGCAACATTGACAAATACCCTGCAGGACATTGAGAGATGGTGGAAACAGTGGAAATTCAGAATTTTATCTGCTGCAGAATATATGTCTATTGCTTTTCCTCCCCTCTCCCCCTCAAGAAAATGACTCTTTGATATATTTGCCTGAAAATTGGACAGTACATTTTGGTTTATTTTTTTATTTTCTTTTGGTTTGGTTTGTTCACAGAGAAATAATTAATTGATTCTGTTGTGAATGGATGGCTGTCAAGCACAGTGTGCTATTCCCATAAACTACTGGGGTCTTAAGACAATTGACATCCCTGATATATGAGTGATATATACATTCCAAAAAAGATTTACTCGTCCTCCAGCCCCAGTTTCAAAGAGATAAAATCACCAAGAGCCAAGAAACAGTAATAGTAAAATTTGCTATATTAAGATCAATACTCTCATTCTCATAAAAAGGAGTAAAACTCATAAAAATGTGCCACATAATTATGCTATCCATCAGCATTATAATTATTTTTTTCTAAAACTATTTCCCAAAAGAAAGTTATTGTCAACATTTATTTCATGATATCTATATCTATATCTATCTATATTTGTATCTATGATTATTTGTTCTTGATACTGGTAGAAGAGAAATCAGCAAAATATAGGCACTGTTGTTTTGTAACATATACACATTATATTTTTATAAGTATATTTGCTAAGTTTAATTTATATATATGTGTGTGAATCTGTTCTCTTGGTATTCATTGGGGTATAAAAGAGAAAATAAATCTAAATATCTAAAACAGTTATCTTCAGACAAGTATTTACAGCTTTTTAATCATTATCTTGTTGTTGTTGTTGTTATGTGCTGTCGAGTTGGCCCCGACTCATAGCGACCCCTCCTTGGGTTTCCGAGGCAGTATCACTACGGAAGTAGGATTGCCCAACCTTCCTTCCGAGGAGTGGCTGAATCATTATCTACATGATGAATTACATATGGAGAGGACCCACAGACATTGAAAGTAAAGAAAGAGGTTTCTGCAAAACTCATGTTTTATGATTCTGCTTTGACACATCTCTAATTCCTAGTGCAAAAGTAACTGTTGGCTCTTTATTAGCTAATTTGATTTCTTCTTTGGCCTGTATGAAGTAAAACCTCTGAGGAGTTTACAATCCAGAAAGTTTTCTTTGTATTTTGAATCCTTTTTAGAGTGGTTTATAGTAATTTCAGCCAGGAATGCCCTATTTAAGTAGAGATTGCTACCAACTTAACTGCTCTACAAGTGCCAGGGAGAGAATGAAAAAGCTCACTTAGTAAAATGACAAGAAGCTTGGAATAAGTGATTTTGTTCTAACCACATGTCTTCCAAAAATAATTGTTAGAACAAACTTGGAAAAATCATTTAACATCCTTTCACCTACTCATGAAAAAACAAAAAACAAATAAAAAACTCAATGTCATCAAGTTGATTCCTATTCATAGCGACCCCCACTGGGGGCCAAGGCAGTTAATCTTTACAGAAGCAGACTGCCTCTTCTTTCTTTCATGGAGTGGGTGGGGGGTTCAAACCACCCATCATTTGGTTAGCAGTCAAATGCTTTAAACATTACACCCCCAGAACTCCTTACTCATGAAAGGGGATATAATTTTATTAAATTTACAGTTCAAAAATTCCGTGAGATCAGACAATATTAATATAAATCAACATCAAAATAAAAACTGCTTCATATCTTAGACTTTAAAAGATTAGAACTAGTTGGCAATTAAATATGAAATAACAATTTTTTATATGCCTATCTCTTTGTTTGTTTTACATGGAGATTTGTAGCCAGACAAATAGTTGAAATGTATTCCATACAAAGCTGTTTTCTTCTTGCTGAATTTATCTTTTTATAGCATTAAAATAAGATTGAAAATCATAATCATGTACCATATACTTTATGGTACACTTCAGTCTCATGATTTGGAGTTTTCCTGGAAGAGTCCTTGTTCTTATGGGATTCTGTCTCTTTGGTAGAGGCTGATTGGTGTAGGATATTGATGAAGAGGCTACTGATGATATGAAGAAGAAGGAAGAGGAGGAGAAAACCAAGGAAGAGGAAAAAAGGGGGAAGAAGAGGAGGAAGAAGATGAAAAAGAAGATTTTAAAATGCTTACTCCATGCTATACACTCTTCGGAGGCCTTAAAATACATGAACTTGTTTAACTCTCAAACAACACGTTAGTTAACTACCAGTGTTATCTGCATTTGCTGGATGCAGAAAGTGTAATGGATATTTTAAGTACTTTATCAAAGATCCACATCTGGTGAAAGACAAGGTTGTTACTGTGTGAATCTAGAGTTAACGCACTATATAGTAGGTACTAGTAGGAGCTCTGGTAGCATAGTGCCTAAGGCACTTGACTGCTAACCAGAAGGCTGGCGGTTCAAACCCACCAGCCACTCCTCGGAAGGAAGGTTGGGCAATCCTACTTCCGTAGCGATACTGCCTTGGAAACCCAAGGAGGGGTCGCTATGAGTCGGGGCCGACTCAACGGCAAATAACAACAACAACAACAACACAGTTAAGTACCCACAACTTGTGGGTCAGTTTGCCATACAGTGGTGACTTGTGGGTTACTGTGAGGCTGGAGGCTATGCCACCAGTAGTTCAAATATCAACAGGGTCATCCTTGGTGGACCAGTTTCAGTGTAGTTTCCAGAAGAAGAAAGACGGAGAAGGATGGGGCCATCTACTTCTGACAAAACTGGCCACTGAGAACCTTATAAATAGCAATGAAACATTGTCTGATGTTACTGGAAAACTTTATGGATAGCCATGATACATTGCCTGATATAGTGCTAGAAGATGAGCCCTCAAAATACAACTAGGGAAGAGCTGTCTCCCCAAAGTAGAGTGGACCTTAATGACGTAGATGGAGTAAAGACTAAGGTAAGGCTGGCCCAAGCCATGGTATTTTCAAATGCCTCATATACCTGTGAAAGCTGGATAATGAATAAGGGAGATGGAAGAAAAGTTGATTCCTTAGAATTGTGATGTTGGTGAAGAATACTGAAAATACCATTGACTTCCTGAAGAATGAACAAATCTGTTCTGAAAGAAGTGCAGCTGTAGTGCTCATTGGAAATGAGAATGGCCTGGATTTGTCTCATCGACTTTTACCATGCCAGAAGGGACCATTTGCTGGAGAAGTATATCATGCTTGGTAAAGTAGGGGATCAGAGAAGAAGGAAAAGACCTTCAACAAGATGGATCGATACAGTGGCTGCAATGATGGACTTAAACATAGCAAGGATTGTGAGGATGGCACAGGACTGGGTAGTGTGTCTTTCTTTGTACACAGGGTCACTATGAGTCAGAGCTGGCTCAATGGCACCTAATAACAATGGTTAAGCAGCTGGCTGATAGCTGAAAGGTTGGTGGTTTGAACCCAACTAGTGGCTCTGTAGGAGAAAGACCTGGTTATCTGCTCTCTTCAACAGCATCTAACAACAACAACAAATCAGGGCAATCAATGTACAATTGTTCCATAGATGGGCACATGACACAGACAGACCAACACGAGCTCCCTCCTGGAATTTTTCAGATAGACCTGGAAACATTATTGAGCATTTTTTGGTGAACAAGGTGAGCGATATCAATCACAATTACTGAGGGGTCATTTTTCCTACCAGGTTTAGAAAGCTTGTCCAAGTTAGCAAAGCTAGCAAGCAGGGATAAGCAGAAATTACAGATGGAGAGAATACCATGGGATGATGTCTAACTTCAAACCTGTACCTCTTCTGTCTCCTGTAAGCCTCTTAGTTCATTCATTCTATTTTTTTCTTTCCTTTCTCTTCTTTTCTTTTCCTTTTGTAAATATGCAAATAAAGAGAATTGCCTAATTAACAAAAATAATTGATAATAGATAATCCTTGCTTAGCTCACACTATGAGTCTGACACAATGATATGTACTTTATTTTAAGAGTTTGTTTTACATTCAACTTTACGTGTACATTTAGTTTCACTTCCCATTTATCATGCCCAACCCTAATCCAGGCTCCTCCCCTCCTTGCCCAGTAACCATCCCCCCATGCCTCTCACAGTTACGCACTCCTGTTTGTCCTGCATTACCTCTGTGTGAATGTTGCCTCTCTGGTGCCCCGTGGTCTATTGATACGGGGGATGTATTTCCATAATGTATGTGAGTGCGTCCTCTTGGTTTGAATGGTCTGCATGTACATCTTGTTAAATATTGGGCTGAAAGCCAGCCCCTGGGAGTGAGTTTTATTCCAGGCTCAGAAAGTATTCCAGGGTCATAGTATTGAGGATCTCATCAGACTCCATCTGACCAGTAATTCTGGTCCTTGTTGAGTTTTTGTTCTACGTTTTTCCTCCCACTCTATCCAGGATCTCCAGATATGATCCTTTCCTGAGTGGTTGTCATTGGTAGCCGGGCACCATCTAGTTCTTCTGCTTCTGGTCTTGAGGGCCATTGTGTCCTAGGGCTGATTGCTTCGAAATGCCCCCCCCCCCTTGTTTTAACTCTTCTTCTCTTCCGATGCTAGGAGATGGTTAGCTGCATCTTAGATGGCTGTTTGAAAGCTTTTAAGATCCTAGTTGCTACTCACCATTGTAGGATGTGGAACAAGGTTTTTATGTATTTTGTTGTGCCAATTGAGTATGATGTACCTCAGTCCTGAGATGGTAGATCCATTGGATCTCTCTCCCATAGTGTCTGGGTGTCTGTGAGGGATTGCTGTGTGTCTATCTTCTATTGTTTCTGTAAGGATTACAGGTATTTTGTATCACTGGTGTCTGCAAGATTAGCCTGTGCTGAATCTATCCTTGGTCTAGAGTTTACTCCTCTCTGGTGTTTATGTGTTTATCTGTAGCCTGATGTTTGGTGTTAATGGTAATGAAGTATTGTGGGCACATGGTTGGTATTAGAATCTGTCGTCTATCTCCTATGTGCACAATTCAGTGTCCTCCCTTTTCCTAATGTTATCATGTTGGTTTCAGACTCTTTCCATATATTCCTCCCCTTAACCATGGATTGATGTCAATCCATCAATGAGATGAATTGACATGGTGGCTGCAATCATAGACTCAAGTATAGCAGAGATCATGGAGCTGGCACGGGATCGGGCAGTGTTTCGTTCTGCTGTGCATGGGGTTGCTATGAGTCAGAAACGACTCGACGGCACCTAACAACAACAACACCCATGTCAGTGTGTGGGCCCCAAGTAGCCTGAAATTAATCCCTCCCCTTAGCTCCCCATCCCAGTAACCTAGAATGTGAGTCCCCTTTCACAAGCAAACCCTTCTTTTTCTTTTTACAGTAATGGGCTTATACATTACTTCTCCTTCTGCCATTGACTTATTTCACTCAGCATAATGTCCTCCAAGCTCATCCACTTTGTGAGATGATTTGGGTATCCCTCATTGTTCTTTAATGTGGCATAGTATCCCATTGTGTATATGTACCCTAATTTGGTTATCCACTCATCCATTGATGGGCATTTAGGCTATTTCCATCTCTTTGCGATAGTGAATTGTGCTGTGATGAACATAGGTGTGCATATATCTGTTCATGCACTGTCTCTCACCTCTTTAGGATATATTACAAGTAATGGAATTTCTGGGTCAAATGGTATTTCTATTTTCAGTTTTTCAAGGAAACGTCATACCATATACCACAATGGTTGTACCATTTTACAATCCCACCAGCAGTGCACAAGAGTTCCAATCTCTCTACAACTTCACCAGCATTTTTGTGTTAGACTGGGTTCTTCAGAGAAACAAAATCAGTAAAGCTTATATATATAAAGAAAGAGAAATTTATCTTAGGAAAATGGCTCACACACTTATAGAAGCTGGCAAGTCCAAAGTTCTCGGATCAAACGTCAAGCTGGAGGCTTTTCCTGACTCACACAGCTGCAGGGGCTGAGGAGCTCAAGGTTGGCAGGCAGTATACCGGCTGTTGACTCCAACGAATGATGAATCCAAGATTTCCAGGCCGAATGGTGGATTGTTCATTCACAGACAGTTGTAGGCAGCATATCTGAATCCCAATCCACAGAAGAGTGTCTCTTTTCCCAGGATGTCCATAAATATATTGGAAGCAGGCCACACCGCTAGGGAAACTCCCTTTCAAGGAATTGGCTGTTCAAAACATATTCATCTGACCCCATCATGGGAATAACCACATCACAACTGCTTAAACCACACAACATAGTGGTCCAGCCAAGTTGACACACAGCTCCAACTATCACAATTTGTTTGCTATTATTGCTGGGGTTAGATGATATCTCATCATTGTTTTGATTTCCATCTCTCTAATGACTAATGATTGTGAGCAGTTTCTCATGTATTTATTGGCCGCCAGTATATCCTCTTTGTGAAGTGTCTGTTCAAATCTTTTCCCCATTTGTGAATTAGGTTATTTGTCTTTTTGGTGTTGAGGTGTTGAAGTTTTCTGTAGATTTTAGAGATAAGTCCTTTATCAGATATGTCATAGGCAAATATTTTCTCCCAATCTGTAGGTTCTCTTTTTACCCTTTTGACAAAGTCTTTCAATGTGCATAATAAAGGTCCCAGTCATCTAGCTTCTCTTCTACATCCTGTCCATTCTGGGTTATGCTTGATAGTTTATTTTTGCCATAAATCAGGCCCCCCAGATTTGCCCCTATTTTATCTAAGATGAATTTTAGTTTTAGGTTTTACCCAGCTTGAATTTGTTTTTGTGTGTGTGTGGATAAGGTATGGGTCTTGTTTCATTTTTCTGCAAGTGGATATCCAGTTTTGCCAACATCATTTGTTAAAGAGGCTGTCTCTTCCCCATTTAATGGGTTTTGGACTTTTTTTAAAGATCAGCTGTCTGTGGATGGATGGGTCTGTATCTGAACTTTCAATTCTGTTCCACTGGCCTATCTGTCTATCATTGTACCAGTACCATGGTATTTTGACTAGTGTGGCTGAATAGCAGTTCTTAAGATCTGGGAGTGTGAGACCTCCCACTTTGTTCTTCTTCAGAAGTGCTCTGCTTATTCGAGATCTCTTTCTTTCCATATGATGTTAGTAATTGGTTTTTCCATGTCCTTCAAAAATTTTGTTGGAATCTAGATCAGGACTGCATTAAATGTGTAGATTGCTTTAGGTAGTATTGACATTTTCACAATATTCACTCTATCTATCCATGAGTAAAGTAGGTTCTTCCATTTATGTACTGCCTTTGTTGTCTCCTGTAGCAGTGTTTTATAGTTTTCTTTGTATAGGTGTTTTGTGTCTCTGCTAAGGTTCATTCCTAGATATTTTATCTTTTTAGTAGCTATTGTAAATGGTGTTTCCTGTATTTTTTTATCAGAGGACTCTTTGTTCTTTATCAGAGGAATCCAACTGATCTTTGTATGTTGACTTTGTATCCTGCCACTTTGTTGAACCTCTCTATTAGTTCCATTAGTTTTTTTTTTTTTTTTTTATTGAGTCCCTTGGGTTTTCTATGTACAGGATCATATTGTCTGAAATTAGAGATAGTTTTACTTCCTCTTTGCCAACTTGTATGACTTTTATTTATCCTTGCCTTATTGCCCTGGCTAGGACTTCCAATACACTGTTAAATAAGAGTGGTGATAGAGGGCATTCCTGTCTGGTTACCGTTCATAAGGGAAATGCCTTGAGTCTTTCTCCATTAATAATGATGTTGTCCATTGGCTTTGCATACATGTCTTTTATTATGTTGAGGAATTTCCTTTCTATCCCTATTTTTCTGAGAGTTCTGAACAGGAATGTTGGAATAGGGTGTTGGATTTTATCAAATGCCTTTCCTGCATCGATTGATACGATCCTATGGTTCTTTTGTTTTGTTTTGTTTATGTGGTGGATTACATTGATTGTTTTTCTGATGTTGAACTACCCTTGTAAACCTGGTATGAATTCCACTTGGTGAGAGTGTATTAATTTTTTGATATGTTGTTGGATTCTGTTGCCTAGGATTTTGTTAAAGATTTTTGCATCTGTTTATGGGGGATGTTGGTCTGTAGTTTTCCTTACTAGTGGTGTCTTTCCCTGGTTTTGGTGTTAGTGTTATGCTTGCTTCATAAAATGAGTTTGGGAGTATTCCGTCTTTTTCTATGTTCTGGAATAGCTTGAGCAGCATAAATGTCAACTCTTCTCTGAATATTTGGTAAAATTCTCCAGTGAAGCCATCAGGGCCAGGACTTTTCTTTTTAGGGAGATTTTTGTATGACCTGCTCAATTTCTTCTTTTGCCATAGGTCTGTATTCTGTCTCTGAGTGGGATAGTTTAGGAAGGTCTTGTAATTCTAGAAACTTGTCCATATCTTCTAGGTTCTCAAATCTGTTGGAGTACAATTTTTCATAATATTCTGTCAGTATGGTTTTTATTTTAGTTGGTTCTGTTGTGATGACACCTTTTTTGTTTACAGTTCTTGTGATTTGGATCTTCTCTTTCTTTTCTTTTGTTAGATTTGCCAATGATTTATCGATTTTATTAATCTTTTGAAGAACCAGCTTTTTGTTTTGTTGATTTTCTCTATGTTTTTGTTTTCTGTTTCATTTATTTCTGCTCTGATCTTTCTTAGTTCCTTACTTCTAACTACTGTAGGATTCTTTTGTTGTTCTTTTTCTAGTTGTTGGAGGTGATGAGTTAGTGTTGATTTTACTTCTTTCTTTCTTTTTTTTTTTTTTTTTTGATGTATGCATTTATCGCTATAAACTGTCCTCTGAGTACTGCTTTTGCTGTGTCCCATAGGTTTTGGTATGATGTATCTTCATTCTCATTTGTTTCTAGGAATTTTTTAAATTCCAGTTTTTATTTGTTCTATTACAGAGTAGTTTTTGAGCAGTGAATTGTTCAGCTTAATATTGTTTTTTTGTTAATTTCTAATTTTATAGCATTGTGATCCGAGAAGATGCTTTGTAGTATTTCAATGCTTTTGAATTTATTGAAGCTTGGTTTATGTCCTAACATATGATCCATTCTGGAGAAGAATCCATTTGCACTGGAGAAGAATGTGAATTATGCTTTTGTTCTATGGAATGGTCTGTATATATCTATGAGTTTGAGTTGGTTGATTGTATTGTTTGTTGAGTTCTTCTGTATCTTTGTTGAGTTCTTTTTTCCAGTTGACCTGTCCCTCTTTGAAAGTGGTGTGTTAAAGTCTCTAACGACTATTGTAGAGTTGTCTATTGTTCCTTTTAATTCAGTTAGTATTTGCTTCATGTATTTTGAGCACTTTCATTGGGTGAATAAATATTTATTATTGTAATGTCCTCTTTGTCAATTGACACTTTCAGCATCATATAATGTCCTTCTTTGTCTCTTATGATGTTTTTACCTTAATGTCTATTTTTTCAGAAATTAATATTGCCACTCCTGCTGTATTTTTCACTACCGTTGGTTTGGTAAATTTTTTCCCACCCCTTAAGTCTTAATTTGTTTTTATCTTTGTGTCTAAGGTGGGTCTCTTGTAGGCAGCATAGTGATGGGTCTTCTTTTCTTATCCAGTCTGTCATTCTCTTTCTCTTGATTGCTGCATTTGGTCCATTCACACTGAGTGTAATTAGTGATAGATATGAAATGATTGCTGTCATTCTATTGTGTTTTTTTCTGTAAAGTTATTGGTATTTCCTTGGTCCATTTATTTTTCTGTGCTGAGTTTGATTTGCCAAATGCTTCCTCTCTTTTCTTCATTGTTGGTTTTGTGCTTATTAAACCCATATGTTTTCCTTCCTTCTGGATTTGCTTAGGAGGATTGTTAATTTTCTCTGTGGTTATCTTGGAGTGAAGTCTTGTCTCTACATATTTAGAACACTGCATTCTATGAAGACATTGTCCTGTTTTCCTGTCCATTTAGAAGTTTGTATTTAGAAGTTTTATTCCCTCTAATAGGTTAGTTGCTGTTGTCATGTGCTGATTCACTTCCTTGGTTTTTAGTGTACAATATTTTATGGTCTTATTTTTAATTTCTGTTTCTGATTTGGTTTTAGTATTGATGTCACATATCTTGATTTTGTTGATCTCTGTTGTGAGTTCTCTATTGGAAGGACTTCCTTAAGCATTTCTTGTAGGGTTGGTCTGGTTTTCACAAAATCCCTTAATTTCTATTTGTCTGGGAAGCCTTGATTTCACCCTCATATTTGATGGATAATTTGGCTGGATATAGGATTCTTGGTTGGAAATTCTTTTCCTTCAGTGTTTTATGTATGCCATCCCATTGCCTTCTTGGCTGCATGGTTTCTGTTGAATAATTGGAGCTCAGCCTATCAGTTTGATTATTATACGTAATATTTCTTTTGTCCTGGGCAGCTCTCAAATTTTTTTCTTTGTCTTTGGTTTTGGAGAGTTTGATTATAATATGCCTCAGTGTTTTTCTATTGGGATCTATCTTGTGTGAGGTTCTATGAGCTTCTTGGACAAATATCTTTTTTTCCTTCATGATATGGGGGAAGTTTTCAGTTAGCAGATCTCCCACAATTTTCTCGGTGTTTTTTTGCTTCTTCTTGTTTTGGAATTCCAATTAAGCGTATGCTGTTTCTTTTCATGTCATCCCATATAACTCTTAGTTTCTCTTCATTTCTTTTAAATATTTGTTCTGATTTTTCTTCATATAGGTTGGTGTCCAAGGATCTGTCTTCTAGTTGGGCTATGCATTCTTCAGCAAGTTCTATCTTACTGTTTTGTGCTTCTACTATATTGTGTAATTCTGTAATTTTGTTATTCATCACCTGGATTTCTAACTGCTGTTTTTGTATGAGTTCTGATTTTGCATTAATCTTGTTATTTTGTTCTTGAATGATTTTCCTGAATTCTTCCAGGGAACTGTCTGTGTTCTCCTTGCTTCTGTTTGGGGTTTCCTTGGGCTCTTGTACAACTCTATAAACCTATCTTCTAAATTCCTTCTCAGATAATTCTATTGTCTCCTCTTCCTCCATGTTTAATGAGACCTTTTTTTGTGGTTTTGCTTCTAATGCCTTGAATGTTTTTTTTTGTTTGTTTGATTTGAGGTTGCCTGTTGTTTTCTAGACATTTTGAGGTTGTCTTTAACTGTTGGTTATATATTGATTTGTTTTGTCTTGGTTTTATGATTTAATATTTTGAAAAGGTGAAACCGGTGTATTTTATTTATTTATTTATTTATTTTATTAATTCAGATGTGCTGGGTTGCTCTGTAGTTTTCTTTGTGACGATGGAATTACTGTGTGGAATGTGGATGTAGGTCTCTGTTCATTGAAAAGAGGGTTTATAATTCGATCTGGGAGGTATTATGGTGGCAGAATGTGATTTTTCTATTGGATGAGTGATGGTATTGGTGGAGAAGGTGGGAAGGAAAGAGAGAAGTAAGGGAAGCTCCACGTTGCTAGGGGCAGTTTCTAGGGCTTTGGGAAGGCTGTTAATGATGACAGTGTACTGTTATTCACAGGCCCGCAGTTCAAGTTGAGCAAAGCTTCCAGTTGTTAGTGGGTCACCACTATCTGCCAAGCTCAGACACATGCAAAAACCCCACTTTCAAGTCCCTTCCATGCCAAAATGCCAACCCAAGACAACTGGCCAGCACTGCAATCCACTGTGGTAGTCCCTCCCAGGGCCTATGCACTTGCAGCACTGGCCCACACTGTGATCCACAGTGGGTGTTCCTCCCAAGGCCCACACACTTGTGGTGCCCAATGATCTCTCTTCTTGGGTTTCAGTGGTGCTGGAGGGAGGGAAATGCCTGCTTGCACCCAGGGGACCCAAGATTACCAACAAAGACAACCACTAGCCCCTCTGTGCCAAAAAGCTGATCCAAGCCCATTCTTGCGATCTGCTGCAGGAGTTCCTCCCAGGGACTGCTCACTTGTGGCATTAATGGTCTCTGCTCAGGTTTCAGTGGTGTTGGAAGTGCCTGCTTGCAACCAGCAGACTCAAATTTACTGATAAAAGCAGGTGCCAAAGGTAGATCTGTGGAGTGAGCACTGGTATACTGGTGTGGTGCATCTTCTTCCTTAATCCGGGAAGTTCTGATGGCCCTCCTCACCTGCTGGTTGGCTCTCTCCCAGGGATGTCGCTGATGGTCTTTCTCACCTGCCAGTCAGCACTCTGCAGGGCAGATTCCCCTGTTTTTGTTATTTTCCCCCTTCCCCTTTCTCTTTTCTAATCCTACACCATTGAGTTTGGTGCACTCTGACTCAGTGAGCTGTTTAGAGCACCAGAATCTCTATTTCAAACTGCTACACCTAGTTTTTCAGGCACTAAGATGCTAGAGGGAATTAGCTTGGGGACTACTGACCAGATGCCATTTTGCAAGTCCTGCAATGATATGTATTTTTAATTACTTATATCACTTAATACTCATGATGACTTAACAAGGTGGGTTTTACTTTCAATTCTCATTTCACAAAGGAGAAAACTAAGAAATATGAAAATTAAATAACTTACCCAAATACTTATGGCTAATAATTGCTAAAGTCAGAACTAGAATAAGCTGAGTGTGACGCCATAACTCTTTTCTTAGTATCATGCCACATTGTCTCCACACAAACTGAGACTGATTGAATAGAAACCAGTAATTAATAAAGTAAAAACAAATTATTCCTCATGTGGTTCCATATATTACCAGTGACAGTTTTTATTTCTTGTCTATATCAATGACAACATCTACAAATGAGAGAATTGACAATAGCAGACATTTGTAATATAAACAGAGAACAAATATTTTTTTTACACATTAATCATTCATTATTAATAATGATGATGATATCTTTCTTAATAAAAACGTTTGTATGGAATTAGAGTTATGGGAAGATGGCAAAATAGGCAGACAGACTGCACAGACCCTCTTCAACAAAGAAAAGGGCAACCAGCAAACATAGATACAGAAGATAATCCTGGAACCCCGGGCTTTGAAGGGAAAGATATAGAAGTGGACTAAATTCCAAATAGTAGAAGAATCTGCATGAAAACACCGAAAAAGGAGACATAGGGAGTTGAGGTCTATCAGTGATCCTGATGGCGCAGTCAGCTTAGATATTGCCAAGTGGTGTTAAGACCTAAGAATTAACCTAAAAATCAGTCCTGTTAGTCAGGGGCTACTTGGAGGACTGTACTAGTGGCTGATGAATAAAAGGGGAAGCAGCAAAGAGGAAGGCAGGTTGAGATGTGGACTTTTGTCTGTCTGGAGCCATTTTGAATGTTTACAAGTGGTTCAACCATTTTTGATATTTAAAGTGACAGTGTTCTCCCAGATTCTAGGAACTTAAGAATAGGCTCCACTTGCTGGAAACCACAAGAACATTCAGGACAAGAATGACTGGAAAGGTCCAATATTCCCTTTGTTACTCTTAGACCCCCCCCCACCCTCTTGACGAATGGAGGTGCACTTATCCCTCACTCCCACCTACCTTCTGGATGAACAGGAATTCCCTCCCAGTCTGTGTACTCTGAGAGAGCCTGGGTGCCCTGCCTTACTCTTCTGGTTACCTAGTGCCACTCTGACAAGAATATACAACAAATGGGATGGTTGAACAAACAGGAGTTTATTCTCTTAAAGTTTGGAAGGCTAGAAGTCTGAGTTTCAAATTTCCAGGCTCTAGGGGCTGGGTGAAAACTCCTTGACCTTGGGCTTCAGCTCTGCCTCTTGCTCATGGACCACTGAAGCTATATACATCTCTTCACTCAGGCAGCTACTGGCTGCTGAGGCTAACAAGCCCAAGGTCAACAAATAAAATGGCATAGTCTCAATGTTACTAAACCATACAGCAGGTCATTAATTCAGTTCATTGAAAGTTCCAGGGTCAGCAGAGCATGGCAGGCTGCTGAACAATGACAAGGATACATGTAGGATTCAAGCATGCCATGGCTACATGCAGGATTCAAGCATGCCATGAGCTAGAGACCGTTCCCACAGCTGTTTCTAATATATCGGAAGCAGACCACATACCCAAAGCAGCTACTCAGCTGCTCCAATAGATTCCATCATAGAGTTAATTACCAATCTCACCATGGGGAATAGCTTCCACCAGCTGCCCAGCCACTCAAGTAAGATCAGCCCCGTTGAAACACAAACTTAACCACCAATCCTGCCCTGTCCAGATTTTTTTCCTTTTTTTCAGTTTGTTTGTTTTTGTCTGTTTTAATATTGTTATTATTATTATTGTCCTTTTTATTATTATTCTTTAGTCTTCTCTTCCCAGGTTCTAGTTTTCAGCTTTTTCTCTCTTCCCTAGACCTGGTTCCCATTTTTCCTTTCTTGTAGTTAACCCCATTCCTTGTTTTTGTTTTTGGGTTTTCCCCATTTTTTCTTCATTTTTCTCTTACTCTACCTCTTTTCTATTATTGCTCCCTCCTCAGATATCACAGAGGTTCCCCCCACCCCCTTTTTTGGTCATTTTTCATGTGTTTTTACAAAGTGTCTTTTTTGTCCACTTCCTTTTACTTTTTTGATGTTTTTTTTTTTTTTTTTGATTGTTGTGTTTGTCTAAATGAGTGGATACAGCAACAGTGCCCATACAACATGACTACATGAACACCTCCTCTAGCTACTGAGTGAGGGCCACCACTTCCTTCTATACCAATTGGACAACAATAAACAATCACCCAGAAGAGCCTGACTCACCCTTAGCTGCTCTTCACAAACAGTTAACAGAGACCTAAATACAACAATGTCACAATGTCTCAGAGACAACAGACCATCATAGTCCACTCAAAGAAGCAAGATAAAGTGGCAGAAACAAGGGAGCAGAATACAGACCCAGAACACATCCCTGCAGAAGAAGCAGCATTGGAACTCCCTGATAAGGAATTGAAAAGAATTATGTTTAGTATCTTAAAAGGATTGAGAGACAGATCAAGTCCTTATGCCTACAAGGAAGATCAGTTAATACTACTATTCAAATGTACACACCAACCACTAAAGCCAAAAACAAGGAAATTAAAGATTTTTACCAACTTCTGTGGTCTGAAATTGACAAAGCATGCAATCAAGATATAGTGATTATTATTGGTGATTGGAATGCAAAAGTTGAAAACAAAGAACAATCACCAGCAGTTGAAAAATATGTCTTTGGTGGCAGAAATGATGCTGGAGATCATATAATCATATGAAAGAATTCTTCAAGACCAATGACTTATTCATTGCAAACACCTTTTCTCAACAACATAAATTATGGATATTTATATGGAATTCACCAGATGGAATACACAGGAATCACGTAGACTACATCTGTTGAAAGAGGTGATGGAGAAGCTCAGTATCTTCAGCCAAAACAAGGCCAAAAGCTGACTGTGGAACAGACTATCAATTGTTCATATTCAAGCTCAAATTGAAGCTGAAGACAATTGAAACAAGTCCATGAGAGCCAAACTGTGACCTGGAATATATCCCACCTGAATTTAGAGATCATCTGAAGAGTAGATTTAACACACTGAACACCAACGACCAAAAATTAGAATTGCGATGACATCAAGAACATCACACATGAACAAAGCAAGAGGTCATTACTAAAACAGAAAAATAAGAAAAGATAAAAATAGATGTCAGATGAGACCTTGAAACTTGCTCTTGAAACAGGTAACCAAAATAGATACCATGCTGTTTTGTACTAATATCTTACTTCTGCTGCCACCATTTCTCAGCAACTGCTTTTCTCTATCTGTGCCATTTGCAGTGTTACATTTCTCTCTTCCTTCTGAGTTCTCACCAGAATTGACATTGACATACATAATTCCACCAACAGTTTCTTTAATGTAAGCTTTTACTATTAGGCACTTTAAAACTCTTCCAGCCTCTATTCATTATGAAATTCCAAAACCACGTCCACATGGTAGGTATCTGTTAGAGCAGCACCTCATTCTTCTGGTACAAAATCTTGTCTTAGTTATCCAGTGCTATTATAACAGAAATAATATAATTAGATGACTTTAACAAGTACAAATTTGTCCTTTCTCAGTTTAGGAGGTTAGAAGTCTGAATCTGG
>NW_006921802.1:3580687-3591154 GCF_000298275.1 Orycteropus afer afer
AAGGCTCAGGGGTCCAAGATTATCTTCTGTGTCTGTGTTAATTGGTTTCCCTTTTCTTTGTTGAAGAGGGTCTGTGCAATCCTTCTGCCTAGTCCACCATCTTGCCCCGCCTCCTGTATGTCATCTTTTGAGGAAGGCTTTTTCTCTTTGTTGGCTCTGGGGGAAGGTTCTTGTCTCTTTTCAGCATCTGTGGGTCCTGTGTTCCTGGGAGATCTTCATGTGTCTGGCATTAATCTTCCCCTGGGTCTAGGAGGTTTTTAGCACAGGAACCCTGAGTCCAAAGAACGTGTTCCACTCCTGGCTCTTCTTTTGAGGCAGTCATGTCCCTCCTTCTCTGCTCACTTCTCTCTTCTTTTATCTCTTGTAAAATAAAAGGTGGCACAGGTTACATCCCAGGGAAACTCCCGTTACATCAGATCAGGGTATGATCTCAGTAAGGATGTTGCATCTCATCCTAATGCCCTTATAACTGTTTGGCTGATCACATGAGATCACATCAAGGGGGATAATTACACCCTTGCATAATTGACAAACCACTGAGGATCATGGTCCACCCGAGCTGACACATATTTTGGAGGGACAGAACTCAAACCATGACAGCTGTGTTCCAATAAAACTTTTTTTGCAAAAACAGGCAGCTGGCTGGATTTTGTCTGTGGACCATAGTTTGCTGGTCCCTCTTCTAAAAGATCATCCAGGTTGCTATGTAGATATATTTATATTATGATAATTCATAAATTTATATGAAGTTAAGGCAGGTACATTCTCAGTGTGGAGTCATGATCAAAACATACTAAAATGACACCAAAACATTCTTGTAAACCAGTTTAAATCTTTGCAGAGGTATCTCAAAATATGCCAACAAAGATTTCCATTCATAACAAACAAGCTCTCTGGAAAATCTTTGTTATAATTGTTTTCACATATCTCAGGGAACTGCCACATAAATACTTCTTCCTTTCTATAAACTTTTTCAAACTTACCAAAACCTATCTACACTGATTATCTTTTCTTTCCATTAAATCTTCAGAATCTATTATTTTCTTTGTGCCAGGAATTTTCAGTGCTCATTAACCTCACCACTTTTTAATTATTCATAATTCTCAATGTATCTGATTTTCTTTTTGCATATTTTATTTTATATATACTATAAATACAGTTAAACCCTTTCAAATAAGCCTAACTCCATTGCCATTCTTTCCCAATTACTAGGAAAATACTAAATATCTGTGTACAAAAAGTGTCTGGAGAACAACACATAAACAGCAATACATAATCAACAATTTTATGCCCTCTTCACTCTCTAGTACTTCCAACATTCCTGCATGGCTTAAAATATCACCTAATGTAACTTTGTTATGTATTTTACTGACAAATTAAAAGTTCTCAGAAGGGAGTTTCCTCTTCTTCTACCACTATATCTACTTTAATACTTCTGTCTCCCTGCGCACACTTTACATTTCATCCCATGATAATTGGTCAAGAGCCCTAACTCCTATTAAGGCAATTCTTTCACTGATGCTCTAGATCTCACCTGTCTCCACTTCTTAAGAATGTTACCTTGTGAATAATGCCAATTTTTCTCTACGTCAGTTTCCCATTGTCTTCTGAATGATTATCATAAGCTTGCTCTGTTTCATGGCTTAAGAGAGCTTTCCCTTGAACACTGACATATTTTTCCTTATAAGAGTTGCACTATTTATCCAATTCTTCATTCCTCATTTTCTTCACAACCTACTCCATTTGGGCTTCCATTACCACCACTCCAATGAAACTGTTCTTGTCCAGGTCACCGATGATCTTCACATTGCCCAAGCCAAGGGTCACTTCTATGACTTTGTCATACATTACCTCTTAGAAGCACTTGGCATCACTGACTGTTCCTTTCTTCTTGAAAAGTTTCTTTTCTGTTACATCATGATATTATACTTTCCTTTCCTTGTTTTTCTCACTGATAATAGTGTTCTTTTAAGTCTAAATTGTTCTTTCCTTCTGTGCTTGGTACCTGTTCTGGTTACCTAGTGCCCCTCTGACAAGAAATAGATTACAAATGGGATGACCTTAATAAACAGGAGTTTATTCTTACAATTTGGAGGCTTTAAGTCCAAGTTCGAGTGCCAGGCTCTAGGGGCTGGGGGAAAGCCCCTCAAACTTGGGGTCCAGCTCTGCCTCCTGCTCCTGGCCCACTGAAGCTAGAGGCATTTCTTCACTCAGAAAGCTGATAGCTCCTGATGCTGAGAAGCCCCAAAGTTGACAAGTAAAAAGGCACAGTCCCGATGTTACCAAACCATATGGCAGGCCATTAACTTAAATCCATTGTAAGTCCCAAAGTCGGCAGAGCATGGCAGGCTGCTGAGCAATGACACGGCTACATGCAGGGTCCAAGTGTGCCATAGGCTAGAGACCATTTCCAAAGCTTCTCCTTATATACAGGAAGCAGACTACATCCCAAAGGCAGCTACTCAGCTGCTTGTGGTAGATCTCACTATGGAGTTGATTGCCAGTCTCATCATGGGGAATAACTACCACCAGCTGCCCAGCCACTCAACCAGGCCCAGCCAAGTTGAAACAAAAACATAACCACCACAAACCTTAATATGTGTGTCTCTGACCTTAGGCTCTCTACACTTCACTTCAGTATACAAAATGTATCCCTAGGATATCTCATCCAATTGTGAGGCTTTAATAGTGCCTATATACTGAAGGAGCTCTGGTGGCACAGGGCCTAAGGCATTTGACTGGTGGTTCAAATCCACCAGCCACTCCATTAAGGAAGATGGGGTAATCTCCTTCCTTAAGATTTACTGCCTCAGAACCCAATGGGGGTTGCTGTGAGTTGGAATTGACTCAATGGAAGTGAGTTTGATTTTTTGGTTTTGGTATGCTTATGACTTTGATATTTATATCTCCAAGCTAACCTCCCCAGATTTGTGCAGTCAAATTCTACTGTATGTTGCCACTTAAATGTTTAATACTAAACCAAAAAACCAAACTCACTGCTTTCCAGTTGGATCTGACCCATAGCCAACCCTCCTTGGGTTTCTGAGGCACTATCTCTAAAAAAGTAGATTGCCAAGTCTTCCTTCTGAGGAGTGGTTGGTGGGTTTGAACCACTAGACTTTTGGTTAGTGGTCAAATACCTTATGCATTGTGCCACCAGAGCTCCTATTCAGCATGAATAAAAGGGAACTCTTGTTGATTCAGTTATCCAAGAATTTATTTCGCTTCATATCTTTCTATGTACCCTGTTGCCTAAGACTAAAACCTATGTACTATCCTTGATAGCTCTTTAACCATTAGTCTTCACATCCAACCTAATATCAAGTTCTATCAATTCTATTTTTCACATATTTCTGATATTGGTCCACGTTTCCTTTTATATCTTTATAAAATGGAATGTAAAAGCTTCCTAGTTGCTCTCTCTGATTTCACTGTCCTCCCCATTCATCTATTTCTTTCTTCAATTTATTTATTTTTAAACAAGATAGAATAATATTCTAAATAACCTAGGAAAACACATTACATTCCTGTTCAAAATCTTTCAGTGGCTTTTTTTGCATTTAGATTTAAATGAATCCAGTAGAAATCCTTCATCATGGCTTTAAAAGGCCCTATTTGTCAAGCTTCTGTTTTTTCTCAGTCTTTACTTTCTCCTCTCACTCCCTGCATTTCAGCTATGAGATACTCTGTCTTCTCATTGTCTCATTGCCTTATTAACAAGTTATTTACAAACCACCAAATCTGAAGTAGTTCATTACTAATTTTTAATAAATCATATCAGAAATTATTGTGTTTACCATTGTACACAAAAGCAAAAGCCTCATCTGTTTAGTTTTTCAACTGTATTCCAGTACCTACAACTGTGTCTAGTACAAAGTAGGGATTCAATAAATATTTGTTAAATGTTTGATCCATATTACCCTCCCAGTTCTCCAACACTACATTTCTTAACTTAAGCCTGCAAAATAAAGGAACTTGCCATGTAGAGAAAGAATTCTCCTTTATACCCAGAGGATCAGAGTATAGTATACTATATTGTAAGGGTATAGTACACTAATATTGTGCTCCAACAATTAATAATAAAAAAAAAACATGATTTATTGAATTCTTATGAGCTTCTAAACATTATCTAAGTTACCCTTTCAACTGCCTTGGAATGTGCATTATTACAGTGGAAAAATAGTTTTTATCTACCTGTTATCCACTCAGGGAGCCACCTCTTTTTCATTCTGCAGTCATTCTGATGGGACTTATGGTGTGATGGAATTGACCTTCCTTTTCTGGAACAAATGCTGGACATAGGATGTGGCAAAGATCTCCTTCTCCCTGGAAAAAGTGCTTGGTTTAGGAGTGATCACATAATCTAAGCACAATTAATCATTCCTTTCAGGGAATATTGTTGGCAAAATTAGGAAAGACGCTAAGAATCCTCTGAAAGTTTAAGAATTATATAGGATTTCATAGCTCATAGTACACAAATGAAAATAATAATAATAATAATAATAATAATAATAATAAAAGGTAAAATTTTCCCACCTTCGTTATAAGCCCTACCTGGAAATGAAGCAAATCTGGGCAAAACAGACATAAGTGATGGAAAGGGAGAGACAAAGCCCACATGACCTTGTTAAAGCAGATGGGTACTGTTGCAGTGAAGCTAACACTTACTTTCTTTAGCACTTTTTTGGTTACCTATAGTAATAAATTTCTTTTTGCACCTAAACAAATTTGAGTTACATTTCTGAAATTTGCATCTTATAAAGTTTTATATAATTCATCTATTATTCATATTTTGAAACTGGGGGAAATGAAGCTCACAGAAGTTAAGAAACTTGCAAGAAGAGAAATATTGGAGCATGTCCCTCTGACTTCAGGTCCTGTACTCTTACTCACTGTATTACATTGTAATATAGTAGCACACTCAGGAAATTAGCTCTCTTCCAAAAGAACTTCATGGATTAGATCTTGAAATTTCATCTTCATGAAATACCCCTTTCAAAATATGTTTTTGTTTACAAATAGAGTAGGTATAGTATGAACTAGCATTTCAATTGCATTTATGATTTTCAGTACCTTTTTTTTTCACTTTCCATAAGATATTGTACTAATTTTTTTTTCCTTTGGTGTATTTCCAAATAGGAAAAAAGTATATTGCATTACTATAATGATTTGGATTTTAGATTTTTTTTCTAATTTTCTCAAAATCCTTTATTTAGTCACTGGAATAAAGAACAGGTAAATGATGGGATTGAAAGTAATTGAAAATTATGTAGACTTAGTCAAGGGTAAATAAAATTTGAAAATTTATGTTCCTAGTTATGGTAAATGTGCATAATATTTACCAAGAGAGTATATTTTTAGGAAAATATAAAAATTTATCCTTTCCTATATTAACTGTATCCCAAATTACATAGGATGAATAAGAATATAAAAGTACTTAAATTCTCATTTTACATTATTAGTAGCTATTCTAGAATGTGTAAATAAGCATAGTCATATTCACGATGACTCATTCTAGTGGATGGATGAAGAAAAGAAATGTAAAATAAGATTCAGGGCAAAAATATTAATTGGGAGGTTATTGTTGTGCAGGAAATAAATGATGAAGCTGTTATTTGTATGGAGGACACACAAAAAAATAAGAAATATTTAGGGGTACATCAGAATGTTGTAGTTAATTATCTGGGGGAAGATATAATAAGGGAGAGGAAGCACTCTAGGATAAGGACAGATTTGTTATGATATGGAGAATAGGACCACCACGAGCTGATATCAGAGAATAAAGTGAAAGGGCAGGTTTGGAGAGGATCATTACATCATTTCTTAGACTTGTTACATTTAAGATGTTGTGGGATATTCAAGTAGATACATATAGGAAGCAGGGGTAAATGTGTGATATTAACAAATGGAAGAGAAGGCCACACTGAGATAAAATTTTAAAAATGTCCCTTAGAATTGGTGACAACAAAAACAAAAAAAAACCTCACTGCCATTGAGCTGGATCCAACTGACAGCGACCCCTCCTTGGGTTTCCAAGGTGGTTTCACTACAGAAGTAGATCACCCAATCTTCTTTCTGAGGAGTGGCTGGTGAGTTTGAATCACCAGCCTTCTGGTTAGCAGTCAGATGCCTTAGGCACTACGTTACCAGAGCTCCTTGGTGACGACAACATGGTCAGTGGTAATGTGTGTCCAGGTAGAGGTAGTAGAATGGTGAGGTAGGAAGTAGATTGCAAAGGAGTGAAGAGAAAAGAGGAAGCAATTATACTGTATATGGATTATCCTTCATGAAATGATAGGTGAAAAAGAACATAGCTTTGGTGAGGATTCCCAAGTTGATATGAAAGATATTGAGACTGTTTAAACACTGAAAGAAAAACATAGGAAGAAAGGGGAGCTTAATGATAATGGGGATAATTCATTAAGCAAGATCCCAGGAGAAAGCAAAGAGATCAGGGACTCTGGAAAAAATGGCAAAGGACATTGATCTGGAAGTATAAGTTAGTCATAGAGTAGCACTGAGAGGTTAGCAGTTCAAAATCCTCAACATGACCTTGAAGAATATTTACAATCTGTCCCAATTATCTTAAAGTCTCACTTTTCACCACCTTGTCCTTCACAAATTCTCACCCCTCTCCTTACCTGCACAATCTGCTTAAACCACCAAAGAAGTGTATGTGCCATTGAGTTGATTTCTATTCATAGCAACCCCATGTGACAGAATACAACTGCCCCACAAGGTTTTCTAGGCTAATCTTTATTAAAGCTAAAAGACCAGGCTTTCATGCTTCCAATATGCTGAGTTCTTTACCTTCTTTTCCCTTAACTTATCCCCATCTCTTTGCCTTCTCCTCAGCCTTGATGTGTACTTTTCCTCCCAGACCCCATATAAAGTTCACATGGAAAGATATCCTAGCAGTTCTTTGTTGTTGTTAATTGCTGTCAAGTAGATTCTGATTTATGGTGACCCCGTGTGCATAGAGTAGAACTGCTTCATAGGGTTTTCAAAGCTGTGACTTTTAGAAGCAGGCTGTCAGGCCTGTCTTTGCAGGTGTCCTTAGGTGGTTCAAATCACCAAACTTCTGGTTAGTAGTCAAACACTTAACAGTTTATGCCACCCAGGAACTCCTAATAATACTTCAGATTTTATTATAAAGAAAAAAAAAAGTTTCAATGTTTCCTTCAACTACTCTCCTAGACGCACATGGAAAAACCAAATCTTCCGTTCCCACAATTCCATAGCTTTGCATATTATTTTTTCCCATGTTTGTATATTGGCTAGAATAGGATCTCCATGAGGCTCTGAGTCATGTTTTATCTCTGAATTCTTGATATCTAGTCCAATGCCTGACACACAATAACTAATCTTTATAATCTTTTGAAGGATTGAAAGAATTTTTGAGCAGACATGCAATGGATGGAAGCTTTGATGTCTCCTTTAAAAATTATTCTTGTAATTGTTTAGGTGTATTCCTTAGCTTGGAAACTTAAAAAATACCTACTAATATCAGATCTCCTTGGAATTCTGTTTGATGAATGGTCCACTTTTATATTTTCTTATATCACTTCAGAACATGGAGTTTTAATAACACCCATTTGTGTATAATTAATAACATATGCAAATGGTTTGTGTCATTATTATTCAGTTTACAAATCTGAATGAATAATTATTAAGTTTAATGTGTTTGGTGTGTAACTTCCTTCAAATGTCTCTCCTGATGACCTTTGAAAATTAATTATATATTTACCTTAATTGTTCCATTCACTCTCAAACATTTATTGTCAAACCTACAGATGCAACTAAGAATTGTCCTTCATTTTAAGGAACTCGTGGTCTGGTAGACAATAATAGGAAGTAATGAGAAGTTTGTTTTCTTTAATAGAACTTTCATCTACAGAGCAAACCCAAAAAAACACCAAACCCAGTGCTATCAAATAGATGCCAACTCGTAGTGGCCTTACAGGACAAAGTGGAATTACCCAATAGGGTTTCCAAGACTGTAATCTCTGCAGAAGCAGACTTCTGCAGAGTGGCTGGTGGGTTGGAACAACCAACCTTTCCAGTTAGCAGCCAACTGCTTCACCACTGCACCACCAGGGCTCCTTACTTATAGAGCAAACGATGCTAATTCTAGATCACTGCCCTGAAATTTCTTCTTTGAGAAGGGTCCCCACGTGGTTGGGGTTTGTCAACTGAAGGGTGTTTTTTTTTGTTTTGTTTTTTGTTTTGATTGCTTATTTAGATGCTGAAGAGAAGACATATGAGACAGGAGATGTGGCAAGATATTCTAGATGAAAGTTGATGCCTCAGACTGCTTTGCAGAGCATTCTACATACAAATAAATGGTGAGATTAGATTCTCCAACACTCAAAATTCCATACTGAGCAAAGATAAGGTAGGCTCCTACTCCTCTGTCCAGTACCTGTTTTGTTCTTCTCCAAATGAATGGAATATGAGTAAGCATGGCTCAGACTTAAGACAATTATTTGTCCACATTTGCTAGTAAATGTATAATACTTCCCACTGGTGTTCCAGTATATGGAGCTAGCTGGAGAAGAAAGTCAATGGTTATTCATTTTGCTTTTTTCTCCTCTTCCCTTGTGAATACTGGTTGCTTTAGTACCTTGTGGTCATTTGCTGGTAAGATTCATTTCTGGAGAAAGGAATAGATTACACTTGGGCTTAGTTTAAGTCACTTGTTTTGTTTAGTGAATAACTGGGTTTTGGGCACTAGGCCAGTTAATAATTAAATGGCATTTATTTTAATTTCCCTTAGACATCCCATGGACGAAGACATGGCTGAGCCAAGGCAAGATTCCGGTGTCCCTTGGAGCTCTAGACAAAATAACAATCTTTTTGCCTTGTAGTCATTCTCTAAAGCTTTGAATTCCAAACCAAAACCAAATCCACTGCCATCCAGTCTATTCTGACTCATAGTAACTGTATAGAATCGAGTAGAATAGCCCCAGAAGGGTTTCCAAGGCTGCAAATCTTTATGAAAGCAGACAGTTTCATTCTTCTCCCCTGGAGCAGCTGTTGGGTTTGAACTACTTGTTTTTTGATTAGCAACTGAATACTTTAAGCACTGTGCCACCAAAGCTCTTTAAAGCTTTAAATGTTGTTGTTGTTGTTATGTGCCCTCCAGTCAGCCCTGACTCATAGCAACCCCTCCTTGGGTTGCCAAGGCAGCATCACTATGGAAGTAGATTGCCCAACCTTCCTTCCAAGGAGTGGCTGGTGGGTTTGAACCATCAGCCTTCTGGTTAGCAGTCAAGTGCCTTAGGCACTATGCTACCAGAGCTCCTAAAGCTTTAAATACTATCACTTAAATGGGGTAAAAAAAAAAAAAAAAAAAGATGGTTATAGTTCTATACAAACTGATATAACTATACAATCAAAATAACAAGACTACTGAAAAATCCACCTAATTTTTCAAAATTGTTTCATATTACATGTGACTGATTTAATGATGATGAGTAATTTATATGGGATTATTTTTCCTTCTTCATTGCAATAGATTGACAAACATGATCAATTTGAGCTGAGTCCTTGCTTGGAGACCAGTCTGCAGTCTCAGACTATCCTCACACTTGTCATAAAACAGAAACATTTATTTGAAAACCTTTTTCAGGCACCAAAAAATGGGAATCAGTTATTTCTCTTCTGGGAGAAACTAGCACAAATTGCAGTAACTTTTTTGTTGTTTTTACGTATGACAAAGCTCTTTAATAGATAGATTGTTAGGTTTTAGGGATAATTATCAAGGGAAATGCTAAGCTTCATTCATTAAAGACTTGTAGAAATTATCTTGGTTAGACAGAATTCTTCTTGAAATAAATAGCTTTTAAAAAATGTTGTGTTTCTCTCCAATACTATAATACTATGCCATGTTAAGATTTTTATGATTGCATTTGATATTATGTGAAAAATCATAATTAAAAAAATCCTGTTTTTCTTAAGTATATACAGTAATGGGAATCTGTAAAATATGTTTTGCTTCCTTGAAGCAAATTAACTATGGGTCCATTACTCGAAGTGCTCAATAAACCAACTGTTTCATTACACTGGTGACTTGATCAACAAAATTGCTAACTTCAGAAAATGTAAAGCTTTGTAAGTGAATGGATAGATATGTGGATTCTAGATGCTCAGTTGCTCCACATCAATTAAGAAAAATACAATCCCAGGCATTTATCAAAGAAAAATGTGTGTGTGTGTGTGTGTGTTTGGGGGATAGAGGGAGGAATGATGAGAGTCATTAACCCCACAAATTATATCATATAAACCTATGGCGGTGTAGTGCCTAAAGCATTTGACTGTTAACCAGAAGGCTGGCAATTCAAATCCACCAGCCTCTCTGAGGAAGGAAGACTGGGCAATCTTCTTCCGTAATGATTTACCTCCTTGGAAACCCAAAGGGGGTCGCTATGAGTTGGAATTGACTTTAGGGCAATGAGTTTATATATA
>NW_006921802.1:3596522-3613910 GCF_000298275.1 Orycteropus afer afer
TATTTCCGTAGTGATACTGCCTCGGAAACTCAAGGAGTCGGGGCCGACTCGACAGCACATAACAACAACAAATAGATATAGATATAGATATAGATAGATAGATAGATATAGACATATGGATATATATATACACACACACACACACACACACAAGTCATGATTCTACAATAGAAGTCCAGAAATATACGTCAGTTTTAGCTTTAATATTTTCCTCAGAAAAAGAACATATCTGCCCTTAATTTTGCCTTCAATCTTTGAATTAGTTCTTTCAGATTTTTAATCACATTTTTGTGATTGTGTGGTTGTCTTGCAAATTTGCAGGTGGTTACAACAAATTTTATTTTTTATTTCAATTCTAAACCTCAAATAATATGTAATTTCTTGGCATATTACTATGCAACTTAGCATTTTTTAATGATTTGCTGTTTTAAAACTGCATAGATATTTAATATCATGATAAAACGTTTTCAATATGTTAGATAAGACTATGAATACTAATAATACAGTCTTTTGCCTTCTGAACACCTGTTGATTTTACAGAGTGCTTTGTGTTCATAAATAAAACACTACTGTACTTTTCTATTAAAAATTCATTTGACTTCTCCTGTATTCTCTTCAGTAAAAAATGAAACACTGTTCATTGAAGGTATATATATTTTCCATCTTTAATGTGATATCACTCAACTACAAAGTTCTAAAAATTTAATTATTATATTACAAATAGACATGTGACTGCTAAATAAATATAATAAATGTTTAATTGATTAAATAAATATAAATTATCAAGCTTGCATATGCTTATTTATAAAACAGTACAGAAAATGTGATGGTTCCTGTGTCAATCTGATGACTAGGCATAGAGACAGAGAAGTGATTTAAGATAAGATTATTTTTCCTACCACTATAAAAATTTAAAAACTTACCCAAATTCAGATGAGGTATCTAGGATAGTAAAAAAACAAAACAACAACAACAACAAAAAACTGCCATTGAGTCTATTCTGACTCAGCGATCCTCTTTGGGATTCCAAGGTAGTAAATCTTTACACAGGTAGATTGCTCCATCTTTCTTCCACAAAGAGGCTGGTGGGTTTGAATGGTCAATCTTCTGGTTAGTAGTCAAATGCCTTAGGCACTGTGCCACCAGAGATCCTTAGCTGGGATATTGGAGGGGGGAAATGATTGTTTGTTTTCTTACACTTGTACTTTATCCAGTTCAAGATTGGAAGTCATAATTATAAATTACAAAGAAATTGTTATGTTGAGTCAAGGAGTCTAACCCAAATTACATATTATCCTTATCTTGATCATGACCCTTTATTTACTGAAGAAAATTGCTTCCAGAAGTGAAATCATTCTTCAGTAGTGAATTAGGTACTTAGTTGTTGTTATGTGCCATCGAGTCGCCTCGACTCATATGAACCCCTCCTTGGGTTTCCAAGGTGGTACCGCTACCTAAGTAGATTTCTCAACTTTCCTTCTGAGGAGTTGCTGGTGAGTTTGAACCACCAGCCTTCTGGTTAGCAGTCAAGTGCTTTAGGCACTATGCTACCACAGCTCCTCGGGTACTTAGAAAGATGTATAATTTGTTTCGATTTCTGAAGGCATCCCAAGCTTTGTGTATGGGTGTGTGTGTTCCATGGTGGGCATTAGAAGCAAACTCAAATGTCTTCACTGATGCTTAGCTCCATTATAGGACCTCACCAGACATCCTGCAAGTACTGGCCTAACTGGAATAGCTGTTCTCATTCCATGACTCACAGATACACCACATAATGGGTCTCTCCAGTTTTATTTGGGCTGTGCCTATAGAATCATGTTAATATAAGACATATTCTCACTGTTGGGCTTTGTGCCAGACCCAGAGGTAGTAAGAAGGATGTCTTTTTGATGAGACTTCCCAATTCATGTTCATAAACATGTTCTGCAGTTTGGGGTTTTGAAAATAAAGAAACAAGATAACATACCTTCCAAAAAGGAAATACTATTTCTGTGTTGCAGAGGGTTTTTGCCAATATGCCCTTTGAAGTAATTGCATAATGCTGTGCATTTGAGTGAAAATAAGTTACATTCATGTCATCACTGGAGTTCAGGAGCTTGTATATTTGCTATCATATGACTCTCCAAAAATGGGGTTTTAATAAAGAGAATGGTTTTCGACAGTGCCATCCTTTTTCTACATTACTGCTCTATATATTAAAGTTTGAGTTTTAGGGCAAGATATAGTGCAAGTTGTTGAGTGTGGAGTCATATGATAGCTTTTATTAACTTCCAAATGCTAACTTTTTCTTTTATTAAAAATGTACAGTCTACCATCTTTATAGTCTCTGTTTCTCCTCTTTCTTTTTTTCCTACCCCCATTTCCTCACCTGAATTCTTCACAAAGTAGTGTGAATTAAACACTAAGTAATCTATTTGATTATAAGTATGGCTCTTTTTATTCTTTTTCTATTTTCCTTGTTACCCTCCCTCCCTCCCTTCTTTCTTCCTTCCTGTTTATTTTAATGTTCACAGAAGCAGGCAATGCGTTCTCTTAGCTTTGTATGGGATTCAACTTCAAATAATAGTATTTCTAAGGGTTAAGCAAGGTTCAGTTTAAGCATTTAAAATGTATGAAAATGAAGAGAACTAACCAATTATATTCAGATGTATGTGCAGAAATTGTAATTTCTGAACCAATAAAAGCCTATTTGTTAGGTTTTTTTTTTTTTTTTTCCTTGAATATAAGGGTGATGGTTTCAACAGTTCTTTTGCACCAGTGAATAACAGGACACAATGGTGAAACAAACCTTTTTCCTGCCCGATCTATTTTTCCTCATTTGTCTTTCTTCAGAACCCATCAACATGAAGAACAAAACCTAACCAACTCTGGGTCAAATATAGAGATTAGGTCCTGTAATTTAAATGACCATTCCATTACCCAGTCTTAATCCTCTGGCTACCGACTTCTCTGGATCCACTCTTGTAGTATTTACTTATTTTAAAGCAGTTCTTGTTAGGTTCTTATCTTTGCTGCCTGTAAAGTTAAGACTAAAGAAATGACTGCATCTTGTCTACCTCTTGGAATAAGGTAGCAGATCACTAAGATCCTGAGCTCCAGAACTTGCTTTGCCCTCTCAGAAAATGTTTTCTTTATGTGGTGTAACCACTTGGCCCTGGGGGCAGCCAGCTGTTGTGCACTGATTGAGCAAAGGTCATGAAGGGGTGAATGGAGCACAGGGAAACATTTTGATACATATTTTATATACTTCAAACACTAATGGGAGCTACACAAATTTATCAATTTGAATATCTATCCCTGGGGATATATTCCTGTCATGCATTTTCTGGTAACAGCAGGAATCAGAAATCGAAGGCTCTGTTCTCTTAAACATACCTAACTGACTGAAAAACACTTAAGTGAGTATTTGGCATTAGTTTTGTACATTTTAAGTTGTTATGTTATGTGCTGTCGAATTGGACCCTACTCATAGTGACCCCTCCTTGGGTTTCCAAGGAGGTATCACTATGGAAGTAGATCGCCCAACCTTTCTTCCAAGGAGTGGCTGGTGGGTTTGAACCACCAGCCTTCTGGTTAGCAGTCAAGTGCCTTAGGCATTATGCTACTGGAGCTCCTACATTTTAAGTTAGACAAGAGAAAAAAAAAAATTAATGTGGTCCTGTTGTTGTTGTTATGTGCCATCAAGTCAGACCTGACTCATAGCCACACCTCCTTGGGTTTCTGAGGCAGTATCACTATGGAAGTAGATTGCCCAACCTTCCTTCTGAGGAGTGTCTGGTGTGTTTGAACCACCAACCTTCTGGTTAGCAGTAAAGTGCCTTAGGCACTATGTCACCAGAGCTCCTAATGTGGTCCTATCCTAATAAAATCATTTAAACAATATAGAAAAATAATCTGTGAGGTAGAGAAAACCATTTATAAAGACAACCTGATATGAACTTCAGTTTTCTAAAACATTCTTCTTCTTATAGAATTACTTTTAAATTGTTGAGATGAATTCAAAACAGCCAAACTTAAGTTAAAAATAAATTAAAATTTCTTAAGTGGTTACTTTTAATATCACAAAAAGCTTAATATCATAGTTTGTTAAAAATATTCCAATACTTTAATGAGTCCAAAATTTTGTTGATAATGTTATTTTATTTAATGGTTATATGATTTGCTGGGGAATACTTTTCATGCTCCATTTTATATATAAGAAAACTGCAGCTCAGAGAGTTTGTGGCATTTGATCACAGGCAGTTTTAGTAAATAAGATTGTGAGGATGGTACAGGACCTGGAAACGTTTTGTTCTGTTGTACATAGGATCTCCATAAGTCAGAACCAACTTGATGGCACCTAACACCAATGGGAGTCAACAGTAGATCCAGGATCCAGAGAGATTCCTATCACTGAAGCTCATTCCTATCACTGAAGCTCATTTATTGATTGTTTTAAAGAAAAAGATTCTCTTTAGTGTAATAGAGTCACAGTGACCATAAAATAATAAACAGGTTAAATCAAAACTATTTCTTCTAAGACCCTTTTGTTGGACTTAACTACTAATACATCTAACCTGCTCTGAGCTCTTTTCATACCAAGACTGAATGGACCACGGAAACTCATGACATAGAAAGGATTATAAAGTGCTGAAACAGAAGAAGAGCACAAAGTCCAAGGCACATCTATCAAGTGAAACATGACAATGAAGAGGACCCAGTGCTTTTTTACTACTAATATCTTAGCCTATTACACCCACAGAGGTTTTCAAGACATACCGAGCTTGAAGCTGCCTTGCTATTCAAGTTAGAAGCAGTTTGTAAGAGAGAGGTCCAAACACTTTAAGAAGTATGACTTTCAACAGCAAGGTGATAAAGGTAAAAGGAAGAAATGAATGAGTAGGAGGCACAATCTTTTCAAATTGATGCAAATTTCAGATGAGAAAGAAGAGCCTATAATTAACAATGCTTTAAGAAATGAGAGTGCACACGTATACAACAATATGAAAAAACAAACTAAAACAACCCATGCTCAGTGTTTTGAGCATTTTGCTTGTTTCACCAAACATCAGTGACTCTGTGGATGAACTGTTTCTTCTCTTCTGCTGAGAATGCTTAAACTACAAAAATTCTTAATAATGACCAGAATTACTGGTTATTTCTCTCTCTCTCTCTCTTTCTCTCTCTTTTCTTTTGGTACCACATAGAAGAAAATGGAAATAATTACAAATCCATATGTATTATTATCTTCAAAGGCAATTTCAAAACGTAGAAGAAAGAGAGAAATTTATCTACATTGTGTTCATATTTGTGCATATTATTCTAATTAAAATGCATTGAAACTTACATATGCTATTTTTAGGTAAATAATACAGAGACAACATGGTGAATGGTTTGGAGAAAACACGTAGACGTATCCTCTGGGAAAACTACTGTCACTTGAGAGGTAGAGTATAATAATGAAAGCAATGAGACTATTATAGGCTAAGCTGTGGGTTCTAATATGAGTTCTGCCCTTTCTACTTTACTGACTTTAGGCATGTCGATTAAATCTTGTTTTTAAAATACATTTTACAAAGTGGTGGAGGTAGGGGAATTATCCATGTCAATGTATAAACTGTTAAGCACATTTCCTTTGTGAGGTTCTATTATTATTTTTTTGTCAAACTCTTTGGATAAACTGAACTTCTTATATTCTACTGAACAGAAAATCTATATAAAATGAATCACTAGCATCATCTGTTTTACTATCTTTAAACAAATAGTTAAAATGGTTACAGCACTCTTGTCCCTTACAGATACAACTCCTTTAAAAAAAAGCGGGGGGGGGGGCATAACCTCTTGCTCTTTTCCTGTAGCTCAGTGATAGGGTAGGGGTTATTCTTGGCCCTTCTTGGGATTATTTTTCAAAAGTCATCCAGTGGAAATTGACCAAAGGAAACTTCCCATCTTGCTCCAAGACTTTTCATCAGACAAACAGCAAATGCCACCAGCTCTCTCACACTCACTCACACTTCCTTAACTGGTGCTTACTTGGCCTGTGATCAGGCAGGTTTTACTTTCTGAATCCATCTATGATTCCTTGCTACCTTATTCACTTTACTTTCTGGTGTCATAGAAGATTTTGTTATAGATTCTTTCCACAATCTAGACTATAGATAACAGAGATTTCCCAAGAGCCATTCTATTTTTCTCTTACTGCCATGTGTTCTCCAAATAACAAAATGATTTCACTGCAAATATGGGACTTTCTTTTCATACATGTATATGTGCATATGTATGTGTGTGCATGTAAGAAGTGAATGGTCATATTTCTGAAAAAGCAATTTATGTTAAGAGAAGAAAATTAAATCTGATTAGAGTTTTAAATAGAACTGTAGAGTAAATTCTAATTTAAAAGGCTGCTACTCAGACCTTAGAGTCATGGGAACACATGAAGTTCATGGTGTTTCTGAACATGCTGCTCAGCCTCTCTAATTAATACGACCTGGAAGCTACTGACTCAGTCCTGAAATGGTTACACAAAGTTACAGGAACGTTAATTATTGGCTGCAATCTTCATGACATCCTTGAGAAAATAACAAGGGTAACTACCCTCATTTGAAAAATGAAGACATTTAGTGGTGTATGTAGTGCTCAAGGGTATGGGCGTGCCATTGACACGTTTTTGGGCAGGAATGTGGACCTTCCCATCCTACCCTTTATGAAGGCATCTGAGAGATATATTCCACAGCCAGAGAATGTGAATGGCAATGCCCTAAAACTGAAGTGATCTTACTAACCATCTTAAGGTTAAGGTTTAACTTATTTGACTAGTTAATGGAGATAGGAAAAAAAATTCTAAATTTTTATTTTAACGAATGTTGTTCCTTAAAATAATTAAGTTTGCATGCTTCACATTGCCATGAAAATGCATCTATCCTTTTCTCCTGTTTCATTGGAATCTTCAATGTGGATTAAGATCTATTTTCTGCATTTTACAGATACTGACATTTGGTTCTCTGTGTGCATTCTTCGCATTCAGGAGATGATGTTCATCCTCCTCATACTGAACTTTTTAGCTTTTTTTAAAACATGATAAATTAGGGAACAAAAGGAACTCCCTTTACATGACAGCAGCATTTTGGGGAGGCTGAACATGTACCTGTGACTCAAGGCAGAGTTATTATAAGAAAAATAGAAAAGGAAGGAAGAAGGTTTTAATTTCCCACTGTTGAAGACAGTTTGTCAGGATGAGAGACAGACACACGGAACATGCACAGACTTGTGCTTCTATTCAGGGATGAACCTGGCAAATGTTCCATCCCTGTTGTCTTCAAAGACTTGCCTGGAATACAAAATGACTTGATTTTTCTGAAATGCCATTCAGTTTGAAAGGCCAAGAAAGGTGATAGGTTTTTAATGTGCATTTGGCTGTCTTCAGCTATTCTTCCGTAACCAGAATGGAGATATTCCTGAAAAGCTGTCTAAAGAGAGAGAGAGAGAGAGAGAGAGAGAGAGAGAAATCTGTTTAAAATTCCCTTATGTTTTTCTTTGGCACACATTATATAATTGAAGGTACCTTCAAAACAGAAACAGGCTGTTGCTTCATGAAAAAAGAAAAGCGTGAAATACAGAGAAGTACAGAGAAAAAAATCACTGCCACTTATTGGGGAAGAGGGATGTGAGGAGGTATGGAACACAAGTAAGGAATGCATCACTTTTCACTCCCAATAGTTCCTGCTGCCTGCACCACCTTCAGGAAACTAATTCTTCCTTTCTGCAGTCAAAGACATCTTTTTAAATTAATGGGATTTTGTTTCTATGCTGGAAATCCTATGGAGACTCCTCTATAGTAGCTAATTCAAACTCAGTCTTACTATGTTTCCATCTCTTTTCCCACCTTGATTGTCAGATCACCTTACCCCAATAAGTCTCACTTAGAAAATAAAAATAATAATTCTATGGGGGCTGCATACAAGTATTCTTTCTTACCTGGATTGTTCTATCCATTCTTTCAAAGTTCTATGCATTTTTCAAGGTCTAACTCAGCTCCTACATGTCACAAAAAGAAAGAAAGGTTCTCTAATTTTCTTGCAGGACATAAATATGCTTCTCCAATCTGGGACAATTTCATTGTTGTGTGACCTGTGCTGTCACACAGAGCCCCAGGCAAAGAAGGACCACTTGCTGGTTTAATGCTCTGATGCTGCCATCTTGAAATTTGAACAGGGGCCTTGCAAAAGGGTTTGCAAATTACTATCCAGTCCTGCTTCCAGTATTTGTAAAGTTAGCAATTTTATATCTCTGGTCCAGAAATTATTGCAGTTGTTTTGAAAATATTTTTGAAGATACTTCCACTAGAGAGGGAGTTCTGGGAAGTCAAAGACCTCCTTTGGTCATGAATATCACAAGTAAGTGAAGTAGACTTTGCATATAGTAAAGATATTAAGTGGAATTGATAACAAGGCAAGAATACTGCTCAGAGTTCTTCAGGATAGAACTGAATAAAATTAACCTCTGCCTACAACAAAGGTAAGAGTTCAAATTTTTGCATACTTAATATACCACGATCCCTGTGCTTTGTAATGCACATGTAACTCTAACTTTATCCTCAAAACTGGAGGAATAGGTACTATAATGAATTCATTTTCACATGAGGAAACTAAGACAGGTGTCCTTGTTCCCACAGTAAATGGCAAACTAGGAGTTATTGTTAGATATGCCTCATACTTAACTCAGAGAATAGCAAACTTTCCAACCAATAAAAACCATATTTTGGAAGAACCACACAGAGAAAGAGAGAAGATAATCCACATTTTATTCTACATTCACCTAGCACTGCTCTAGGTGCTTTGGATGCTAATTAATTTAACCTTCACAGTACTAAATGACAGGAATCCTTATTCCTATTTGCAGATAGATAAACTGAAGCTTACTTGTTCAAGACAGGACAGTAAATTTGTTTATCTATTTCCAAAGCTTAAGTTCTTTTCATCACACCATAGGAAGAATCACTTGATCTTAAAATTGCTTCAGATTTTTTAGCATATGGATCTTTAGCTTCATGAATTACTGAGAAATGTGACAGTCTATGAGTGTTAATCCCCAATGACAAATAATAAAAGTAGTGCCTAAGACATTTGACTGCTAACCAGAAGGCTGGTGGTTCAAATCCACCAGCTACTCCTTGGAAGAAAGATTGGGCAATCTACTTCCATAGTGATATCGCCTCAGAAACCCAAGGAGGGATCACTACGAGTCAGATCTGACCTGGTAGCAGTGAGTTTGGTTTTCGGTTTCATTATAAATTCCTTAATGGCAAAATTTGTATTAATAAACTCCGTATGATTAAGAATATCTCCTGCTAACTCTCCACAAAAAGCTGACCATTTGGACAATTTCTCTTCCACTTTTACATTCTTCCTTCATAGCTGATATTTAAATTGAAGTCATACTGGGAATTAGATTGTGACAAAAATAAGGTGATTCAATCACATTAGAAGAAAGGTTAATAGACAACTTGGCTAACCCCAGCTTTTGCACCAGGTTTATTATCATCCCTGACATAGAAATTTTTGATCACTTTCAAATATCAGAGCATAACACACACTCTACAGGGAACCCATAAAAGAAAGCCAGTTAGGAAAAACCAAAATTTTTAACATGTGTAGAAAACCTCAAATTAAACCTGGTACTTGGTATTGACTCAGCATAACAGTTTCTCCCAACATCCTGGCTAAAGTTTAATATTCTGCCCATTCCCTGGAGTGAGACCTTTACACCTGTGGTATCCCTTGCTGGCAGTACAGAATTGAACAGGTGCTGACTGCAGGAGAAGTTTACAATTAGTTTCTTCACATGTGCAAACAATGCTTAAAAAAAAAAAATAGTCTCATAAATAACTTAATTTTTTTTTAAAGCAGAACAATGAGATTTATAAGGATTCTCTTTGCCTATTAATTGATCTCGTGTTTGATGACAAGTTCCTTTTAGAAGGATTTTTTGTTGTTGTTGTTATGTCCCCAGCTTGGTCTTCAGTCCTTTTGCAGACTTGTTATCACCCTTTGCCTCACCTCTTCTGTTTCTGCACAATGCTGTATTAGTTGTTTTACTGTATGCTATCTGCTTGATCTGTTTCCTCCACTCCCAGGCTGAAGGCATGATAGATTTCTTTCCATATGTAAGAAGATGGAGGTATGAGAGGTGATATCAGGAGGGATAATGTTGCAGGAGTGGGTTGGAGACGTTGGTCAACCAGTGACAGGCCCAGGTCCTTTCTGGAGAACCAAGAAATAATGCCATTGCCCAGGTGCCAAGGGAAAGGACATCCTGCTACTACAGGGAATGATCCACAATTTTGAGTCATTATTTCACCATGTGGTTATTGGCAAGAATTTACCTTTTAGATGGATAAGATTCCAGTCATATTTCCACAGTATCTTAGGAATCACCCTTATTGAATGAATGAGAAAGCTGAATTAATTCCATAGATAAATGATGAGTTGTGTAGATAGCACTGAGAAATAATCTTCTATCACAAAGAAGACACTCTACAAAGCCCAATAAAGTAAACAGAGCTGATGATTTCTAATTGCAAACTATGTGCCTGGAATCATGGTAGATACTTTACATACATTATTTAAATATGAAAACAATTTTACAAAATATCATATTGTTGGCAGCTTAATCTCATCATTGGCACCTGTGGTTCATGATGATATTAGGAACCAAAGGTAGAAATGGGGAGTGAGTAGGGGGTCTGAGGGCTTTGGTTTTTATCCCAAGCTACTCTAAATAATTAAATAATGACATTGTGCTTATTAGACAAATTTAGCATCAAGTCAAATCCCTAAGACCCCGTGTCTATCAGCCTGCCATCTCTAAGACACTTATAAGTACAAACCTGACTGTTGATTCTCAGCAGTACGGAAAAGTGACAGTGTGTCTAGTTGGTGTTACTTTCTAGTTTGAACTAGGCTTAGACAATAAAGAGATGAATTCAGTTTCTCAGTTTAGGGGCAGAAGTTCCCAAGGGGAAAAAAAAAAAAAATGGCACGATGGCTTCAAATGTCTGTAAGAGTTCATCAAAGTCTACACACAGAGAGTGAAGAAGGTACACGAGCCACAGAGCATGAACAATCAGAACAATCAGGTTTAAACAGGGATACATGGTGAATGTATTTATTGGAAGAATATGGAGTACTCGGATTTTGAAATGTAGGTATAATCATAAGCTTATTATCAGCATTAGGCATCAGCAGGATTAGAATGACTGCAGCATAGGAAGCAACCATGGGAGTGGATTTAACAGCAGCAACTGAACACAAAGCCCTGAAAATGAGGCTAAAAAGCTTTTCAGGATTGATTCAGCAAAAAGATGCAGGTGGTTGGAGTGTGTCTGTAAGTGGGTTTGCATGAAAGTTAATAAAATTGTATGTTCATGTCTGAGAGCTTTGCATTTTGTCGGAGAGGTTCTGGCCAACATCTCATTAGGAAAAGTATGTTGGAGCAAGGCAAGAATAGGAGGTGGAACAGTTTATGTTTATTCTTGTGCACTTAATGCATGAATTGTTTAATTAAAACTCAATTTCTTTCTATTCCTTTTATAAAACTTAAGGGCCACTTACATACTATGGGCCATATAGGTGCTCAAGTGTGCATGATTCATAGGTGTTTAAATCTACATCTATGAGTGAAAACATTTAATTAACTTCTAAATATTTACATCATATAATTATTTATCAGTACAGAGTAGGTGTGAAATGAGAATTATATCTGTAGATGTTTGTGGTAGACAAAATAATGGCCTGCAAAAATATCCATGCTCTATTCCCTGGTAGCAGACAGAATTAGGTTGATAATCTGCAGATTTTAAAATAGGGCAAATTTACAGGGTTGAAGTCCCCAGGTAGAACAAATGGTTTGTGCTTGACTACCAGGAGACTTGACTACCAGGTGCAGTGGTAAAGTACTCAGCTGCTAACTGAAAAGTCAATGTTTCAAATGCACTGGCCAGTTCACAGAAGAGAGTTGTGGCATTGTGCGTCCATAAAGATTAAAAAAAGAAAAAAAAAACAACCAAAAACAAACTCACTGCTGTTGAGTCATTTCCGACTCATGGCGACCCCTCTTTGGGTTTCTGAGGCAGTATCTCTACTACGGAAGTAGACTGCTCCATCTTCCTTCCAAGGAGTGGTTGGTGGATTTGACCTGCCAGCCTTCTGGTTAGCAGTCAAAGGCCTTAGGCACTATGCCTCAGATCTCCCTTCCATAAAAATTAAAAATAAAAAAGATAAAGATTAAAGCCTTGGAAACTTTTGGGCACAGTTCTACTCTGTTCTATAGGACCTACGATGAGTAGGAATGGATTAGAGAGCAATGACTTTTTCCAATCTAATGGATGGTGGTTTGAACCCACCTAGTGGGAACAAGTAAAGCAGGACAGGACGTGGCAGCAGATGGTTTTTTGGAGAGCTGGAACAGGAGACGAACTTGTCTATCAGTTTGTCATCCTGTGGTAGCTTGTGTGTTGCTGTGAGACTGGACGCTATGCCACTGGTGTTTTAAATGCCAATAGGGTTACCCATGGTAGACAGGTTTCAGCATAGCTTCCAGACTAAGGTAGATTCAGAAGAAGGAAGAGGTCATTCACTTCTCAAAGAATTGGCCAGTGAAAACCTTAGGAATAGCGGTGAAACACTTTCTGATATATTACTGGAAAACTTTATGATTAGCCATGAAACATTATCTGATATAGTGTCAGAAGATGAGCCCCTCAGGTCAGAAGGCAATCAAAATATGACTAGGAAAGAGCAACTTCCTCAGAATAAAGCAGACCTTAGTGATGTGGTTAGAATAAAGCTTTCGAGACCTTCATTTGCTAATGTGGCATGACTCAAAATGAGAAGAAACACCCACAAATATCCATTAATAATTGGAACATGGAATGTACGAAGTATAAATCTAGGAAACCTGGATGTTGTCAAAAATGAAATGGAATGCATAAAGATCATCAGCATAAGTGAGCTGAAATGGATCGGTTTTGGCCATTTTGAATCAGACAACCATATGATCTACTATGCTGGGAATGACAAATTGAAGAGGAATGGTGTGGCATTCATCATCACAAAGAATGCTTCAAGATCTGTCCTTAAGTACAATGCTATCAGTGATAGGATAATATCCATACACCTACAAGGAAGACCAGTTAATACTACTATTATTCAAATTTATGCACCAACCACCAAAACCAAAGATGAGGAAATTGAAGATTTCTACCAACTTCAGCAGTATGAAATTGACCACACATGCAGTGAAGATGAGATAATTATCACTGGTGATTGGAATGCAAAAGTTGGAAACAAAGAAGTGTTACCGGTAGTTGGAAAATATAGCCTTGATGATAGAACTTTGCAAGGCCAATGACTTATTCATTGAAAATGCCTTTTTTCAACAAAACAAACAACAGCTATATCTGTGGACTTTGCCAGATGGAGTGTGCAGGAATCAGATTGACTACATCTGTGGCAAGAGACAATGGAAAAGCTCAATATCTTCAGCCAAAACATGTCCAGGATCTTATTGTAGAACAGACCATCAACTGCTCATATGCAAGTTCTACTTGAAGTTGAAGACAATTAAAACAAGTCCACAAGAGCCAAAATATGACCTTGAATATGTATCTCCTGAATTTAGAAGCCATTTAAAGACTAGATTTGATGCATTGAACACCAATGACTGAAAATCAGAAGAATTGTAGGATGACATCAAGAACATGATCCATAAAGAAAGCAAAAGGTCATTAAAAAGACAGCAAAGGAAGAAGAGACCAAAATGGATGTCAGAAGAGACTCTGAAACCTGCCCTGGAATGGAGAGTAGGTAAAGCAAATGGAAGAATCAACAGGATAAAGGTGCTGAACAAAAGATTTCAAAGAGCAGCTCAAGAAGACAGAGTCGATTATTATAATGAAATGTGCAAAGAGTAAGAGTTAGAAAACCAAAATGGAAGAACATGCTCAGCATTTCTCAAGCTGAAAGAACTGAGGAAAAAATTTAAGCCTCACATTGCAATATTGAAAGATTCCATGGGTAACATGTTGAATGATGCAGGAAACACTAAAACAAGATAGATGGAATACACAGAATCACTATACCAAAAAAGAATTGGTAGATGATCATCTATTTCAGGAGGTGGCATATGATGAAGAACCAAAGGTATTCAAGGAAGAAGTTGAAGCTGCACTGAAGGAATTGGTGAAAAACAAGTCTCCAGGAATTGATGGAGTACCCATTGAGATGTTTCAACAAATGGATGCTGCTCTGGAGGCACTCACTCAGCTATGCCATGAAATTTGGAAAACAGCTACCCTGCCAACTGACTGGAAGAGATCCAAATTTGTACCCATTCCAAAGAAAAGTGATCCCACAGAATGTGGAAATTATTGAACAATATCATTGATATCACATGCAAGTAAAATCTTACTGAAGATAATTAAAAAAAAAATAGTTGCAGCAGTATATTGACAGAGAACTTCCAGAAATGCAAGCTGAATTTAGAAGGGGACATGAAGCAAGGGATATCATAGCTGATGTGAGATGGATCTTGGCTCAAAGCAAAGAATACCAGAAAGATGTTTACTTCTGTTTTATTGAGTATGCAAAGGCATTTGATTGTGTGGATCATGACAAATTGTGGATAACATTGAGAAGAATGGGAATTCCAGAACACCTAATTGTGCTTATGAGAAACCTGTACATAGAGTAGGAGGCTGTCATTCAAACAGAACAAGGGGATACTGCATGGTTTAAACTCAGGAAGGGAGTGTGTCAGGGCTATATACTTTCACCATATTTATTCAATGTGTATGCTGAGCAAATAATCCGAGAAACTGGACTATATGAAGAACAATGTGGCATCAAGATTGGAGGAAGGCTCATTAACAACCTGTGATATGCAGATTACACAACTTTGCTTACTGAAAGTGAGAATGTCTTGAAGCATTTACTGATAAAGATTAAAGATTACAGTGTACAGTCTGGATTATATCTCAAAATAAAGAAAGCAAAAATCCTCACAACTGGACCGATAAGCAGCATCACAGGAGATGGAAAAAAAGATTGAAGTCATCAAAAACTTCATATTACTTGGTTTACAATCAACACCAGTGGAAGCAGCAGACAAGACATCAGAAGACTTATTGCAGTGGGTAAATCTGTTGCAAAAGAGCTCTTTCAAGTGTTAAAGGGCAAAGACACCACCTTAAAGTCTAAGATGTGCCTAACTCAACCATGGTGTTTTTAATCACCTCCTATGCATGTGAGAGGAGCTCTGGTAGCATAGTGCATAAGACATTTGACTGCTAACCAGAAGGCTGGCAGTTCAAACCCACCAGCCACTCCTCAGAAGGAAGGTTGTGCAATCTACTTCCATAGTGATACTGCCTCAGACACCCAAGGAGGGTTGCTATGAGTTGGGCTCGATTCAGTGGCAGTGAAGGCTTTTTTTTTTTTTTTAATGCATGTGAGAGCAGGACAATGAATAAGGTAGACTGAAGAAGACTTGATGCTTTTGAGTTGTGGTGTTAGTGAAGAATGCTGAAAGTACCATGGACTGCTAAAAGAACTAACAGATCTGTCCTGGAACAAGTGCAGCCAGAATGCTCCTTGGAAGTGAAGATGGCCAGACTTCCTTTCACCTACTTTAGTCATGTTGCAAGAAGGGACCATTCCCTGGAGAAGGATGTTATGCTTCATAAAGTGGAAGGTCAATGAAACAGAGGAAGGCCCTCAACAGGATGGATTCACATGGTGGCTGCAGTTTTGGGCTCAATTATAGCAAGGATTGTGAGCCTGGCACAGGACCAGGCAGTATTATGTACTGTTGTACATAGGGTCACTACGGTTCACAGACAACTCGATGGTACATAACAACAACAGTGGTGATGTGCAAGAAAGATCTGCTTCCATAAAATACCAGCAAAGAAAACTATCACAGTATACTACTCTGTAAAAGATGGTGTTATCATGAGTTAGAGTTGACTTGTCAGCTAAAGGTTTTTTTATGTTTGTTTGTTTAATGTTTTTCCTTCTTTCTTTCTTAAATTCTGGATTATCTGGGGATATCTGCAATCAACAAGATCCTTAACTGTGGAAAAGGGAGGCAGAAGATCATGTCAGACTGATGCAGTATGAGAAAAAGTCAACTGGCCATTGCTGATTTAGAAGATGGGTGGTGGCCTTACACCAAGGAGTGAGGGCAGCGTTTAGAAACTGGAAGAGTCTAGAAAATGAGTTCTCCCCAGAACTTCCAGAAGGAACACAACACTGTGACACCTTGATTTTAGCCCTTGAGATTTATTTCATACTTTTGACCTCTAAAACTATAAGATAATAAATTTCTCTTATTTAAGGAATTAAGTTTATGGTAATTTGTTGTAACAATAGGAAACTAATACAATGTTATGTTGTTGTTGTTATGTGCCATTGAGGTGGACCTGACTCATAGTGACCCCTCCTTGGGTTTCCAAGGCGAGATCACTACAGAAGTAGATTGCCCAACCTTCTTTCCGAGGAGTGGCTGGTGGGTTTGAACCGCCAGCCTTCTGGTTAGCAGTCAAGTGCCTTTAGGCACTATGCTACCAATGTTATACGCATCTTAAAATTTTATGTAAACATAAATGACTCAAAAAGTGAGAATTCAGGAGACACTTTAGCTCACAGTCTGAGAAGTTCCATCTTATTAGATCATATGAACAGTACTTTCTACTCCATCCAACATCATAATAAATAATACTTACGTTATCTTGTGTGTACTCCTTGAAGCCTTGCAAAGCTGTGCACCGTACAATATATTTCCTTAACAGCAACATTCAGAGCAATTGTTTTCATTTAAATGCCACTTTATAAAACTGTTTTGTTCTTTTTTCTTTTTTTAATGCATTTTAATTAAAGGTAAGAGGAGAATAAAAGCAAGATGGGGAACTAAAGCAGCTGTAACATGTGGGTGTAAGATATTGCAGGCTGAAGCATTCTGCTCAGTTTGAAGCTAGGAAAACAATGATTATAATATTTTCTAAATGAGATTTTACGTAAATCTTAGCTTTGTACATGAGACTGAATGTAAGTCAAAGAACATGCTGATGCTTCATGAGCACACACCACTTTTTCTTGATGTTTAGTTAATTTTAATAATCTAAATCTAAGTTGTAAAAGGGAGACAAACTTGTCAGTTTGTTTGTCCTACCTTGGTGATGTGTTGATGTGAGTTTTGAGGCTGAGCCACTGATGTTTCAAACCCAGTGGGATGCACATAGTACACAGGTATCAGCTCAGCTTACAGACTGAGACAGACTAGGAAGAAGGAAGAGGCTGTCCACTTCTCAAATAATTGGCCAGGGAAAACCTTATGAATAGCAAAGAAACACTG
>NW_006921802.1:3614500-3625520 GCF_000298275.1 Orycteropus afer afer
AATCACTGGTAGTTGGAAAATTTGGCCTTGGTGACAGAAATAATGCTGGAAATTGCATGGTAGAATTTTGCAAGACCAATGACTTATTCATTGCAAACACCTTTTTTCAAAAACACAAATGGTGGGTCTACGCGTAAACTTTACCAGATGGAACACACAGGAATCAGATTGACTACATCTGTGGCAAGAGGTGGTGGAAAAGCTCAACATCTTCAGCCAAAACTAGGCCAGGAGCTGATTGTGGAACAGACCATCACCTGCTCATATGCAAGTTCAACTTGAAGTTAAAGACAATTCAAACAAGTCCAAGAGAGCCAAAATATGATCTTGAATACATTCCTCCTGAATTTAGAGATCATCTAAAGAATATATTTGATGCATTGAACACCAATGACTGAAAACCAGAAATTGTGGGAGGATATCAAAAACATTATCCATGAAGAAAGCAAGAGATCACTAAAACAATGAGAAAAGAAGAGAAGACCAAAATGGATGACAGAAGAGACTCTGAAACTTGCCCTTAAGGGGAGAGTAGATAAAGCAAATGGAAGAAATGACAAGATAAAAGAGCTCAACAAAATATTTCAAAGAGCAGTTCAAGCACACAAAAATAATTACTATAATGAAATGTGCAAAGACCTGGAATTTGAAAACCAAAAGGGAAGAACACATTCGGCATTTCTCAAGGTGAAAGAATTGAAAATAAATAAATAAATAAATAAGCCTCGAGTTGCCATATTGAGAGATTCTATGGGCAAAATATTGAATGATGCAGAAAACATCAAGAGAAGATGGCAGGAATACACAGAGTCACTGTACCAAAAAGAACTGGTCGATCTTCATCCATTTCAGGAAGTGGCATATGATCAAGAACCAATGGTAATGAAGGAGGAAGTCAAAGCTGCAATGAAAGAACTGGTGAAGAACAAGGCTCCGGGAATTGATGGAACACCAATTGAGATATTTCAGCAAATATGCCTCCCTTTGGAGACACTCACTCGATTATGCCAAGAGATTTGGAAGACAGCTACCTGGCCAACTGTCTGGAAGAGATCTATATTTGTACCCATTCCAAAGAAAGGTGATCCCACAGAATGTGGAAATTATAGAATGATATCATTAATATCGCACACCAGTAAATCTTACTGAAGATAATTCAAAAATGGTTGCAGCAGTATATTGACAGAGAACTTCCAGAGGTGCAAGTTGGATTCTGGAGAAAATGTGGAACAAGGGATATCATAGCTGTTGTCAGATGGATCTTGGATCAAGGCAAAGAATACCAGAAAGATGTCTACTTGTGTTTTATTGACTATGCAAAGGCATTTGATTGTGTGGATCATGACAAATTATGGATAACATTGAGAAGAATGGGAATTTCCGAACACTTGGTTTTACTCATGAGGAACCTGTACCTTGACCAGGAGGCTGTTATTCGCATGGAACAAGGGAACACTACAGGTTTAAAATCAAGAATGGAGTGCATCAGGGTTGTATCCTTTCCCCACACTTATTCAATCTATATGCTGAGCAAATAATCTGAGAAACTGGACTATATGAAGAAAAACACAGCATCAGGATTGGAGGAAGATTCATAAACAACCTGAGATATGCAGACGATACAACTTTGCTTGCTGAAAGTGAGGATGACTTGAGGCACTTACTGATGAAGGTTGAAGAATACAATCTGTAGTATGGATTATGTCTCAAAATAAAGAAAACAAAAATCCTCACAACTGGACCAATGAGCAACATCACAATAAATGGAGAGAAGATTGAGATTGTCAAAGAATTCACATTGCTTGGTTCTACAATCAATGCCAATGCAAGCAGCAGTCAAGACATTAGACGATGTGTAGCACTGGGAAGGAACTGTTTCAAATGTTGAGGAGCAAGGATATCTCCTTGAGGACTAAGGTGTGCCTGACACAAGCCAAGATATTTCCAGTCGTCTCATGTGCATTTGAGAGCTGGACAATGAATAAGGAAGACCGAAGAAAAGTTGATGGTTTTGAGTTGTGGTGCTGGCCAAGAATGCTGAAAGTACCATGGCCTGCTAAAAGAACTAACAGATCTGTCCTGGAGGAAGTTCACTGGAAATGCTCCTTGGAAGCGAGAATGGCCAGACTTCATCTCACCTATTTTGGTCATGTTGTCAGAAGGGACCATTCCCTGGAGAAGGATGTCATGCTTGGTAGGGTGGAGGGTTGACAAAAGAGGGGAAGGTCTTCAACGAGATGGATTGATGTGGTGGCTGCAATGGTGGGCTCAAATATAGCAGGGATCATGGAGCTGGCGCCGGATCGGGCAGTATTTTGTTCTGCTGTGCATGGGGTCACTATGAGTTGGCACCTAACAACAACAAGAATGAGTTGTAAAGCTCATTCAACAGAGAGCCTGATCTTATGTTTTTTTTTTTTTTTTTTAATATATATAAATAATTGCACAAATAATTGTTGGATAGATGCTTACAATTATAGATTACAGTGTCAATTTTGAACACAATATTTCACTTCACAGAATTACTTGCTTTCCTCAAAGCAATGAGAGAAGTTGCAAAATCAAATAGCAATGTGAGAATTTAACACTGTGCAGAAGACAGTCAATTTTGCATGAGGAAGTTATCACATTTGTGGCTTTTCTGGAAAAACAATAATACTAGCTTCCTTTGTGGAGTCTCTTCCATATTTAGACCAGCTGGAATTTGCTCAAAGAAAGCAAACTTATTTTAACATTAGTATAAGCAAAACAAGTCTACTTCAAAAACATCCTCTGGTAAAGGGTCTCTGAGTCACCCACAGCTTTAGGTATTTGTTGGTATCTTTAGTTATCATGGGTGATCATGAACACTGTTAGAACATTACCAGTGAAATGTAGAAGTTAATAGCAAAGCTAGAATCAACAGCATCTTGCTTTCTACGTCATTAAGCAAACAGAGAAGAATATTTGTGGGAATTGCAGTAACTGCTGTTGTGTATTATTACCATTCATTATTAATAGTAATCATTTTCCTGTCATAGAACTAGTAGCTGGCCTTGTATTTTAAAGTATAATAAGTCCCATTGCTCCCTCTTCATCCCAGATACAATTCTACTATCTCCCGATGTTCCTTCCCTCTTTCCGCAGTGAATTGTATTTAAGGCTTCTAATATGCTTAATGAAATTAATATCTTATTGAGTAGAGTTGAGGGAGCTATTTCTTTATGCAATAAATATGCACACATACAAAGGTGAAGCAAATATATCTACTTCAGCTTAATTACTTTATATTCAAAATGGAAAATAACATATGGACTTAATATTAAGAGTAAAAATCATCTAAATGAGAGAACTTTGAATTTTAATCTTGCTTCACTACTAACTAGTTGTATAGTCTACAGTAAGTTATTGAATATATTTGAACCTCACTTTTCACCTTTTTCATAGATCAAAAAAGTCAAAATAATCACCTACCTCATTTCTTCTATGACATAAACTGCTCTAACTACTTATGCCCCCCACCACCCACCAAATATTCAGCCCTAACACTATTCTTCTTTCCCAGTAGAACTCTGGTTTGGTCCAGGTACTTGGATCTTAGGGAAAGTGGAACCACACCTGTTGTAGGGATATGTTCCACAAGTAGATATGACTCTCACTTGGCAGTGTAATACATGAGGAAGACTTCTAGGGGCTTCTGGGAAGTTTTGCTTCCTTGAGGAGAGAGAAATGAACAAGGAGATACTTTGTCTTCCATGCTGTTGTCAGCTTCCTGTCTATGGACATGACTGCATGAGAACATGATGTCTGGGATTGCATCATCAGAGTAGTGATTATGAAGGGAAGGCCAGGAGAAATGGCATCGGCCCCTTAAAAGATCACTAATTTTCGTGTGTATGAAGGATGGAGGTAGGAAATACTCTTCTTTAGTACTGTTAGCAAGATATTATGGTATTTTCACCTGAAACTTGCATCTAGTAGGGACTCTGGGATTGTTAATTACGTTTAAGTCCCTTCATGGTCCAAATAATTTGCACTCAAGTACTAACCTAATTGAACAAATATGTGATCAAGATGTATTGGCAATTACCGGTGATTGGAATGAGAAAATGGGAAACAAAGAAGCAGCATCAGTAGTTTGGACAACATGACTTGATGATAGAGAGGACACCAGAGATTACATGATAGAGTTTTGCAATACCAACGACTTATTCATTGCACATACTTTTTTTTTTTTTTTCAAGAACAGTGACTATATATGTGGACTTTGCCACATGAAATACAAAGGAATCAAATTGACCACATCAGTGGTAAAAAGAAAATGGAGAAGCTCCATGTCATCAGTCACAGCAAGGCCAGGGGTGGACTGTGGAACAGACCATTAATTGTTCATATGAAAGTTTAAGTTGAAGCTGAATAAAATTAGAATAAGTCCAAGAGAGTCATAGTATAATTTTGAGTATATTCAACTGAAATTTAGAGACCATTTCAATAATAGAGTTGATGTGTTGAACACCAATAACCAAAGACCAAACAAATTGTAGGATGACATCAAGGACATCATATATGAAGGAAGTAAAAGGTTATCAAAAAGACAAGAAAGGAAGAAAAGACCAAAAATGGATGTCAAAAGACACTCTGAAACTTGCCTTTGAATGAAGAGTAGCTAAAGTGCAGGGAAGAAATAATGAAGTAAGAGCTGAACAGATTCAAAGAGTGGTTTAAGAAGACAAAGTAAATTATTATGATGAAATGTACAAAGATGTGGAGTTGAAAAACAAAAGGGAAAAACACGCTCGACATTTCTCAAACTGAAAAAAGTGAAGAAAAAAGTCAAGCATTGAGTTGCAATATTGGATTCTATGGGCAAAATACTGAGTGATGCAGAAAACATCAAAAGAAGATGGAAGGAATACAGAGTCACTGTATCAAAAAGAATTGGTTGATGTTCTACCATTTTAGAAGGTAGGATATGATCAATAACTGATGATAATGAAGGAAGAAATCTAAGTGTCACTGAAGGTACTGGTAAAAAAAAACAAGGCTCCAGGAACTGAGGAATACTTATTGAGATTTTTTTTCAACAAATGGATGCAAAGCTGCAAGTATTTACTATTTATTGTAAGAATATGGAGAACTTTTACCTGGCCAACTGACTGTGCCCATACCTGTGCCCATTCTAAACAAAGGTGATCCAACACAATGTGGATATTATCAAATAACATCACACACAAGTAAAATTTTGCAGCAATACATAGATAGGGACCTGCCAGAAATTCAACTTGGATTCAGAAGAGGGCAGGGAATGAGGAATATTGCTGAGGTCAATGAATCTTGGCTGAAAGCAGAGAATACTAGAAAGATGTTTACTCATGTTTTATTGAGTTTGTAAAGGTATTTGACTATGTGGATCATAACAAATTGCAAATAACATTGTGAAGAATGGGAATTCCAGAACACTTAATTGTGCTCATGAGGAACCTGCACATAGAAAAAGAAAAACTCAAACAGAACAAGGGGGGAGGAGTATCGTAGGGCTTAAAATCAGGAAATAGTGAATCAGGGATGTATCATTTCACTATACTTATTAAAAATGCATGCTGATCAGGGAGGGACCACTGCAAAAAAAAAAAAAATGTGTGATAAGCAAATACTCTGAGAAGCTGAACTATATGAGGAGGAATGCGGCATCAGGATTGGAAGAAGGCTCATTAACAACCTGCAATATGCAGATGACACATCCTTGCTTACTGAAAGTGAAGATGACTTGAAGCACTTACTAATGAAGATCAAAGAGTACAGTCTGCACTATAGATTACACTTCAACATAAAGAAAATGAAAATCCTCACAATTGGACCAATAAGCAGTATCATGAAATGGAGAAAAGATTGAAGTTATCAGGGATTTCCTTTTACCTGGATCCACAGTCAACACCCACGGAAGCAGCAGTCAGGAAATCAGTCATCGTATTGCCCTGTGCAAATCTGTTGCTAAAAGACCTCTTTAAAGTATTGAAGAGCAAAGATGTCACTTTGAAGACTAAGGTTTGCCTAGCCAAAGCCAGGATATTTCAATCACCTCATATGCATGTGAAAGCTGGACAATGAATAAGAAAGACACAGAAGAACAGACACCTTTGCTTTGCAGTGTTGGGGAAGAATATTGGGTATACCATGGACTGCCAGAAAAGGCACACATCTGTCTTGGAAGAAGTATAGCTGGAATGCTCCTTAAAAGTGAGAATTGGTCTCTTGTACTTTGGTCTCATGTTATCAGGGGAGACCAATGCCCAGAGAAGAATATCATACTCGGTAAAGTAGAGGGCAAGCGAGAAAGGGGAAGATCCTCAATAAGGTGGAATGACACAGTGGCTGCAACAATGGGCTCAAGCATAGAAATGATTATGAGGATGGTTCAGAACCAGGTAGTGTTTTGTCCGATTGATGACACATAGCATCAACAGCACTAACATAAAGGTTAGCTGTTGAAACCCATCCTGCAGCACATGGGAAGAAAGGCTTGGACATCTGCTACTGGAAAGATTAAAGCTGAGAAAACTCTATGAAATAATTCTTTTCCGTAACACGTGGAGCTGCCATGAGATGAAATCAGCTCACTGGCTATAGGTAGTTACTGTTTTTAACACAGTGTAAAGTTAAAAAAAAAAAAAAAAGCTTGGATGGCACAGTACTTAAAACGATCTTCTGCTAGCCAAAAGGTTGGCAGTTCAGACCTGCTAGTCACCCCACGGGAGAAAAATGTGACAATCTGCTTCTGCAAATATTTACAGCCTTTAAACTCTGTTGGGCATTTCTACTCTGTCCTACAGGGTTACTATGAGTCAGAATAAATTCAACTGCATTGGGGTTATAAAGTAAAATGTGTGTCACAAGACAATTTGATAAGATGTTTTGGCAGTTCTCAAACAAGAGAGAGAGATCCAACTGAGAAAATCATGGAAGATTTCATACAGGAGGGATTAATCTCACTGGATTTTGACAGACTTTCAGTCTTTGAGATGCACAGGTTGGAAAGAACATGCAGCAGAATTCCATTTTGAGGGAACATATCTTCCCCCAGAGGTGTAGTAATATTTCAAGTCTCCATGTAAGTAGGAGAGAACAAATGAAATATAAAAGTTTTGGGGTCCTCTTCCAGAAGGGAAGACTTCTCTTTCTCACAAAAGGTTCTCACTGTATTTTCAATTAATTATTCAGGAAGTTAGAGCAAATGCAATATAGGTTTAGTTTGGGTTTATTTCAAAGTATATTTTGATTACTGACTCGAATGATTTTGCAACACATAGCCTTGCTACTCCTTGAATTATTTTCTGATTACATTATTTTAAAGGGAAAAAAAATCATTTCTTTGGTTTGGAAATTGATAAAACATACATATTAACCACAGTTTATTTTTTTGTCCAATGAAGTATTACAACTTATCAATGTGCACATGCAGTTCAAGAAAATCAATGATTCTAAGGTCTGACACTACTTGATTTCAACACCACGACTAAGCCCCTCAGAATGTAGATATAACAGGGGCAAATACGGAAATCTTACAAGTAGAGTATCAGTGGAGTGTGTGCAGCACCCCATCTTTCATTCTTACACATTAGATGTGCATCAATGGTCTCTGTGCACCAGGGCAGAGGCTTCTGCACAAGATGTCCCTCATGGACTCATAAGCTACTTTCACAACCCAGGGCACTCCAGTGTGTGGATGAGACTCTCCCACAACAGTTTACATATTCATGTTGTTGTTAGGTGCTGTCAGGTTGGCTCCAACTCACAGCAACCCTATGGACAACAGAACAAAACACTGTCCAGTCCTGTGCCATCCTCATAATCCCTGCTATGCCTGAGCCCATCATTGCAGCCACTGTGTCAATCCATCTTCCTGAGAGTCTTCCCCTTCTCCACTGACCCTCTACTTTATCAAGCGTGATATCCTTCCCCAGGGACCAGTCCCTTCTGACAACCTGACCAAAGTGGGTGAGATGAAGTCTGGCCATTCTCTCTTCCAAGGAGCATTCCAGATGAAATTCTTCCAGGGTAGATTTATTTGTTCTTCTGGCAGTCCATGATGTTTTCAGTATTCTTTGCCAACACCACAATTCAAAGTTATCAACTTCTGTCTTCCTTATCTTCCTTATTCATTATCCAGCTTTCATGTGCATTATAGGCTACCCTAAATTGGCAGGGACACATCTTGTTTCACTAAATAATAAAAACTATATCAAAGGACCTCTAGGCCCCAGGAGTAATACTAGGGAATATGACATCACAGTAGCTGTGGATTCTCTGTTGCATATTTAATTGTGCCCCACCTCAAAAACAAGTATGTATGTATGTGTGTGTGTGGTGTGTGTGTGTGTGTGTGTATGTTGAATTTTTGGATCTTCTACCTGTGGATGCTAATTCAATCATATGGAAGCAGGGTTGGTCGTAAATCGAATCACTTCTGAGTTATAAAAAGAGCAGATTAGGCACAGAGGCACTCACATATGGGGGTAATAGATGCCATGTGAAGATCTCTTACAAGCCAAGGAACCAGTAATTCCTGGATTTACTGACAGAAGGAATCAATATGGTTGTGGCCCTGATTTGGACTTTTAGCCTCCAGAACTGTGAAAAATAAATTTCTGTTCTTTAAAGTCACCCAATTATGGTATCTCTGATACAGCAGTACTAGGTTACTATAGCATTCCCTTAGATTTTCTGACTGGACCTGAATAAAAAAAGAAACAGGAAAAATGAAACTTACTTGCTAACACAGAGTATCACATTCTTCTGTGATCTGTTTTTGAAAATTTAAAATGTTCTTCTACATTTTACAAGATATTTATATTTTTAAGTTTTTACAATATTTTTAGAATTTCTTTCTGGAATATATTTGCTAGAAGTCTATTTTTGACAACACATCTCTAATTATTTGAATGATTAGAAATAAAAACAATGTTGGAAGGAAATCAAAGAGCACTTAAGATTTGAAAAGTATTTTGGAAATTATTAAACACTGTATTAAGCAGTAGCATGATTTTGTTAGGTAGTGGTGTCATGGATTGGATTGTATTCCCTAAAAATACATGTCAACGTGTGTAGGCCATGATTCTCAATGGTTTGGCAGTTATATAATGATGTAATCATCCCCCACAATGTGATTCTATGTGATCAGCCAATCAGTTGTAAGAGAATTAGGGTGGGATGCAACAACCTCACTCAAGTCACAGCCCTGATCCCATGTGAGGGGAGTTTCCCTAGGGTGTGGCCTACATCACTTTTCATCTTATAAGAGATAAAAACTGAGAAAAACTAGCAGAGAGGATGGAACTGATTACCCCCAAGAAAGAAGAACCTGGAGTGGAGCATAACTTTGAGATCTGGGGTTTGTGCACTGAGAACCTTCTAGATCCAAGGAAAGATTGATGCCAAGACACATGGAGATCTCCAAGGAATGCCAGGCCCACCAATGTTGAAAGAAGACAAGGATGTTCTTCTACAGCCAGCAGAGAGAAAAGCCTTCCTCTATAGCTAGTGTCCTAAATTCAGAATTCTAGCTTCCTCAGTAGTGAGAGAATAAAGTTCGGTTTGTTAAAATCACCAATTCATGATATTTCTGTTATAGCAGCATTAGATAACTAAGACAAGTGGTATGAGGTAATAGCATTAGGGACTATTAATTGAAGGAGCTCTGAAGGTGGCACAGTGCCTAAGGCATTTGACTGCTAACCAGAAGGCTGGCAGTTCAAACCCACATAAAGATTTACCACCTTGGAAACCCAGTGGGGCTCTATATGAGTCTGATGTTTACAATTACTGTTGTTTCAAGCTTTAAAATTACTGCCAAGTCTATGGCAGTGAGTTTTTATTTATTTATTTACTTACTTACTTATTTATTTCTGATGGTGCAATAAATAAGCACTTAGCTGCTAACTGAAATTTCAGAGGCTTGAACCCACCAGCCACTCCACATGTAAAAACTACTGGCAATCTGCTCCCATAAAGATTATAGCCTAGGAAACCCTATTGGGCAGTTCTATTCTATCGTATAGGGTCACTGTGAGTCCGAATGAACTCAATGGCACACAACAACTATTAATTTGTAAATGAATAATTGAAGCTTAACAAACTTGATCAAAGTTGTGTTAGTAAAAAAATAAAATTAGGATGTAACTTAGTTCTGCGTTTTTCAACATCATGCTTTTTTAGCTCTGTCATGAAATTGTACTAGAGCTCAATGCTTATAACACAGAAGATATAAAAACAGAAAAAAAGTAAATGGAAAATGTACTACTATTTGAATTCAGCTAAATATATGGCTTTTAATCAAAAGAGGTCAATACAGAGGAGTCATTTGATTGTTCTCAAAATAATTTAATGTGTTTTAGGTAAAAGTTGTACATTTAAAACATTTAGTAAAAGAGGAATTTGGTAAGAAATTGTCATGACAACAGAATATGTTCCATTTTTAAGTTATTTATCTTGATATTAAAAATAAACATATCCAACAATTTTCAGAATTATCATTGGATGTCTTCTATTAATCAGTCACTTTATTACACATGAAAACAAAGATATGGCTCTTGCCTTTAATTGGATACATTATTTCCATGTATTGTAAATTATTATTTTTCATGTTATTTTGAATTAGGTAGATTATGTATTAATTTAAGACCAGACAATAAGTATTTGGAATCTATTCTCAATTTGTAATCTGACAATTAAGATACAAGATAATTAATGAGTCTAAAAGAAAAAGTCAATATTTTGTTTAAGTGGATTTTCAAATAAAGACTATTTTAATCTTTTAAAATTATTGTTGTTTACATTATTTTTTAATTTAATGAATACAACATTTAAAATTGTATGATTACCCTTTAAGTTTTTGAATTGTGTTATTTTTGAATTAACAAAAAGCAGTCTTAGGAAGATTGTGGAATAGGCAGAAAGACTGCACAGACCCTCTTCAACAAAGAAAAGGGAAACCAATTAACACAGACACAGAAGATAATCCTGGAAGCCTGAGCCTTGTAAGGAA
>NW_006921802.1:3647636-3648452 GCF_000298275.1 Orycteropus afer afer
AGATTTAGAATCATTTCTAATTTTTCATTTATTTTGTCATTTTTGTTCTTGTATTTTCTTCCAAAATTCTTCTAAGTTTTTTCTGTGTTTTCTTTCGTCTGTTTCTCAATCCTTTGAAGATACCTAAAGGTAATTCTTTTGAATTCCTTATCAGAGAATTCCAATGCTCTTTCTTCCTTAGGGATATATTCTGGGTCTTTATCCTGCTCCCTTGTTTCTACCACTTTATCCTGCTTCTTTGTGTGGACTGTGATGGTCTGTTTTCTCCGAGGCATCTTGGTGTTGTTGTATTTAGATCTCTGTTAACTGTTTGTGAAGAGCAGCTAAGGGTGATTCAGGCTTTTCTTGGTGGTTTTTTATCATTGGCCTGTTGGTTGAGAAGGAGGTGGTGGCTCTCACTCAGTAAGTGAACTTGCAAGAGGTGGGTGTAGTTGTATCTTATGGGGACTGCTGTTGTCTCCCACTCAGTTAGACATGAATTACAATTGAATAACCATCAAAAAACTAAAAGCACATGGACATAAAACACACCATGTAACCACACAGCAACAGTAACCAAAAAAAGAAAAAAGGGAAAAGAAGAAGAAAAAAGAAAAACCTGCAATATCTGGGGATAGGGCACTAAGAGAAAAAAGTAGAGAAGGAGAATAATGAAGGGAAAAGAAAATGGGAAAAAAATGCAAAAAAAAAAAAAAATTGACCAGGAACAATCACACGAAAAAAGGCAGAGGACTAGGACCTTGGAGGAGAAGATTAATAATAATATTAAAAAGGAGAAAAGTATTAATAATAATAGTTGTTTTAAAAAACAGACAA
>NW_006921802.1:3649253-3651358 GCF_000298275.1 Orycteropus afer afer
CTATATCCTTCCCTTCAAGGCTCAGGGGTCCAAGATTATCTTCTGTGTCTGTGTTAATTGGTTTCCCTTTTCTTTGTTGAAGAGGGTCTATGAAGTCTTTCTGCCTAGTCCACCATCTTGCCAGAACTCTCAGAAGTAATATCTTTAAAATCAACTCCTCTTACCTCTTCTTCCTCTTTTTCTCAATTTTCACTTTGTGTCTGCTGATCTGTATTTTTACTTCTGTAACAAATACTTGGGTGCCTCCTTTGTGCCAGACTGAATGTTAGACCAATCACAGTTTCATTATCAAGGATGCAAATCAGGATCAGCACAAAGAAGAGGTGTATAGGGCGAGACCTAAAAGGATTCCCAATAGGAAGCTTCTACATCCCAAAGAGGGCAATTGTTTATAACCAGCCAGCCTCTTTTCTGTCTTTTTAATGACCTTTTTTCTTTATTCATGTATGTTTTTTATGTCATCCCAGAACTCATCTGGTCTTCTATCATTGGTGTTGAATATGTCAGATCTTTTCTTCACATGGTCTCAAATTCAGGTGGGATATAGTCAAGGTCATATTTTAGTTCTTGTGGACTTGTTCTAATTTTCTTCAGCTTCAGCTTGAACTTGCATATGAGCAATTGATGTTCTGTTCCACAGCCATCTCCTAGCCTTGTTTTGGGAGATGATATTGAGCTACTCCATTGCCTCTTTCTACAGATATAGTTGATTTACTTTCTGTACATTCCATGTGGCAAGGTTCACTTTTATGGCCACCATTCATGTTGTTGAGAAAAAGGTAGTTGCAATGAATAAGTCATTGGTTTTGTAAAATTCTTTCATATGCTCTCCAGCATTGTTTCTATTACCAAGATCCTATTTTCCAACTATCAGTACTACTTTTTGGTTTCTAACTTTCACATTCCAATCATCAGCAATAATCAATACATCTTGATTGTATGTTTATTCAATTTCAGACTGCAGACGCTGGTAAAAATCTTTAAATTCTTCATCCTTTGCTTTGGTGGTTGGTGGGTAGATTTGAATAATAGTCTATTAACTGTTCTTCCTTGCAGGCATTTGAATATTATCCTTTCACTGACAGCATTGTACTTCAGGATAGATCTTGAAATGTTCTTTTTGAAATGAATGAAACATTATTCCACTTCAATTTGTCATTCCTGACATAGTAGACCATGTGATTCAAAATGACCAATACCAGTCCATTTCAGCTCACTCTAAAAACCAAAATCACTGCCATCAAGTCAATTCTGACTCATAGTGACCCACTTTGGGATTCTGAGGTAGTAAAACTTTACAGAAATAGATTACCCAGTCTTCCTTCTGTGGAGTGTGTGATGGATTTGACAGCCAACCTTCTGGTAAAGCCTAGGAAATGCTAGCTAGATTCAGAAGAGGATGCAAAATTAGAGATATCATTGCTGATGTCAGAAAGATCTTGGCTGAAAGCAAAAGATAACAGAAAGATGTTTATTTCTGTTTTATTGACTATGCAAAGCATAAAACAGTGTAGATCATAAAAAGCTATGGATAACATTGAGAAGAATGGGAATTTCAGAACACTTAATTGTACTCATGAGGAACCTGTACATAGACCAGGAGGCTGTCATTCAAACAGAATAAGGGAACACATGCATGGTTTAAAATCAGGAAGAGAGTGTGCCAGGGTTGTATTCTTTCACCATACTTATTCACCTGTATGCTGAGCAAATAATGTGAGAAGCTGGACAATATGAAGAAGAACGTGGCATCACGATTGAAGGAAGACTCATTAACAACCTATGATATGCAAACAAAACAAAACCTTGTTGCGGAAAGTGAAGATGACTTGAAGCACTTATTGATGAAGATTAAAGACTACCATCTACAGTAAGGATTACATTTCAACATAAAGACAATGAAAATTCCTCCAATGGGCCAATAAGCAGCATTTCGATAAAGGGAAAATGATTGAACTTGCCAAAAATTTCCTATTACTTGATTCCACAATCAATACCAATGGAAGCAGCAGTCAAGGAATCAAATGACATAGTGCACTGGGAAAATCTGCTTCAAAAGTCCTTTTTAAAGTGGTGAAGAGCAAAGAGGTCTCTTTTTTTTTTTT
>NW_006921802.1:3653423-3654134 GCF_000298275.1 Orycteropus afer afer
ATGTTGCCTCATATACATGTGAAAGTTGGACAATGAATGTTGTTTTTGTTAGGTGCCAATGAGTTGTCTCCGACTCATAGCAACCCTATGCACAGCAGAACAAAACACTGCCTGGTCCTGAGCCAGCTCCACGATTCTCACTACACTTGAGACCATCACCACTACCACCATATCAATCCACCTCGGTGAAGGCCTTCCCCTCCTTTGTTGACCCTCCACCTTACCAAACACGACATCCTTGTCCAGAGAATGGTCCCTTCTGACAACATGACCAAAAGAAGTGAGATGGAGTCTGATCATTCTTGTCTCCAAGGAGCACTCTAGCTGCACTTCCTCCAGGACAGACCTGTTAGTTCTTTTAGCAGTCCATGGTACTTTCAGTATTCTTCGCTAACACCACAGCTCAAAAGCATCAACTCTTCTTCGGTCCTCCTTATTCATTGTCCACCTCTCACATGCATATGAGGTAATTGAAAATACCATGGCTTGTGTCAGGCACACCTTAGTCCTCAAGGAGACATCTTTGCTCTTCAGCACTTGAAAGAGCTCCCTTGCAGCTGATTTGCCTAGTGCTACACGTCCTACATGGTTTAAAATCAAGAAGGGAGTGTGTCATGGTTGTATCCTTTCCCCACACTTATTCAACCTATATGCTGAGCAAATAATCCGAGAAGCTGGACTATATGAAGAAAAATGTGGCATCAGGATTGG